>NC_142404.1:4841001-5146456 GCF_059441095.1 Idiotropiscis lumnitzeri | reverse complement strand
AACTTGTGTTGTCATGGTAACTTGTGCCATACAGTGTGCCTCACACGTCATTAACCTCAAATGACAAAGTGAGTTTTTCGAGTGCATTGCAGTTACCTAATAATATAACAATAAGACAAGCTTCTTTCTATTCATTCTGCTATTACTTCTTTTTTTGTTTTTTGTTCCGGCGGTCTGGATGCCCTGTGGCATCATGCTATCGATCATGTTGACCTTGCTTCAACAACAACAGACATCTGGTTCAGGGGAGGACACTCATGATTGTCAGTGGAACTAGTTAAATGGTGGTCATCACGGGCGCACCACAAACTCTAACCTTTAAAAATTGGTAGGCACTTGACCCTTTTTGCTGGTCACTCCCCCGCCCTCCGACCACAATCTCTGTACCTTTCCGGCCTCGACCCTCCAGCCGAATTCATAACAATTGTTGGCCCCCTAGCCCCTTCAACTCCGCCCCCATTAAAAAAAAAAGAAAGAAAGAAAGAAAAAGTGGCCGTGCATGACGCCGCCGCAGGAGAGATGCTAACGGCAGGGGTTTATTTAAATATCCACGAACGTGCCCAATGCAAGTAAGTACGCACACTTGGTCTTATTGGGCTTGTGGTAGTGCCCCCCCTCTTAGAATGGTATGCCTCAGTAGAAGGTGGGAGGTGCAGGTCACTTGATGTCACAAGAAGGAAATACAGGCACGCTTGAATGCAGGCTGCTGTCTCACATCTCTTCATACACAAAAAGTTGGTAGTGGCGCTTTTAACACCTTCTGAGGCAATTTTTGCGGTTTGCTCATTTTGCGAGTAGGTTCATCACACGCATGAGACTCGATTCATAGGTCGGACTAAAATCCGCCTACGGCCTTTGTCAATAGAACCTTTTTTTAAAATTAGTCACCCCCGACCCCCGCCCTAAAAATGGATGTCTGGCCGGGCTGGAGGGCCAGACCGTTCCGCCCCCGCGACGGACTGCCCAGCTCTGGTGTGTACCGAGCGCATACACATAGTTTAATCAAACTGCATGATTACTTTTTTCGGACCAGATCCAACAAGAATCATTTTGACTACTTAAAACTTTTCACGAAGACAAAAATTGTTGATGTAGATGTACCTTTAAAAGTCAAGGGTTTAAATAATAAAATGTTGTGCAAATATCTGCAAAGCCAATCGGACTGTTTGTGCTCCATCTTCTAGAATCCGCTGACATGATGCTCATTTCATTTTTGGACAGTATCATAGTAACAAGGCGTTCTTTGTCTCACAGCCAAGTGCTCTCCCCCGACTTTTACCTCCCTCAGAGGTGATCTACTGTAGTTCCTCTTGACCATCTGCCACCACGCAGACCACCTCAGACAATAACAGGCGGCTCAGCCAGTGGGAAGAATACACACATATGTTTATCTAAGAATGTGACTGCAGATATTTTACAACAAAAGATAAACATTCCTCAGAGAAATTGTTGAGTCTGTCTTAAACATACAATCACCAGCCAGTCTATTGAGAACCATATTAAATTTGTAAACTACAACAAAAGTGAACAAATTGTAGTTTGTCCATAAGTTTGTTTGCTAGCAGTCTTCTTCCTGTGTCATGGAGAATAGGGTAGGGTAACATCTTATTACATTTTATTTATTAAAATACATGTATTATTTTCGTTATTGTCCTTTCATTAGAATATACGATATAAACAACCTACTATTGCATTAATATAAGTTAAAATATACAAAGAACAAGGGGTAGGGCTAGATTTATTTTTTTACTTCATACTCCCTTTGTGCATGTAAACTGTGCTTAACGGTGACTATTTATGTGCTATTCTTTTTTTAAAGGAGAAGTCAACCCCACAATTGTCTTAAGAATATGTCAATATGTTAAGCAGTAAAATCCACCCATTTTTTGTCATTTCATGGGTGGCAATTTTGTCTTTTCTGTGGACTGAAAATGACATCACACTTGCTCAAGGCTCAGGTAGTGACGAATCATGGCCCAGCTTCAGTAAATAGACCACCTGTGATTGGTCATTACGTGATCAACTGTGATGTCATTTTTAGTCGACAGAGGAGACACAATGCGTGGATTTTTGTTGCTTAGCTCGTATTCCAAAAACGCTATATTCATCACAATGGCATGGATAGACTGGTGAAGATGCATAGAACAATTTATTGCAAAGAATTTTCGGGGGCTTGACTTCCCCTTTAATTTTTTTTAATTTTCTATTACAATATTTTCTGTTACTTGTTTATATATACAGTAAACAAACAAACAAATACTAAAAACTTAAAAGTGAATATGACTTGCTCTATGTGATAGTAAATCCGAATAACCGAGCTGAAAAACCGTCATTTAAATCCTCACCCCTGTATAATAACAATAATAATAATAATAATAATAATAATAATAATAACAATAATAATAAATGTACTTTTACTTTGGTTTAACCCCTGAAAAGTACAATTAAATGTTATACAACCTAGTTGTGAGTATCTCATACAGTATATGTTTCATATGAAGAATGATTCACTGGCATCAAGCTGGAATTAGACGAAACAAAGAGCAGCCAATTCTCAGTGACTTGGCAAAGCAAATGCCATCCCATCCCAGGATGCATTGCTGCATGCTGGCATTATGTAAGAGGCTGTTCTCATCTATTCTTAGCCCTACCTCGCTGATGCCGTTTGATGGCCGCTTCCAAAGCGCAGCCGATGTGAGAACACGGAGCACAGTGGGGCTACTCCGCCATCGTTCCTCAACGCGGCGGGGCAAGGGCAGGTCGGTGTGCCCATGTTTGGCGCTGGTAGGAAGCAGAGGAGTGCAAGTGCATGTAGGCGTGCACTCAAGAAGAGAGAGGGGGTTACATTAAACACTACATGAACAAACAATGATATAATGTATGAATGGGGTTTGGCATCTCAGACAGCAGCTAAATCTTGCGTGTTGTGTTTGTTTCCTACACTCAAATTCCTACGGTTCTATACAAATACACAGACTTTACCCTATTTTTCCAGGGCACCTTTCTGTTATCATCCCTCCGTCCTGATTCAGAAAAATCATCGTCCTCTGTCCCCATCCGTCCTCATCCTGTTAAAGCGCGTCCGTCCTTGCATTTCACCAGTCCAACCCCCTACCACCCAAAAAACTAAAACAAAAAAAACGAGAGGCAAACGACAGAGGTTTCATAATCCAGAAACATAAAGTAAATCTCATTAGCTGGCTAATTTTTAACATCCACATATTAATTTCCGGACAACAAAATGCACCTGATTAAAAGCCACAATAGCTAAATTTAGCCATAAAAGCAGATTTGTGCATACATTAGCCGCAAGTCTCCATGTCATTAATTAGGGTACTATCCATACTGTAAGTATTACCACCTACGTCAAACGGAAATTCACTCACCCGGAGAAAAACGTATGCATTAAATTTTCCACTACTATATTACATTAACGATTTCTCGCAACGGAAATCCCGATATCTGGAACCCGGAAGCCATAGCGAAGCCTGCAGTAGCGCAAACTCAAGCAGTTCCCCGCTCCATACAACGGAAAACGCCATGATCGGATCCAAAACTTTAACCGTTGTCGTGCTAAAAACCGCTAATTAGAGAGAAGGCTAGATCAATAGCGCCATCTATGGGCATCGAGGACTTTGAAGCATCGCGCGGCTGGCTTCAAAAGTCGGACGACATCAGCTTCGCAATGCCATCTTGTGTGGTAATGGAGGGTAGGAAAAGTGAGTCAGTGGAAGAAAAATAAATAAATAAATAAAAAGTTGTATTTTGTTATTGTACTTGCACGTTTATACAGGTGTTGCAAACAATGTGACAAGCTTGCGCATGCGCGAGGAAGAATGCAGTGGCAGCACACTTTACACATGTACTGTAGTCATTTCTCACATAAGGAAATTCTGTTATACGGAAAGATTAGACTATGCAAATCTGATTCCGTGCCAGAGAATACTTACTGTATTAGAAATACCGGTAGATGCTATTTTTCCCCAAATTTTGTTGAACGCCGCTTTTGTTGCAGAACATACCGGAACCTTTCTCACACTCTTGTTGTCACACGAGGCAAATTCAGAGATGAGCATGGACCACGGTTGCACTGTAAACATGGCTGTATTTATTGCACTTCATCCTTTAATTCAAATTAAACCCAACATAAGATGCTTATTTTGATTTAGTTTTGTCATCATCGCTAATGCTCCCTGGTTGAACAGTGCAAACAGTCAGACACACAAATATAAAATGTGAAGACTCGAGCGGCAGCAGCAAACAAAGCAGACAGTGGTTGTGACTTCTGTCTTGTGCCTGTGTAATGTAATCACGCTGATAAAATCAATTTACATTGTCTCTTATTTCCTTATATTATGTTTTTAAACAATACAGTGCTGTTTTTCTTGAATGAAAACATCTAAAAGATTTGTGCTGATTTGGGGTGCTCGAATGGGTTAATGGAAATTTCAATTCATATTAAGCAGGTCTATTGATTTGATGGCTGAGAAAAATGAGTTGCAAGCTTAGGCACGGAACAAATCAAATTAGTTATTTATGCCACTACACTTGTATTATTCATTTAACAAATTGTTGTTGGTAGCTCGTTAACCAAATCCTAACATTATGGTAGGCTGCATGAGGGAGCGTTTCGCCAGCTAAGCTCATGCTTGCTCTGTAACTTTTTGGCCTATTGTTTTTTTTAAATGATTCGAATGGTTGAGAAAGCTATTTTTGTTGCTCTTTGGCGCAATGCATTCACAATGTATGCAAGCTACGTAGGTTTCAATCTTGATTTGTTGTGCATGAGTTCCCTGTTCTTTTTGTTTGAATTGGAAAGGTCAATTTTTTGCCTCTTTGCTGCATTTTTGGTTGTTTTCCACTTTACTATGTCAACAATGAATCAGACAAAGTGAAAACAAAACTTGATGTATTGTTTTTCCTGGCCTGCAGCGCTGACTCAGCTTATAGGACCTCCAGTGTGCAAAAACAAAAAGTTAGTCATTAACTGCTTATTAAGTTTGAACAATGAGCAAAAATGCATGCACACGAGCCACAAAATTCCACCTTTTTAATCATAATAATAACAGCTCACCATCGAATACATAACAATGGACCGCATGTATACGTGCATGCAGTTAACCTCCTTCCACTAAATAATTTACAATAAAAAAGTGAGAATTGAGGGATACATTTGTAAACTATTTACTCAAAAAAGATAAATATTTACAGTGCAGCTCCGAACGAGACATAACAGTGTCCTGTTTGCATTTAGACAAACAAAGGCAGCAACGGGATGTGTGAGCTCAAACCACGTTAGGGAATTATTGACGTTGTTTGCAATGCAGTCACAGCAGGCTGCCAGTCTGGACGTGTCTGGGCGCAGACCCTTAGGCCATGCTCCCACCACAAAATACATGGCTTTTTATTCTCTTTGGCCTGCACCCAGACAAGCACAGAAGGCTTTTTTGCATGTGTGCCGTTAATGTGAAAAAGTGAAATAAGTCAGAAGTTTGTCAGTCAGAGTTGATTGTGCTGTCGCAGCTCACAAATTAGCACACCGGCTGTGCAAATGATACTTATATCGTTCATAATTCATGTCATGAAAAAAAAATGTTTTTGGCTCTGTCAGAGATATATTAGGCTAAAGGACCATTGAATAGGGACGACCTATGGCTTAGCAAGAATGCCGCACAGAGTTTCAGGGTTGAAATTTAGTTAGTATGTTATGCCTTTGCTAGTGTGTTGTTTTTTGTTTTTTGTTGTTGTTGTTTTTTGTTTTTTTTGCGGGTACTCTGGTTTCTTCACACGTTCCAAAAACTTGTATGTTCGGTTCAGTGAAGTCTTGGAATTTTTTCATATGTGTGAGTGTGAGACTGAATGGTTCAGTCATTGTGGTTCAGGGACCATAT
The DNA here is from genome assembly GCF_059441095.1 of Idiotropiscis lumnitzeri. NCBI lineage: Eukaryota > Metazoa > Chordata > Actinopteri > Syngnathiformes > Syngnathidae > Idiotropiscis > Idiotropiscis lumnitzeri. The sequence goes on along the minus strand of NC_142404.1, from coordinate 5,140,565 downwards.
ACTGCCTACTCCCCACCCTGCAATAGTTGTACTGCGCGGTCAGGGTACTGATGTCCATCCATCCATCCATTTTCTGTACCGCTTCTCCTCACTAGGGTCGCGGGGGCTGCTGGAGCCGATCCCAGCTATCTTGGGGCAGTAGGCGGGGGACACCCTGAACTGGTTGCCAGCCAATTGCAGGGCACACAGAGACGAACAACCATCCGCACTCACACTCATACCTAGGGGCAATTTACAGTGTTCAATCGGCCTGCCATGCATGTTATTGGAATGTGGGAGGAAACCGGAGTACCCGGAGGAAACCCACGCATGAACGGGGAGAACATGCAAACTCCACACAGGATGGCCGGAGCCGGGATCGAACCCACGACCGATGCTGTCTCTTACTGTGAGGGCATCGTGCTAACCAGTCGGGCCACCGTGTCGCCCGCCTAATTATATCTCAAGTAAAATCAAAGCATAATTCCTCATGAATAAAAATAATTCCCTTGTTTTGTCTTTGTGCAAAGAAGTACAAGTACATTCGTAAAGTCTTCGTATTTAATTAAATATCCTTTTCTAAAACATATGAGCAACCTCAGATTTTTTCAAGAAAACAAGTGCAACATGCTTCTTATTATGGTTTTGGCCTACATCTGGTCACAGTGTTTGCCCATGAATAAAATGAAAAATGAAAATAAAAATCTCAAAATATATAAACCTTTAATCCTCCCGTTGTCCTTGTGGGTCATATTGACCCAATCTGTTTTGACTGTTCCTGAATTCCCCCCCCCCTTTCTTTTATTTTCCCCTTTCTTTCCTTCCAGTCTAGTACTCAAACTCTTCTATGAACCCATGCTGTTATAACACATGCAGAATGGTGCTTGGCATGCATCAGTCACCGCTTTTTGCGAATGTGTTGGATTTGAGTTAAGCCACAAAATCCACCAATTTTCGACCATCTCGGGTGCAGTCTCTTGTGTCGACTAAAAATTACATCACAGTTGCTCAGTGCAAGGAAATGACCAATCACGGCTAACCTGTTTTGTCAAGCTGAGCCATGATTGGTCGTCATCTGAGCCGTGAGCAACTGTGATGTCATTTTCAGTCGTCAGAAGTGACAAAATGGCAGCCTCTTGAGATCACTAAAAGCGGGTGGATTTTACTGCTTAACTCATATTTCACAAACGCAATATCAATCAGATTGCCATGTTTAGAGTAGAGGGCCTGCAACAGAACATATTCTTGTAAAGGAAATGTTTGCGTTGACTTCCCCTTCAAGAAGTGCAGCACTGCCAAGGAAAAATTCTGAATCTTCCACCTCAAACATCACAGGTTGGCTATCAATCCAATTCAATTGGGTTCTTGCTCTGAACTCGTCTCTTGAGTTTGATCAAAATCATTTAAAAATCTAAACACATATTACACAATAAATGCCATTCAAAAGAAGTGCTGATTGCCATGAAATTTAAAAAATATGACCTGAAATAAATCGAATTAAAAAAAACCCACCTACAATACAACCATTATCAACTTGCTCACATCACTTGTTGAATAACAATCAAAATGAGTAGCCTTCTTCTCCCAGCGTTCGAAGAATATCAGTTCCAAACCAAAACACCCAAGATCATTCTGGCTATTGAAGTAAAGTGATGTCAAATATTATGAATTGGATATCATCCGATCCACAATCCGCAGCAGTGATAAAGAAGGCCCATCAGCGTCTACACTTCCTAAAGGTCCTCAGGAAATACAACCTGGACAGCAAGCTGCGGCTGGCCTTCTACCACTCGTCCATCGAGAGCCTGCTAGACTTACTGTGTCTCCACCTGGTGCAGCAGCTGCACTGAGGCAGACAGAGTGAGGGTCCATTATTGGCTTCCCTCTCCCCTCCCTGTCGGACATCTACACCACCCGGTACCTCAGTGGAGCTCACAAGATCATTCAAGGACAATACTCACCTGAGCTCACAACTCTTCAACCTGTTGCCCTCTGGCAGGCGCTACAGGTGCATCAATGCAAAGACAGACTGAAAAAGAATTTCTTCCTGAGAGCCATCTCCATGCTGAACTCTCGTACGCATCTTCCTTTGCCTTGTAGAACTGCTGCATAATGTGACACCCAGTACACTTTTTATTTTTATTTATTATTTTTATTATTATTTTATTTTAATATTTAGATTTGCACTGGAGAGGAGAAGCTCCCTAATCTCATTGTACACTGAGTATAATGACAATAAAAGGCATTCTGATTCATTCGGAAGCAGTCTGGATCATGCAATTAAATGGAAGAATCACCTTGAATTTGAAGAAAGATAGATTAAAAAATGAAACAAATAGAAGTGCATTACTTTTCATTTTAATCTCCATCTCAACACTTTCAAACATCCCACATTTGATGACTTTTGAAATCAACTATAGGTTGCTGCTCCGATATGTCACCAAAATCCTCGAAGTGTGAACAAATAAATCTTAATTAAATAAATCCAGAACAATAGAACACTGACAAGGAACGATTAGTCATTCTGAACTCAACTACCTTGAAAAGTATGCACTGTTCTGTATATGCCTGAAAATATTCCATTTCATGTGGGTCATTTCATTCTAAGGGCAATGAATTGATTACAAAACCACAGCCACCCCGGTCGTGATCAATTCAATGCCTTGTGAATACTGCAGTGTATATCGTTCAAAATCAACATGGTTGTCACTCCACATCTGCGTGAAACAATCGCGCTAAGATTTAGCATGTGTTGTGTGTGCAGACTTTAGCGATCAGCTGCTGGAGGTGGTGGGCCTGGAGGGCGCCATTGAGATGGGTCAAATCTACACGGGGCTGAAGAGCGCTGGGCGCCGCCTGGCTCAGTGCGCCAACGTCACCATCAGGTTGCTACTATGTCTTGTTCCCTATGTCAGGGTTTGACCCATTTCTCATTTCTTCTACCCACTAGTTCATTGTGTGCCATTCGTACTTTTGAAATAGCGTATGTTGGGACCTTAGTAAACTACCTGGTGCCATCCGCTCCCGAACTGGAATGATCCTGATCAAAATTGCATTTCTTTAGTGTCATTTATTCATGAACTTTCACATTGGGGGTTTTCCAAAAAATGTCACATCTGCACATGATAAATTATAGATGTCCGCGATGTTTTTTGCTGCTCCGAGAGCCACTGGGGAGGCTCAGTGCTCTGATATGTTATCAAAACCCTCGAAGGTTGAAAAAAAAAACTTTAAAAGGAGATCACAACTCTTACAAGGAACCATGTTTTTGTCATTCTAATCCAGAGGATGTCGTTTACTTGCCGGTTGGGTACAAGTGGCTAAAGCCAAATTATGGCTGGGTTCATACTTTTTAGACTTGGATTTGATACCTCTGCCACAAACATGCATGTTAGGGTCATTGAAGACTAAATTGTCTGTAAATGTGAATATAAATGGTGTAACCTGCCCTTTGCTCAAAGTCAGCTGGGGTGGGCTTCAGCTTCCCCTTGACCTTCATAATCGTAAGCAGTATGGAAAATGTAGTTGGATTGGTTGAATTCTCTCAGTGATGATAAAGCAAATAGGAAAATGCAAATAATAACAATTGGGGTGGTCACACATTTTTAAATTTTCACCAGAATGAAGACAACTAGTGTACTTGGGCCCAAAGTGGTAACGTAACAATTCAGCAGAGCTGGGCACCTGACCCTTTTTTGCCAGTCAGTCCCCGCCTTCCGCCTGTGATCTGGCAAGCATTCTGGCCTCTACCTTCCGACCTTATTCATAAAAATTGTCGGCCCCCAACCCCATCATAATACCCCTCCAGACCCCACTAAAAAAAAAATAAAAAAAAAAAGCTTCTGTGCTAATTTGCTATTCAAATCCACTTACCTTATTAGGGGCTCAATATGGAGGTAAATGTTTCGTCAAACCGAAGTGGGTTAACAGTTTGACTTCTTGACTGCCCCTCTGTTCTCTCTTTCTGTGACATTGCCCCTCCGCCTCTTGTTATGGTATGCCCCAGCAGCAGGTGGGAGGCAAGGTTCACGTGATTTCAGAATAAGGAAATATTGGCACACTTGACAACACACTGCTGTCTCACGTCTCTTTAATCATAAACAGTTGGTAGCGGCGCTTTTGACACGTTCTGAGGCAATTTTTTAGATGAACTTTTAGCCGCCTAGCTAAGGCAACACACGCACGAGGTACAATCCGTGGCCCGGACTAAAATCTACCTCTGGACTTTGTTAATCGAACCCTTTTTTTAAAAGTTGTCACCCCGCACCCTTTGCCCCAAAAATGGGCGTCCGGCCAGGCCGGTGAGCCAGACTGTTCCGCCCCCGGGACCGACTACACAACTCTACTGCAAATCCTATAAAACCTTTAGGACTCTACCACATTCATGAGAGTAAGTGGACTATTTTCCGCATGCGAACACTCGCAGAAATGCGTTGTGAATAAATATGTCCTTATGCAACAGTCCAAACAGCATATTGCTCTAAAAATTTTATATTTCACCATGAATACAGAAAAAAAAAACTTCAATAATAATTGTGTGGACAATAACTGTCCCAAAATGTCTGTTAAATTAAATCACCTTACTATCTTATTTGAAGAATTTTTATTGTGTTGCGTACATGCTCGAATGTCAAGGCCTCTTTTCAATGGAATGTCCTTTTGAGTACAAACAGTTTATACGTCACTATCTATGCACTCATAAGTGTTATTTAAATAGCTCATATCGAAGTTACCATGACTACTGATCTCATATTCTTATTCCTTGAGTTAGTCAGTCAGCCAGCGCAAAAACTGAAGAATATTACTATTAACAGTTTTGTTAAGTCATATAAACATCAAGAGTCAAGATATTTAGTTAAACGAGAGTAGCTGAAGAACCAGAAGTGCAACTTGAGTTCCCCGTGGACAAATGTTTCTGCTGCTCCTCAATGTAAAACTCACTGAATTTGGGAGAGTTGTTCAGTAGAACACTTCTGGCTCACTTTATCCTTCCGTTTGCAATTTTTTGTAACCATCATAAGTCCCCACAGTCTATCTGAGCAACATGCTCCTTTGTGTTGCATTAAAAGCACATCCATCATCGTATTGATCCTCTCCTATGAATGAATAAACACAGATCCATCCGTTTTCTATAGCGCTTGTCTTCATTTGGATCAAGGGAGCTGGAACAGCTGACCTAGGCCAGGACACACACTGAACTGGTCACCCGCCAGTCGCAGTGGCCGTTGCATGAAAGTCTTCAAATTTTGCTTGTGCATGACGTATGTGTATAAAGTGGTTTGGGTAAAAGCAATGTTTGGCCAGTTTTTTGGTGTGAGCGTGTATGCATTCGTGAGCGAGTGTGTGTGATCTGACCTTTCGCGCCCCGTCATTACTTCTCCATCTTCATCTGTACAGGACATCCCGCAGGCTGCCCATGCAGATTGACGGCGAGCCTTGGATGCAGCCGCCATGCACGGTGAGAGCGAGCATTTTTCACTTGAGCTTGGAGTGCCTGCAAACGTTTAGCTAGTGATGGGTCCAGCGACACTGAGGCGTCGATGCGCGCGCCGAGCTTCCAGGGCAAACCCCGTGTCGGTGCGCGTACCGCTTTAAGAAAGTCACGTGACCACTACCAGAATCGTGTCGACACAGCGGTCGCGCGCCAAACTGTGTTCATAAGGAAGCGCATCTATCAACAGGATGGACGCTCAAAACAAGCATCGAGTTATTGGCGCGTTACTTTGCGTTAAATATCCGCAAGATGGAAGACGTCACTGTTGATGCGCACTCAGAGGTGCAGCGCTATATATCCGCAGGACACGTTGCACGTACGGAAGACCCGCTCTTGTACTGGAAGTCCATGGAGGCAACGTTCCCTCACCTATTTATATTAGCCACACAGGCGTTGTGCACACCAGCCTCTTCAGTGCCTTGTGAGAGGATCTTCTCAAAGGCGGGGGAAATTGCCTAAAAAAAAAAGAAACGGACTGAATGACAAAACGCTGGAGAAACTAACTTTTTTGAATAAAAATCTTTAATTACAATGAGTCCATTGTCATTCACAACACTTTTACTTGGGCATTCGGACAGATGTTCTCTTAATTTATCAACTGCGTCTCAAATATCAAAGATTTTTTTTATGAAATTGCGTGTATGTAAAAATAATGTGAAAGCAAATGCCTAATCAGAATCAGAAATCCCTTTGTCATTGTACTCATCAAGTGTGCAACGAGATTAGAGAGCTCCCCTCTCCAGTGCAATACAACAATAATTCAGTTAAATATATAAATTAGATAAATAAGAGAATAATTAGTGTGATGGAAAGTAATACGAAATAGGATATATAAAAACACCTCACGTCGCTAATCAATGGAATTGGATAAAATTAGTTTGACAGATCAGTGTCAGATGACCCTGTCAAATGTTTCCTGCAAGTCCACCAGGTGTCAGTATTCAGCAACACAGTGTCAACACAGTGTCAATACATTGTGTCACTGTGTCGAAACGATACAGGATGCCTCATCTACCCATCACTACGTTTAGCACTTTAAAATGAGAAAACCACGTTGGGCTGCGCCGAACATGTACATGGTTAGCCATTTTGAGTTGTGTTCAACAGGAATTAGGGCAACAGGGTGTTCACTAATTGCTTAGAACTTTTATAAAAGGTACAAAGACCTTGAGCCATGTTTCTACCAACCTAGGTTTTGATTGCAATGGGCCAGTTCAGAGCAGACACTGTGTATAGGTTGGCAATAATTAGCCCTACAGGGTACGGAATCATCCATCCATCCATTATAAACTCTTAAAACTTGACACCGGGAGCATGTCTTCATTTTTGGGGGACAAGGAACACATGGACTTTCACAGTAGCATTATTTATGACACTGTATGGATAGATTCATGGATGTAAGCATGCAAGTCAATGGCCTTGAAGCAGCACTTCAGCTTTAACCTTTATCAACTGTGGAAGTCCGGGTGGATAATGAATGGCATAAATCATCCTGTGCCATCTCTCATCCTGTTACGATCGGCGGGTGGAAGAAGGGAGGACCCAAAATGCAGGGAAGCCAGGCAAGGGTAACTTAAAGGGAATTTAATTAATGAAATAATAGGGCAAACAAGGTACTAGGAGAAACAAACGTATCAAAGTGCAAACTAACGAAGACGAACAAAACGTGACTAGACAGAACAAAACTTGACTAGGATACCGGGACAGGAACCAGGGATAAGCGACAATGACAAGGATCCATGAGCACAGAGCGTGAACGAGGAACAAAGCGCGACAGTGACATCCAAAAAAAAAAAAAAAAAAAAAAAAAGGGCAATGCACCGACGCCGAGTAGTAGAGACGAGGCGTTTAAGTAGTGAGTTAATTAAACGAGTAACAGGTGCGTGGCAGGTGGGCGCGTCTCTCCAGCAGCAAGGTAATCAAGGAGTCCACGAGTAACATTTGCGTGGCTGGTGGGCGCATCTCTCCAGCCAGCACGACACGCGCTGGAAGGAAACGCCCCCACGCCCGTTGAGCAAACGTAAACAAAACAAGACATGATGGAAACGGACACATCCTTGCTCTTATGTTCCATTTTTTTAGAAATATATTTTAGCCTTGACTCATTTGCTTTCGCTTGCGCTTGTTGGCACATTTTTCTGCACACCCCCAGACTTTCACATCCAACGCAGTCATGCCATCCAAAAGCGCAGGCAGGCCGACTCTTGTTTGTATTAAAAGAAAAAGAAGGTCAGCTATTTTTTGTACTCTTCCCGCAGTCAAACATTTTTCATTTTACCACAGCAGGTCTTCACGGGGGCGGAAGATTTTTTTTTTTTAATTTATTTTTTTTTTTAAACCGCATGTATTTGATTGCTGGGAAGCCATTACTGTCAAAGACTCACAACATTAGAAATAGGAGTACAGTTTAGATCCATCATTGTCCCGCTTAGTCTGCTGAGAAGAACTCCCTGGAAATCTTCAGAAAACAACAAAGTTTCGATGATAACTGCATTCGACTTCAGTTCTGAATCAGATCTGCAGTCTGACTGGTTGAGCCAAGTCTATAGCTTTTTACACAGGTGATAAGGGTTTGAGTTTATACTTCTGCCTCCTAGGAGAATGGCTCTGACAGATGAATCTTGAGCATGGTTGATTTTCTATAGGACAAAAGGTGGCGGACATCAGTGCAGTGAGGTAATGAGGCAAGGCATGATTCACTTCAAAAGAGGATTTCTTTTCAAAAGCACAAAAAAGACAACTAGAACACATAAAAAATAAAAATAAGTCCCAAAGTTCCAAAAATCAAAATTCAAAGTAGCAAAACTTAAAAGCTTAAACACTCACCACAACAGAAAACATAATTAATAATAATAATATTGCCTTTATTAGTCCCACAATGGGGAAATTCAAGATTCGAACCCAGGCCTCCTGGGGAGACCGGGTCCTGAACGCGGCGCCTTAGACCACTCGGCCATCCTGGCAGCCAAACTAGAAACGTTACTTGCAGCAACAACAACAGTAATCCAACAAAGGCCGCTTCTCAATATGAAGAACGCACAGTACACTCTTGTGAACTCTCCGAGTCATACGTGAGAACATTCTTCCAGTGAACTCGAGTCTCTCTAAATTGGAAAAGTTGTGTACTTGTTAACCACCCTCCCACGACTCTGACGTATTTTCCCGGGAGTAGCACAAAATGCAACGTGGGATATTTTCGTAACCAAGCCTTCACAACAATCCAATCGACACATCCTCGAGTTCAGATATTTGACAAGAACAACATTCGGGAATTCTCGGTTCATTCCTACTTTCAAATCTGAAAGCTTTACGAAATCCCAACGATGCAAAAAAAGACAAGAACATAAAAAGAAACAGCTACTGACTGAACGAAAGCAGAGAATTAAATTGAAAAGCCAACGAGGTGCACCTGGACAAGGCATGAGTGACTAGATGGAGCTCATTGGTAGACACAAGGAACACCTGTTTTTGCCTGGAACAGGTGAATATGAAAACCTAGTGAGTTGAGAAGACATAAAATAAAGGTAAATATATAATATTCAAAACAATGCACGAACACTGACCATGCCAAATAGTCACCGAGAACTGTGAAGTCAGAAACCAAAAACATAATCGGTTGCCTATTTTCCCCAAGTTATAAAAATTGTAGTGCTTAAGACTTTAACACGTGCCATAAATATGGTCTTGACTATCTCCTTTTGCTTTTACAGATCCGGATCACGCACAAGAACCAGGTTCCCATGCTGCTGGGTCCACCCCAGAAGACTCCTTTCTTTTTTTTCAAGAAGCGAAACCGCAGTCAGGACTAGAATGCACGTGTACGCATTCAGAGTTGCTTCACTACAAAAAAATTATTAAAAAGAATAAAACACACACACACACAGTATACTGTACAGGCAGCTCTACCTGGTCCGGAACTCTCCCAGTGATCCCTCCTGTCTACTGCCAACACACGACAAACACCTGCCAAACATGAAAGCAACTGCAAAGGAAGTGAGGCAAGAACGACAACAGGAAGTTGCTTTACACCCACTCAGACCAACTAATGTGAAAAACTGCCATAAAAAATTCAGCAGATTCGCAGAGCGACGCAGCTTCATCCATTATTGACCCCTTTTGTTAAGGGCTGGATGGCAGCAGCTCGTGCAGGACGGGGGAAAACACGTCAGGATTTTTGCATCCTTCTCAATGTACCTTCAACGTGACTTCGGGCTTTAAATTTGAAAGTTAATATTCAAGTGGTCCAATTACTGTACATCCCCTCAGGGACTAACAGCCAGACCACCGCTGGTTTTTATGTACCAAAGCTAAAACTGCAAGACTCCCTTTCTAAATGCATCGCGCTATTCCGGGAAGGGTCTAATTCGCCTCCCGCGAAACATGAAGCCTAATTATGAACGGCGGCTTCGTACTGCGTGTGACCCAGTCGTCAAAAGGTGAGAGTGAAAATATATCAAATTGTACAAGACACATAGTATTTGTATATATCAGGAATGTTGGAATAGATCACGTGTGCGGCACATACAAGTGTTTTACTATATCTTTGTCATTATTAGCTCAGCACATCATGTCAGTGTTGTCCACCATAATCAGTGGGTTGTGATGTTTTCCCCTTTAGTCGAATTCGCATCTATTTTTTCAGGGACGATTTCAGAATTGTTTTTGAGGTTTTAAAATGTCGGAATGCATAAATTATCTCTATTGACAAAATCATGAGTGTGACATGCAGGAAGTCCCCGATTTAACTTCGTACTGATACGCTGGACAGCTGTTTGGAATTCTACACCATTTTTCACATTGTAGGAATTATCATAAATCAAATTGTCGGCAAGCAATCTTTTAGTGTAATTTTAACATTCAGGACAGTTGTACAAGTGTACTAATGAGACCAAATTAATACATCTGCACGCCTCTCTTTTTTTTTTTTTTAAACATTCTTAATTGTCTCACAAGTGGGGTTGCAACGAACGGTTATTTTAATAATCAATTAATTATTTGGGGCGATCAATTAAGGAATTTTATTTTTTCAAACATCCGAAAACAGAACATCATTTCAAATTGACTGCGCCGAAAACACACGTGTCAAAAAAAAATTAAAATGTTGATAACATGTTTCCAAAGTAAAAGCAAATTTTATTTTGATTCAACATAAAGATGATCAGTCTGCTTTCAGGAAGGACTATTGAAATCTGAGACTATTTACTGTTGAGAGGCTGAAATTCTGAGGATTTGGGCAATTTTGAATGAAAGAAGGTCTCTAAAGTATTCATTTGATCAAAATGAATTAATGATTATTTTGATAACAGATTAGTTGTTAATTTACCAATTAATCTTTACACCTCTACACAAGTATATAAAGAAGTTCCTTCAACTTTTAGGGGATCACTGTCTCAGTCCGCTGGTTTCAGCAAGACAGCGTAAAACAAATAAAGATAGGCTAAGGGGGGAAGTGTTGACATTTTTACCCTCCTATTTCCCTTTAAAAACAAGCCGGGTTGACTTCATATCAACTCATCAACACTGATACAAAAACACTGCGACTGTACATAACGTAATGTGTTTCTTGTGAGTCTGTGTATGTGAAGGAGAGGCGATTGCGTGTTTACAATAGCATCACATTTACTGTTCAAACAATGATGTAGACCACTATAACCACGTTGAATGTACATACAGCACTTGTTTGTGACGATTCATGTGACATTATCTTACCACATGCCTGTTGTAACAACAGTAGAGTGAACAAAAAAAAGGAGATACTCAAAAACGTCATCTTGAGTCATTATTTTAAGCAGTAGTCAGGACACATACACTTTGCAGCAGAGGTGGGTGGTAACGCGTTACATTTACTCTGTTACTTTTTACTTAAGTTCCTTTGTGGATCAATTGCACTTGTCAGAGTAGTTTTCATGCAAAAGACTTTTTCAGAATCAGAATGCCCTTTATTGTCATTGTACTCGGTGTACAACAAGATTGGAGAGCTCCCCTCTCCTGTGCAATACAACAAATAATTTCATTGGATATAACAATTGAATTAATTAAAGATTAAATAAAAATAAATACGGAATTAAATAAATAAAACACATTATATTTTACTTTCGCTTGAGTATTTTTGGTAAGAAGAAACGCTACTTTTACGTCGGAACGTTGTGCTACATTGCGCTCACTATTTGTAAGCGTATCTACAGCTCGATATTATTGCTTCTATTTTGGTTTGTCGAAGACTTGTTTCCCATGTTTCACCATTTGGGTATCCGACCTGTAACAACTAGTGATGCTGACTCCATTTCACCGTTCAAACTGAGTTAGGTGGTCACATGACAGCGCGCAGACTCACTTACATGGCAAAAATCTATATTTACTTTGTAGATTGGCTCGTGCTCACCCGCAACCTGAGTGAGGATATGCAATATATAAAATGAACTCCCGCTATGTCATGCGCTGGCATATGTGTCTAAAATGATGATTGCAAGAATTCCACACGATACTTGAGAAAGAATTTATGTTGGTAGAACTCAAACTGTTTTTGAGTAAGGAAAGGATGTCAGAATTGCTGATAAATGTGGGTGGGCTTCACCCACCTTTCCGAGTTCAATATAATTGAAAAGATTTAGTCGACTCCGGCGAGGCTATTTTGCTGTTTCACATGTGTAAACCAAGAAAGTTCCTTAAAGACCGTTTCTTGTGGCTGAATTTCCCTTGGTTTATTATTTTATGAAAAAAATATTGTTTTCAAGTGATATTCTTGGGCAATATTTGAATTTGCACATTCATATTTTATATTTTTGTCTATTTGATGTTCAAGCGCTATTTTGAAAAATAAATCACAAATTACTCAGTAGTTCAGTATTTTTTTTGTCACTGATTACGTACTGATTTTTTATTTTTTTACTTTTACTTGATTACATTTTTTGACTACCCACCTCTGGCTAGAAGGATTACTACACTAAAATTGCTAGGGCTGCACGATATTGGGAAAACATGCAATACGGATATCAATATTAAAATCAATATTGCGATATTTAACATGTTACCTAAAGAAATTACACTTTTGTGTGAGCTTAGATAATTAATTGTAATATCCAACTATTGGGTGGCTATCGAGTCAGCCTCTGACTGCTCAACTTCAGAAAATAGCAAATGATTTTGTAAGAAAATTATTGCATGTCTTTGCGATGTGCATATTGTTATCGTAATATAGATATTTTTCCAATATAATATGCAGCCCTAAAAAATACTAACAAGATAATAAACTAATGGGTTGGTGCATGAGTTGACGAAAAAAATTAAAAACAAAGGTGTAGACGCAGGAATGTAATTTTAATTGCTTGATGGCGACATCTAATTTCCCTCGCGGGAAGAATGAAATCACGCCATGAAACAGAGCTTATTATAGCATCAACAAGGCATTTATGCAAACTGTGACTTTTAACCATGTTTGAACTTTAAGAGCCTTCCAAGCAAACAAAGCCAATGGTGGACAAAAAAAAAAGGAACATGGCTGCCAACCGTTAGTATTGCTGTTTGTGTAAAAACAAATTGGATTTCATTTGTTTGGAGCTTTGATCTTTTTTTTTAATTGCCTCCTGGCATCATAAAAACATGATATTTCCCCGCTGAACCAATGACGTTTGGCAATTTGTAGAGTTATTTTTAATATGACTAAAAGGTGTTGCAATTGCCTGTCAAGCAGTTCTATGGTGTTCCTCGCCTCTCAAACAAAGTCATCTGCGATAGGCTGAAGCTTTACCCGTTCCGCTAATGAGAACAATCGCTATTGAAAATGGATGAATGGGTAACTCAAGGGGAACCCTTAGTGTATTACGGTACTGACATAAAACATTTTGAAGAGGTTGAGTTTGCTTTCCAAAGACACTTGGAAATAAAAGTTCCTGAAAATGGCAGCTTTAAACCAAAATGGCAGGCTTCCGGTGTCTGGGCATTGGCTATTTGGACTTTAATGTGGATTGAAACCTGTAAGACACGAACTACCAAATGTCAAATTGCTTCAAGGAAAATGGCTGTTGGGGCTGAATTAATAAACAAAATTTTCATCATTAAAGAAATGCAAATTCTATTGTCTAAGTCTATTGTTCCTGTTCAATGCAAGAAAGCGGAGGACCCCTTTTACAGCACATATTTCCAATTTTCCTCTGACTTAAACTGATGTTCCATCATGCTTTTGCTTGTAAGAGGTTGGACTGAACTGAAAAAAAGTGTTGTTTGGGGGCATTTAGTGATGACAGTTCCAAATTGTCTGCATTTACTCTAAGGATGTGCTAGTTGATCACGCCACCACTTGATTGCTAATCAGATAATGTGATTTGTTCAAACAAGCCCTCTATTTCGCCCTTGGGTTGACTTGGTTGAGGGTCAAGGGCGGACCCTCTCCCACAATCCATTAAATCAATAGTGCAGCTTGTTATGTTGGCTGCTGGCCTTCCCTTTTGCAATATTTTACCTACTAAACCCATAAAGATTAGACTAGATAAGTATTATAATTTTAGGTTGTACTGATGAAGTTCTTACCTTTTTTTATAACATTTTTACCATCTTGTGATTTAATCAAGCTGTTAATGCAGTGGTTCTCAACCCTTTTTTCAGTGATGTACCCCCTGTGAAATATTGTTTTAGCCAAGTACCCCCGAAATAGCGTAAAACCTTTTGGGGTTACAAAAAAATGCTTTAATCATGCCATCAGTGTCTGATTGATTAAACTTTTGAGCCCTTCAAACTTCATTTGAATTGGTCGACAGAAAAAAAATCAATAGTGTCCTCTTTTGGATCATATAAGAGATCTCTTATCAGGTCTTCAGCGATAGTGAATGGCTTCTTGGCTTTAGCTACGAGCAAAGAGGTTTCCGCATCATATCTTGAGATGATCTGAATTCAGAGTGTCCTCTTGTTACCAATGTGACATCCATGTTTTGTCTTAAGATGGTGCTGCAGATGAGCTGGTTTCATGCAACTGTTAGCAAGTTTCTCCCCACAGAAAAAAAAACACAGTGCCTCGGGTTTGTTGCAACTTGCGGGTGTAAATACAAATAAAATATAATCTTCAACATATAACTCTGGGTTGGCCTTCTTTTACTATTGTGCCTCCATTTTGTTTGGAAGACTTACGCTTCAACCATGTGTCCATTGTTTGCATCTTGAAGTGATTGACAGGTAACGAGAGGTGGCACGTGTCAAGTTAAGTCGAACCATTCTTGTTTGAAGGCGAATCTGGCTTTTTAAAATAAGGAAATTGAATAACCAACTGAAACAACTGAAAATAAAATTTGTTTTATGTCCTTGTGTTTTCCTGAAACATCTAATTAATTCAATAATTATTTTTGAAAGGAGTTTTGTATGTTTGTTTGTTTTATTTAAAATCCCGCGTACCTACATTTGAGAACCACTGCTTTACGCCATTTCCTGATTCACAATGACTCTCAGTCCCAAGCCTGGATAAAATTGGGTGGGTTGCATCAGGAAGGGCACCCAGTGTAAAAATCAAACATATCATTCAAGCTCTGGTGCAGAGATTGACATTATTTATTGGAATCCTGCGGCATTCCCACGGGGTGGGGATCAACTTTACCTTTAATCATGGAATTGAAATGATACAGGATAAAAAGTTCACAAGAGCAGATATGAGAAGGATTGACCAGTAGAGGAAAAAATGGGAGAGGAGAAAGAGGCAACAAATTCCTCAATAAATGAGAAAAAAATGTTTTGTTTGTTTGTTTAATTTAGCTGACCTCCAAAATGGGAGTGATAACAGAGTGGGAGTCATTCGTCTTTAGCCGACGTGCTAGGATTTGTCTTCAGATCATGGAGAAATCTGCGGTGTGCTCTTCTTTCCAGCTTGGCCACTCCTAGGAAGAGAAGCAACTATGCAAAACTTTCTCCATTTACAGGCACTCAATTTTACCTTAGGGCGGATCACCATTTATAGATTTAGGATTCAAGGTGTTCATTTATCATTCCAAGAAAAACACTTCCATACTTTGATCCAAATTAGTTAATGAAGGCTCAGCAGCAGCCAGCTATAGATAATTAGTAGAATTCCAAGCAAGACTGACTATTTTACCGAGATTAGTGCACCTTACGTAACAAAAAATGAAATACAGGGCCACATTCAGCAAGCTGTTGCGCATCCAGTGAGCAAACAAAAGCTAGTTAGGTGGTACTTAGTGTCAAATTATACACATGATAAATTGTGTGCACATTATATTCTCAAGCTGTTAAGATCAGAGTTTTTCCTTTCTTACGTTTTCTATAAGTGTCTCTCTGTTTAGTGACTTTAGTGAGGACTATTTTGTTAGGAATCAACCGTCCTCCTTTATTTTATTATTTTTTAATTAGTTTTGCATTGCGATGTGTGGGTGTGTGTGTGTGTGTGTGTGAGGGAGGCAACTTGGGTGAGAAGAATATGCTGTTTATTAAATTCCTGTCAATTCTTTCTCACTGTTGCCTCTACAGGGTGGTTATGCACTAGTGCCTATGGTAGTAAAAATGTGTCACTATTTCAAATACGGATGTTGCTTTCACGTAGAAGCAAAATATTATCAACAAAGCAGCATTTTATGACGTTAATAAAGTAACATTAGTCATTAGTCGCATTACTTGACTGGATTAAGAAACACGTTAGATTAGTCATTACTTAAGTGGTTTGCAAACTGGGGGGCGCACTGCTTTTTTGACAGGGAGGCGTGAGGCTATCATGAACACTTTTCATGATTAAGTTATGTTACATGCAGATTGAAGCCGTGCTTAGTGTTCCTGGCGGCACGTTTCCATATATTAAATGTAGTTCGTGCAGCCAGGCTCAGTTGAAATTTTGCTCCTTCGTCCATTCAACTCACATAGGATGAAGTGAATTTATGTCCGCATCACGTCGGCATCAGCCAATCAAGGTCGAGAACGTACTTATTACGTCATACTCGTGTGTGAAATGACACACAGCCAAATAAAGATTTTTAGATCTAAAGATAATTTTGTCACCGTTTCCAACTTTTATCATAGTTGATCATTCTTAATCATAGACAATGTTCCCTCTCAGTTGTGAGAGTGAGCAATTGCGCAATCCTCTCGCTCTCTGCGCACATGGCAGCGCTGGCATGTACCACACACGCGCGTTACATTTCTACACTTACTCCTAAATTTCCACCCGTCGAGTCGACAAAAAGGACCCACTTTGCTTAGAATTTGCGCAGCGCAACCGAGGGCACACATAGTTTGAAGCACATGCATCCACGAACGGGCCCCTGCAGACACACGGAACCGCTCTACTCAGGAAGCCCAAACAAGGGCCTAGTTAACGAGCCCCTTAAATGAGGCTCTTTCGCATGTTTCAAAGGTCAGGCGATTAGAATTTTATTGTATTTTATGAAATGACATGATTTCAGTTGTTTATGAGTGGATAATGTGGGACCGTTTTGATACACATTGTATTGAGACTCTATGCTAAACAAGACCTGTGTGATAAAATAAAATAAAATAATATGTGCTGATTTTATTTGTGTCACAAATCTCTATTCAATGATTTGCTCTATTTGGATATGTTTTTGTAACATCTACTACTTCATATAACTTGTCATGATGTCAGGTTTTGGACAGGTGTGATACGGGTTTGGCCGCCCTGTGCAAATTGGATGTTGCTCAACATGGTCGAAGGGAAGCTCAGGAAGTTTATGTGAATGCTCAGACTCACGGAAATTTAGAGGGAACATTGATCATAGATCTTCTGAGCGATCGTCTATACAAGTCATGGTTCACATTGGGCAATGTTTCTTGAGCGCTGTGTGTGTTTTTTTTAGGACTTTAGGTTGGTTGACCCTTACACCAATTTGCTTGTCGAGAAAGCATGATAGAAAAATAAAATATTTGTTTATGGTTAAGACTTAGCTGAAGATAAGATCATATTTTGCGACTAATTTTTGCAGTAATCCGGGTATTTCAAAAGGGTTGGCATATTTTTTTTTCTTGAAACTATTTGTTTTGAAAAAGCTGCATATTAAAAATAAATAGGCATCTATATCAAATTGCAGCACCAACAGCATTTTTCCTCCCCGCAGGCTTACTCTGTAATGGTCGTAATTAACATGCTAACTTGAGCTCATGTGAGAGGCCGCAGGACAAAACCCGTTTGGCATTTAGAAACCGTTTAAACAAGAGTACGTTCTGTGGTAGAGTGGCTTCGCAGAGTATCACTCCTATGTGACAAAAAAAAAAACTGACAGAAATATTCCAAGAACATTTAGAGTAGCAAATGTGGAGATCATGAAGGGAAAGAGTGGCTTACATAACTGGGAAGAAATGTGTGCCTTTGGCGAGGCTTCTTGAAAATGGCTGCAAAGATAACGAGGGAGGAATTATCTGGTAAAGTGCTATTAATAACCATGATGTCAAATCTTGTCCCTCACTCGGGGAGGGAATATGCTGTGCCCAAAGGGTCCATACACTTAGAAAAAAAGTTGTAAAAAAAAAAAAAAAAAGACAGAAGTCATTTCATTGGACAATGACTTTCTCTTTATTAGAAAGATAGAATACATTTTCTTTTTTAATCAAAGGGGGATGCTTTGAACTCAATATTTTGTGTGTGAAAATTCCAAGCCACAATATTTAGTTTTTCATTGAACAGCAAAATAATAAAAAAATAAACAATAGGTTTAGGCCTACAAAACAAATATCTTCAAATCTGCTCATCTTTTCAGATGGATAAAGAAATATAAGTTAAAAAATATGTTATTTTCAGTTGACACTAATGATCGCAATTACATTGCTGTCCAATGAAACAAATGCATCTTTGAATTTTGCAACAGAGAAAAAAAAAACAACAAAAATTTGTAAATACTTTTGACTGGACATCAAAACTATATGATTTGTTTTGCACTTATACAGGTCATACTTATTTTGGGCATGGTGTGATAATGTACATTTATTTATTCAGAATGAATGTTCTGGGGTGAGTGTTCTTGGGCTAAATAAAGACCAGGATTAGCCCAAATTACACTTGGACGTCACACTAACCTACACGAGCACGAGTCGGCCTTTCGAGGGACAAGCAAGTCGTCCTGACCTCGCATCAAAATGCACAGTCTGTATATACAGTACGCTGCATTTATTTTAAGCCAGAGCAACACAATGCTATCGCCCTCTGAATGCCTCCCAATAAGAAGCCAACACATCTATGCTGAATAAAGGAGCACCAGTGGCCCCGCGGGCTTCTGCTTGCAAACATGTCCTCTGCTATTTCACGCTTAACATGCACACAATTGAATTTGACAGCTGCTATTTTTGGCCACACTCTCACCTACACAACCACACATCTTAATCGTACTGAAAGACAAGCCGCTGACCTGAGTTATGACGGAACGTGATGGCGCATCAGCGCCGTAACCATCCAGCATTTATTCACATTTCCAACTCAGGGAAATGTGGTATAGAGTAATTTCACAAAGCAACACGGCATTGTGTAGATAAATTGTGTCAGGGTATGGTGTAACGTAAATTGAAATTGACTTCTGTGAGTGGTGGGTGTTAAACTTCACATCCGTGTCCCTGTGCAGACCCTTCCAATCAGATGTCACGTTTTGAGGTTGCAGATGGCGCAAGGATACTTTTGAGAAGGCACGCTCAGTGTCATATTTACTTTTTTTTAATTGTATTGGATGGATGTTTTATATTTTTGATCGAGAAGAGTTTTCATACAAACTGTAATTGTGACTTTAGTACTACTTAGCTATCTTAGGTTAGTGATAGGCTAAGGTGTGTTCTGACTTGCATATAATTTCAGGTGATTTTTGTCCGGACAAAAGCATTTGCTGATGTGTCTAATACTCAGCTCACATTCAGCCAAACACAGATCAGATTCAACTGGCATGCAGGTGTGTTCTTTGTAGAAACACTGAAATTTCTCCTTTGTTGAAATTACGCACGAAACATTTTCTGGGAGTTTTCTAATCGAGGATACGACATCATGGTATATATATGTATTATGCATATATATATATATGTATGTATATATATATATATATATATATATATATATATATATACATATATATATATATATATATATTAGTGTTGTCAAGTGATTATTTTTTTAACTAGTTAATCACAAAAAATTCCATGATTAATCACGATTAATCAAATTTTTTTTTTACAATTTTTCGCGAAGCTTGTAACAGATATTTACTTGAATCATATCTTGGAATTGATGCAAAATCACCCAATATGAAGTATATTTAATTCAAAGACTGTTCTAATAGCTTACTTTGATTCTTGAATACAATCGAAATGGAGACATCTTTACAGCCATTTTTCTTCCAAACATTTCGCACAACCATCCACAAGCGCCACACTCCAGCAGTGTTGGTTTGCAAGGCCCAGTGGTAACTTGAACACGATGTTTTGTTCTGATGCGTGCTAAAGACAGCTAATATGGCACAATATTTGCAAAGTATGCTAATTATTTTTTAAATAAATCAAACTGAGTTAATTGAGTCAAAACATTTAACTGAGTTAAAAGAAAATTTATTAATCACCTCAGTGCTTTAATTTTGACAGCCCTAATATATGTATATATATATATATCTATATATATATATATATATATATATATAGATATATATATATATACATTATATTTATATATAAAATATAAATATAATATATATATATATATATATATATAAATATCAAATTATATATATATATAAAATCACGTTGTCTCTCTCACTCACAGTTTTCAAAATGAGATGCAGAGTGTGCCCGCTTCAAGTTGTTTATTTGTCACACCCGTTTGAAATTTTGTGTAAAACTGAGTTAAACACATCCTTCCTGAGCCGAAACCTTATCCTGAAGGAGGGGTTTGCGTGTTTCAGTTTTGTCCCCCACTCAGCGTTCTCGGCGTTGTTTAGACAGAAGAGCGATCGGCTGCAGGAATTTGACAGATTATTGCTTTCATACCTGTTGGAATAGATTTTAAAGAGAGACTTTTTCGAGAGAGTACAGGATGTCAGGGGCAGGAGATGTATGGGGGGGTTGTTTCCTACTTTTTTGACATAGAGGTGATAATCATATATATTTTTTCATGACCACCAACGGATGCATGCACACGCACGAAGACACGAACATGGTTGGACAACTAACTTTCATTTAATTGCATTCTTGGTTTTATTATTAACTCTAGTCAAATATTGTTTTGCAGTTTGATATGAGGGATTTGATGCTATTTAGTTATTTAACAAAAAGGAAGTTGCAACAAATAAAGTAGTTCCAAGGTTCAAAGTACTGTATGTGAAGTACTCTTCCTCTTGAGAACATATCTGCTGACACTGGGCCTTTAAATCAACTTTGCCGTCGACAGTTGAGGGGGGGAAATGTGAATGAAACCCAGCCATTCATAAAAATAGGTCAGTGCCGCGCTCCGATTGGCCAAAAGGGATAATGTGCATTATTCATGAGCTACCGCGCTCCCATTGGCCGTCTTGACTAACAGACACGTCCGGCCGGCCAATCAGTGTGCGCCTCCGCGGTGCGCTCAAGCCCAAGGGAAAAGCAAGTGGAACCATGAACGGGGAGCTCAGTCAAGTTTTGTGAGTGGAGACGGTCACATCAATCTGAGCGTGCGGCTACACTGCTAGCTCCTCGTTTGTGTCTTTTTTTCCGCGTTTTTTTGTGGACATATCTACCGCGTTCCCTTGTTGAAGAGGAAACATACAAACCCAGTCAAGGTAAGCTTCATGTCTGTTTTTGTGCACCGTGGCGAAGTTGGTTTTTTTTTCGCAGAACGGCCAAACGTCTGAAGCAAAGAGCGAAACGCCATTTTAGCAAAACATCTTTACTTTCCACACGCACTTTTTTACGTGCGTCACGGATAAATAAATCGACATTTTAAAATAAAATCATGCGTGTGCTGTGTTGTTTGCATTGTTTTGTCAGAGAAGTGGGTTGTTTGTCATTTTTCTTTTTTCAATTTTTTCTTTCTTTTTTTTATGAATGAAGGGGGCATTGGTTCCCCTCCTCCTGCCCGTTTCCACACGGATCGAGTATCAAGTTTCACTTCATTGAGAAAAACAAGGTGACGAAGGGTGGGGGGAAGGGCGGGGTGGAGTGAGTAAAAGTGGGTGTTTGGTGACAAGCCCACCACCCTCTAGTATGCCAAAGCTAAAAACTTGACAAAAGTTTGCTCTGCCGACGTGTCGTTGGACAATTTTGAGCTGAGAATCCAATACTACGTTCAGCGACCACTTGCTTTTAAACAGCCATCTTGCATTCAGTGTCTACTTTTTGTTTTTCATTCCCAGACGTTTTATATAATTCGCTCCTACTGCAACGTTTGAAAACCATGCTTTGGTTGTAGTATTTGAAAAGAATCCCCACTGCAAGTAAAGTATACACCAAGTTTCAGGTAAATGTCAGATTTCGACTGTCAAATGTTAACTTGTGTGAGTGTGACGTGAACATGGCGCCACACAAACACGCACTCATGTTCTAAGTGCTATCTGCTCAGCGTCTGCAGTAATTGCCTTCAGCTATGCTTTATTCGTCATCCATTAACGAGAGATAGCGGAGTGAGTCATATCTGTAGGCCCACAGAGAGATGTAAGAATGGAGGCCACTGCTGGCTGCTGCCTATTGTTGTACAAATACAACTTTTTATGTGTCCTTACTGACTCAAGTTCATAATAGTGATGGTGATGTTTAGTCCAAGGACTGGGTGGCCTCCTTCCCTTCTCGGCCAACGAGAACCATTCATGATGTTTTACTCAAGATGTGCAAGCTGATTATAGAGGAAACCGTTTGCCTTCTCAGTCAATGAGTCCAGCTTATGTAACTGCATTATGCGTGTTTACGTTGTGCGACTTCCACTCGCCCGGCACGGCTCAAATCTGAAAAAGCGGCTTTTTTTTCAGCATGGCAAGCATGGCGGACGTACACAATGTTTGTGTTGCTTTTGTGTCTTCCAGTGACCCGCAAAGCACCATCCCTTTAGCACAACCCTTCCCCCCTCCCTCGGGAAACCGGAAACTGAACATGGACGGCTTCTACGACCAGCAGGTCCCGTTCATGATCCCGCCCAACGTAAGTGTCACACGTCACATGCATCATGCGTGGAACGACCCATAGTCCATCATTTGGCTGGCAGATCCTCCTGCACTTCGATATCATCGGACCGCCGTTAACGTGCGCTTTCCCCAACAGTCTCATGTCGAGGAACACAGCAGGATCTTCAGTGACAGGAAGAGGAAGTTTGTGGACACTGAGCTTGCTCAGGACACAGAAGGTGAGTGGCTTAGGTTGTCATAAAGCCGTCAATCAATTAAGAGAATACTACTAATATCTTTGCAATGTGATGGACAGAACTCTTCCAAGATCTCAGTCAGCTACAGGATATCTGGATCGCAGAAGGTGAGTTCGACTTGCTTTACAATCTGGGAACCCTTGTTGTTCCGGTGTGTCATTTTTAGATTTTAAATGCTGAGTTTGGAGTTTTGAGGTGGAACATTAACTTGAGTGTGAACTAGATCTACGTTTAGTTGTTTTGCAATAAGGGGGGAGGCGGCCAAAGTCCGGCACGCGACAACCTGCTGACTGAGAGTTCGGAATAATAGATGGCAATTGGCAATTAATTTCTGCCATGTTTCAACCTTTTGCCCTTTCTTTTCACAGCCCAGGTGCCAGATAACGAGCAGTTTGTCCCAGACTTCCAGTCGGATAGCTGTGAGTACTCCTTCATGTGGTTGTTGCTCTTGTCCCCCGAGGCTGCCATAACCGCCTCCTACATTGGATGTTTTTATTACCACGTCAAGTCCCCCGACCTGCTGTTTAGTTAGTTAAAGTGGAACATCGGGCCGTGCATCTTTAACGGTACTTGCCACAAAACTTGCCTGACCTGAAGTCTTGGTCAACCATTGTTTATTGAAATGTCTTAATCCCATCAAGGACAAACGTCATCCTTTGTCCTCAGAAGTCCGCTTTGGGCTTGTGTGTGCTCTCTTGTCCGCCTCTCCCTCTCAACCATTTTGAGTTTAATCAGCCGATTGGCATGGGGCATCACATGAGCCAAGCTCCTAATCTGATTTCACACTTTCCCGCACTCGGGCCTCTGCCGGAGCAGACCAGATTCCAGCGGATTGGGCGGTCACTTACTGCCTCCACCCTGCTTTGCAAAATTGTGTGTGCGCGCGTGTGTATGCACCCCTGTTCTGAAAGGTATCCAGCTAGAGTTTACTTTTGTTGTCAATTTGGGAGAGTGTGCCGCTTACCAGCCTTGTGGCTTAATGTTGGAATCAGAAGTGCAGCATGGGAATATTCATAACTGTGTTAGTAAAGGGAGTTTGCAGTGTTGCTTCTGTGTGAGTGTGAGATGAGTTTCTGACAGTAGCTGCAGTTGCCAGGCTGCAGGCATTCGCTCTCGCACCTATTCGAGGCCAGATTGCAAGATAGGCGAATACAATGAGACTGAAGACTGAGACTGGTGAATCACAGATTTTATATACAAGAAATACAAGAGCTCTCAACCCTGTA
Organism: Idiotropiscis lumnitzeri; assembly: GCF_059441095.1. NCBI lineage: Eukaryota > Metazoa > Chordata > Actinopteri > Syngnathiformes > Syngnathidae > Idiotropiscis > Idiotropiscis lumnitzeri. The sequence continues at coordinate 5,116,573 of NC_142404.1, read as the reverse complement.
GAGCCCCCATCTCTGAGGAGCAGCAACATGCAAGAACCAGTTCAGCAAAGACCTTTTTCCTTTTGTGGCCCGACTCCAAGTCTTCTCAGGATCCTGATGACAATCCTGATCATTTGAATCAGGTGTGTTGGAGGAGTAAAACATCGAACACATGCATGATAGTGGCTCTCGAGGACAGGAGTTTGACACATGTGCCATCGACTTAGCCACGGTTTTGCGCCATTTGAGTGCAAAGGGAAATTATTCCCCACCATTAGGCTTCTGAGTGTGCACACACAAGGGACCGCGTGTTTGTTGTTTGCTCAGCCGCAGTCCATCAACGCCCTCGTCATCTGACGCCCTCTCCTCTCCAGGATCTAGTTTCTTCCCGGCCATTATGCGGCGCCCTGGTAACTGCAGCCAGTATGTAGAGGGCTGCGTCTCTGGTCTAATGGTTACAGCAGCAGTCAGGGAAGAAAATCATTCACCGCCATTAGATTGCAGCCACACTGATTCATGGGTATTGGGATTGAGTCTGTCCTAATGGGAATCAGACATGAAATTTGATGGGTTTTGTGCGTCTTGTGCCGTTTAAATCACCCCAGTTACACAAACAGTGGGGCATAAATGGATAAATAACTGCTAAGTGGCTCTGGACAGATGAGGCAATAGATAAACGCATAGTCCATATGATGTGCTAAATATGATTAAGATAACTGTTGCACTTAAGCCTATGGCTCCAATTGCGTAGGTGGTATCTGGACTTTATCTGATGTGGTTGGTTTTGGTGTCTCTCTGCTTCTGTCCAGTGATGTTTCATGGACCGCCACCGACCAAGATCAAACGTGAGCTGACTCCCTCCAAAGAGCTTTCCCCCTGCCATCAGGACAGGAGTCCCATGCCCTACGGAGAGAAGGGTCTTTACAGCTACAGGTACGAGACGATTGAAGATATTTGAGGAAGAATAAAAATTCCTCTGTATTTGACGCTTACTTTATGATACTCAGTGCCTCCGACAGGAAGTCCACTCCTGGCTTCAAACCATTAACACCTCCCTCCACACCGGTGTCTCCGCGTGGGTCCACTAGCACTGCTGGAGCAAGGGCCCATAAAGAGCCTACACCTCCCCTTCACAGCAGTGTAGCCAACCTTAACCCTGGACCGCGGCCTGTGCATGTGCCGCAGCAGCAACAGCCCCTCACCCAGAGTGCAGGACCGCAAAACCAGCCGTCACTCTCGGTCCACAGCCCACCATTCGCCGTGCCGTGTGCGCTAATCGGCCAGGATGCCAATAACTTTACACCAGAGCTCAGGTAAGCAGCTCCAGCAAAGGCCTAGGGAGTTACCATAATCTACTAATTGTGAGATAATGAGAATTTGACTTCTGTTAAGTTGTAGGTTTTTCACTTACTAAATGTGTTTTTGTTAGCGGTAATTCAAATTTTCCACTGTTTGCAAATGTATTCCTAAAGTCCGTCCCAAATCATCTGATCACTGTGCAACCTGTCAGGGGTTGCCAGTGACTCCTCGTTTTCACCCTTGTGCATTGCACAATACACATTGTTTGTTACGACTTCAAATCAGGCTACAAGAGGGTATTTTTCCCAAAGTGTATGCCGAACCGGAATGACGTTCTTATAATAATTAATAATTTTACTTTCTCCTACCATCTTTAGATTCCAGAGGCAGATGTCAGAGCCATCTCTACCTTTTCCCCCATCAGAAAGTCAAGGGCGGCCCCACTTCCTGCCCCAGCTGCCTAATAACAATGGTCGGCCGCATGAGGGCCGGCCACTGTACCACCGACAAATGTCTGAACCCTTGGTGGCCGTACCCCCGCATGGCTTCAAACAAGAACTCATTGACCCGAGATACACTGAACAGGGTGTTCCCAGCGTAGGCCCGCCAGTTCCCCCTCGCCAGGCAGCGTTCCACCCAATGGCCATCAAGCAGGAGCCCCGTGATTTTTGCTTCGATTCCGGTGAGTAAGGCTTCATAATTCGTCCTTTTGAGCCACGTAGTCTGCAGCTAGCTCAGGGTTAGGAATGTGCCTGGCCATGTTTGTTCAGACTGCTGACACATGAATGCAAGTTTTAGCATGTAATGGTGGCATGGATGCACAGGTACTCCCTTTCACCCTCACACTTTCTGAGTTTAATCTGATCATTCCTACGAAGCATGCCAGTAAAGTAAAAGTAGGTCTTTCAGCTCAGCCTAAGCCTCTAAGGGCAAAAAGTAAATGGGTCATCCAGCCAGGTGGCAAGAAGCTCCTCACTGAGCCTACCTGGAATAGATCGAGGCCAGAGTCCTCAGAGGACGTTGTGGCCTGCAAGGTACGATGAGTTGATCATAACAGCCTTAAAATGTCTCCACTTTATGGTACAAGAAAGGAGCAAACATTTGTCTGGCCACCTTCTGAGGGTTTGGAAACCTGTGAGCCTTGATGAAAGAGATTCACCGTTTAGTCACATGGTATAAATCAAACAAGCGCCTGACTGTTGTCCTACCACCCACACACCCAGCTGTTATGCTCTGCCGCATTAACGTTTGCTTTTCCCGAAACACTCGAACTTTGTGGGAGGAAAAACCCCAACGTCATAAACTCTCCTTTTCTGCACAGTGGATGACCGGCTGGCCTGGCAGTGATGTAATGACAAATCCTCTTAGCTTCTTATGGCCTTTAAACGCCTACGTCACACAGGGCTATCATCTCGAGATGGACAGAGGATGTCCATGTTAGGGATATTGGCAGGGGGGCGTACTAGTTTTCTATGACCAAGTAAAACCAGATAGTTACAATAGTGTGCCTGTCTCGTACTGCAGCAACTTCCCGCGGAGTAGAGTCTTGCTCACGGTTGATATCTGTCAATCTTATCAGTTGATGGGACACAGAATAATAATGAACAATTGCATCGTGGTTGGTATGCAGGACCAAGCGGAAGCCAGGCCCCAAACCCGCAGGGGGACAGCCGCATGTAACTTGATTATCATTGAGATTTAACACAACAGCTACAGCACTAATCCAGTTTAAAGGCTTGGTGGGCGTGCAAGGGCTGGAGTGGGTTGTGCAGTGCTACTCGGATCTGGGTTTTAGTCCACTCTGAGATATATGCGCGTAGGCGGGCGGCAGTTGAAGTTGCAGCTTAACGTGACTAGTAGCAGCCATTGACTGATATTTATCAACATGAAGCCAATCACGCAAATCAAAGATGCTATTTAAAGTTGTGTATCTTTATATGCAAAGTCCAAATATACCTATCAGCTGTGAGGTGGATTTTGATGTGGCTCGCATTTGAGATGACACCAAAGGCTGGGATGTCTCTGGTCTAAAATTATATGCCCACTGTCTTTGTTTTGCAGAGGTGCCCAACTGTCACTCATCCTTTGGGACAGCGGGAAGCTACTACCAAAATAACCACGAAAGTAAGTTGTTGTTTTCTTTTTCTCTCTCGTGAGTTAGAACTGTTTCGTCCGTGAGGTATTCACATCCCCTGAGCCGTGTGGGGCTTATTGAGCCGTAGAGGGATCAGCACGCATGAACGGGTAGAGGTCAGCGGCATTTTAAGTGACCGGTCAGGGGGAAGTGGTCCATGCTAGCGTTGCACTGCATTTTGGATTACTTTGTGTTTGCTACTCACAATATACTAATCATGAACTTTTTCAACTGCAGACTTCCCCTTCGACAGAGATCCTCAGCTCTATTTTGATGATACCTGTGTTGTCCCCGAAAGATTAGAAGGTGAGTTTGTTTGTTTTTTTTGTGGGAGATTTGTCACTCTACATTTTTGGAATTCCTCTACTCTTCCATGAAGTGCAATGAATAGTGAGGCTACTTCACACTTTCCATCTGGCAGGAATGTCTCACCACACTGTGACCATGAAGTGCAGAACTGACTGGCTTGCTTTATTGTCATTTTTTTCACCACTCTCGTTTTATTGCTTCTCCTCTCCCACATGCAGGTAAAGTGAAGCAGGAGCCCTCCATCTATCGAGACGGACCCCCATACCAGCGCCGTGGCTCCCTGCAACTCTGGCAGTTCCTTGTCACGTTGCTAGACGACCCGGCCAACGGTCACTTTATTGCATGGACAGGTCGGGGAATGGAGTTCAAGCTCATTGAGCCTGAGGAGGTAAGTGGCTTGGCTGCAGCTGCTTTTCTATTCTAGACATTACAAATGAGTTTGTAACCTACGGACCCTCCTTTCAAGGTGGCTCGCCGCTGGGGCATTCAGAAGAACCGACCGGCTATGAATTACGACAAGCTGAGTCGCTCTCTGCGTTACTACTACGAGAAAGGCATCATGCAGAAGGTAAAGGCACGTTACCCCTTTGTTTCCTTCCAACCTTTTTAATTGAAAGTGTCCAGTACGTATGTTTTAAAATGTCTGAGTCAAACATTTTCCACTGAATTGTGCTGCTCAGGTGGCCGGTGAACGCTACGTGTACAAATTTGTGTGTGACCCCGAGGCCCTCTTCTCCATGGCCTTTCCTGACAACCAGAGGCCGAACCTGAAAGTTGACCTGGACAGCGTACCAGGCCTTGACGACGACACCGTGCCCCTCACCCACTATGAGGACAACGCTCCCTACCTACTGGACAGCGGAGATCATTGTGTTGCTGGCTTGCCCTTCCCTGACGGATGCAGCTACTGAACGACCACACAAAAAATGCAAAAACACTCCCAAGTCTCTTAATGCTTTTCAAATTCAGAGGTGCACCTGCAGAGTGGCTTGCAGAGACTGACGAGGATCTCCTCCCTTGCGAGTCATGGAAACAAATATGACCAGCCACAAACAATGGACAAGGGTAAAAGATGTGACAAACTGGAGAGGGTTGTGAGACCGATGAACTGAAACTCTAGCTCCCTCCTTTGCAGTGGAAAAGATACGAGGCCTCAAGACAGCAAACATTAGGCAAAGAAGACAGCACTTCTTGTATCTGGGTCGACAAGAGCAGAGTTTTTGACTTTTATTTTGTGACAATCTGATTTTCCTATACAATCAAGAGAAATCTAAAATTTAAGACTTACTAAATGCAGCACTCTTTTAGAGTTGCCTATTAGAAGTTTGTTTCTCCCTGTTTTGATGCTTCTGTACCTGTGTTAAAACGTTAGTGAAAGGGCTGCCAATTGCATAAATTGATTCTCCAACAACCTTATTTTGAACTAACAATCATTTCTGTAGATATGACTTTTTTTATTGCCACTTTTTTTGGACTTGAAAGATATTAGTATTGCAGGCTAGTTGGTTGGGCTGATCTCTCCTGTAAATGTGTTCTTTAATTGTCCTTCCCATGTAAGAGATTGTATCTGCTACCACCCTCTTTGGAGACTTCAAACCTTGGTACAAGTCTGTGCTGTATTGTTCAATTTTAGAACTAATTAGCACTTGTCTATTTCAAAAGGGATACATATGCAAGTAAATAATTCTCCCGCAGTTGTTTTTTTTTTTTTTTTAATAAATGGTCAAGTTGCTCTGTATTTTCTTTTTTGTTTCTCTCTCTCTTTCATTGTCATCTCTGCTGTGGTCAACCAGCTCCTGATGCGTGGGTTTGGCGGACGCATCATTGATTGCATGCGGAGAATAACATTTTTTAAAAATTACAAATCTTTCAGGCCTTCCACAAGACAATAAAAGTGACTTTGCATGGAATAATCAGCCAAGACTGCACCCACCAACATATCACTTTTGTGTCTTTGGATGAACATTTGTATGTTTCTGTATTTTATTTGGTTAAAACTCATACAAAGTATATATTTTTGCTATAAGCCTGCAGTCCAGATTTTTGTGTGTCTCTGCTGTATAGTTCTGGCAATGGCAACTTCTTTTTTTTTTTAAAGAAACAATAAAATCTCTTGAAGACTCTCACTGCAGGCTGATTTGTATGACTAGATGTTATCATGAGGCGTGTAAAAGGCCAGAGTACCAGCTGGGGCCACGTTACGGGATGCACAGGGACAGACAACACTTGTATAGGCTTCTGTTACCCCCGCCCCCTCTCACATTGTGTTTCTTACACAGCTGAGTTTATGTGTACTGGGTCAAATAAACACTCTATGCTTCACTGCTTGCTGTACTGGTGTGTTTCTTTATTATCTTAAGCCCCCCCCCCATTATTGCTGGAAGTTTGACCTGGCTATTACAAGTCATGCGCTTTTCTTTGACATTCATTTTCTATAGGAATGATTTTTCCTTACTACCCTTGAGAAACATTGTGTGACATAATATGTAGATCAGGGGTGGGCAAACTTTTTGATTGGCGGGCCACAATGGGTTCTAAAATTTGACAGAGGGGCCGGACCAAGAGCAGATGGATGGAGTGTTTTGGTAACCTCACCTCATCGGAGAGAAAAAAAAAATTAATTTTAAATGAAAGTGAATAAAAGCATTGCAACAATATATATGTCTTTGAAAAACCACAGTATTTAGAAAATAAAACATGAACAAGGTTTATTCATTTAATTTTTTTCAAATTCGGCGGGCCGGGTTAAAACGTTTAATGGGCCACATGTGGCCCCCGGGCCGCAGTTTGCCCACACCTGATGTAGATGGTTTTTCTTTTCCACAGTTTAGAACAAGCTTGTAAATGTCTAAATTGTTGAGTGTCCAAGGGAATCTGGTGTGAGCACTGGCCAATTGTAGCATGATTATTGTGTTCTCTTTGTTCTCCCGGCACAGTAATTATATCATAAACATTAAAAGAGATTTTCGTCCGTCCCTGTAATGGTCCCTCACGTGCGTGCGCAACATACTATGAGTGATTTCGACACAGACGCTAGACGGGGAAAAGTTTCATTCCACTTACTCGGCAAAATGGCTAAGGACAAAAATTGCTCTCTGTTATAGGAATGGCCTGAATCGCACTATGACGTATAACAAAAAATTATTTTTCTTAATTGTTCCTTTTATTTTGATAATTTTGGCTGCAATGTGTCGGACTTAATAACTATTCACAGCGTGATGAAAAGTAAGCTTGCTACTTTGTTCTGTGGGCCTTCTCATTCCCCTTCTACCTCGCAGTTAACCCATAGGTCGTGTATTACACTCTTGATCCTTCCCAAACGTCATTGACGTGCCAAAGCATCGGCAGGATGATGTATGGCTCAGAACATATTTTAAAAATTTGACTCATGAAACGAAACAAGACTCACAATCAATATATACGCTGTTACCGAGCACTGGACACCCAGAGCTGGCCCATCACGGAAGTGGCCATACATCACGTCACATGACCACAGGCCACTTCATGGATTATTGATCCACGTATGAGGAATGGCAGTGTTAATGCGGTTTTGGCTCTGAATCTTCAGGTTCTCACTGTGTCAACGCAAAAATACACACCTCTCACTGTTATGTCCATTTAGCTCCTTCCAGGAATAGTGAGATTTGTTTCATCAAATGGCACAATGTTCACATTATTAGAATAGAATAGAATAGAAATCCCTTTATTGTCATTGTACTCAAGTGTGCAACGAGATTAGAGGGCTCCCCTCTCCAGTGCAATACAACAATAATACAGACAAATATATAAATTAGATAAATAAAGAAGACAGTGCAATGGAATTCAGTACTGAATAGGGCATATAGAAACACATCACAATGCTGTTTTGCGAGGTTAGGGTGGTCTCGTGTGTGTGTGAGAGTTCAGTAAGGAGATGGCTCTCGGAAAGAAACTGTTTCTCAGTCTATTGGTCCTTGATTTGATGCATCTGTAGCGCCTGCCAGAGGGCAACAGGTCGAACAGGTGTGAGTTTGGGTGGGTATTGTCATTGACGATGTTGAGAGCCCTTCTGAGGCACCGGGCGGTGTAGATGTCCGACAGTGGGGGGAGAGGGCAGCCAATAATCCTTTGCGCTGTTTTGACTGTCCTCTGGAGCCTCACTCTGTCCGCCTCAGTGCAGCCGCTGTACCAGGTGGAGACACAGTACGTCAGCAGGCTCTCGATGGACGAGTGGTAGAAGGCCAGCAGCAGCTTCCTGTCCAGGTTGAATTTCCTGAGGACTCTCAGGAAGTGCAGACGTTGGCGGACCTTCTTTACCACTGCTGTGGTGTTGTGACTCCAAGAAAGGTCATCGGAGATCTGTACTCCCAGGAACTTGAACGTGTGGACCCTCTCCACACACACGCCTTCGATGCAGAGGGGGGGCGGCAGCGTCTTGTTCCTCCTGAAGTCGACGACAATCTCCTTTGTTTTAGCAGAGTTAAGGTGCAGTCTGTTGTCCTTGCACCAAGTTGTCAGTCTCTTTACCTCCTCTCTGTAGGCTGTCTCGTCACCTTCCGAGATCAGACCGACCACTGTCGTGTCGTCAGCAAACTTGACGATGGTGTTGTTGCCGTGGGCCGGGCTGCAGTCGTAGGTGTAGAGGGCGTACAGGAGAGGGCTCAGCACGCATCCTTGGGGGGAACCGGTGCTCAGCATGAGGGTGGAGGACGTGTAGGGGCCGAGCAACACAGTCTGGGGTCTGTTGGTCAGAAAGTCCTTAATCCAGATGCGTGTGAGGGCAGGGAGGCCGAGAGTGTCCAGTTTGGCGACGAGGATGTCTGGGATGATCGTGTTGAATGCCGAGCTGTAGTCCACAAAGAGCATCCTTGCATAGCTCTGCTGTCGTTCCAGGTGGCCCAGCACAACATGCAGAGCAGTGTCGATGGCGTCCTCAGTGGATCTGTTAGCCCGGTATGCAAACTGGTAGGGGTCCAGAGTGGGAGGAAGGCAGTCCCTGATGTGCTGGAGAACCAGCCTCTCGAAGCACTTCATAATGACTGGTGTGAGAGCAACAGGACGGTAGTCATTCAGGTGGACGGCTGGTGACTTTTTGGGGACAGGAATAATGGTGGAAGTTTTCAAGCAGGAGGGGATGACTGCCTGAGCCAGGGAGCGGTTGAAGATCCTGCAGAAAACATGTGACAGTTGGTGGGCACATGCTCTGAGGACCTTGCCTGGTATTCCGTCGGGTCCAGTAGCTTTCCTGGGGTTGACCGCCAGGAGCGCGCGCCTCACATCGTGTTCCTCTACGATGAGTGGGGGGGAGTTGGAGCTTGAAGTGCGGGGGTGTGACGGTTGGGGCGAGTCAAAGCGAGCGAAGAAGCAGTTAAGCTCCTCTGCCAGCGATGCACTCGGGTCTACAGAGGTCGTGAGAGGTTAGTTCCATACTTTGGGTTTAACACAGGCCGCCTTACCACTGAGACCTTAGTTCCAAACAGTGACATAACTGGTTTGTCATAAATACACACCGCCCACTGACTTGTTTTCATATTTAGTTTTCATGGGCCACCACTACCCTCTGGTGGAACTCTAATATCATATTGTCATGAGAGAGAGCAGACAAGAATGTCAAAACATACAAACACGTGGTTAATGTATCTAGCTCAGGCGTGGGCAAACTACGGCTCGTGTCCACATGCGGCCTGTTAAACGTTTTAATCCGGCCCGCCGAACTTGAAAAAATTAAATTAATAAACCTTGTTAATGTTTTATTTTCTAAATACTGTGGTTTTCCAAAGACATATATATTGCTGTAATGCCTTTGTTCACTTGAATTTAAAATTAAATATATTTTTTTTCTCCGATGAGGTGAGGTTACCAAAACACTCCATCCATCTGCTCCTTGTCTGGCCCCACTGTTAAATTTTAGAACCCATTGTGGCCCGCCAATCAAAAAGTTTGCCCACCCCTGATCTAGCTATACAGACCCTTTTAGCTTCAAAAGGAGATTGTGCTCATTTCCAAAGATATCAAGTGATGATGTACTTTTTGACATGGTTACATAACTCTCTGCTATTTTTATGACGCTTTGGTGGTGCAGCTTTTTTGTGTGTGGGGGGAAAAAAACATTTCAGATTAAAGGCCTTGACAGGGTAATTGTGTAGTTAACAAAGCTCCTTTGATTAAGAATTTTAGTTGTCATTATGAATTTAAAATGGAACACACAGTTATGTGATAACAAATAGCTTCACCTGAACTCTATCCCGAAATATAAGAAAGGCTTTCCACACAAACAAAAAAATTGTTAATACTGTACTGTATTTGAGAAATTCTGCCAAAGTCTGCAATTTACTGCACAACTGTATTGAAGCATGAACTGAACTGATCCGGTGGTGATTAATCTATTTTGATGGTTGATGTAATGACTAAATTATGAAAATGGACAAATGTTACAATATACAATTGCATTTATTATTATAACTTGTTTCTTGGAAATGTGAGCGTGTGTGTGGGTGTGCGTGTACGTGTGCGAGTGTGCGTGCGAATGTGTCACCACCCGAGCAGTTAATTTTATATTTTGTGTATATTATATTTAATCATCCAAATATTTTGAATAAATGTTTTAGGAATGCCGAGATCGTATGGAAGTAACATTCTGAAAACAAACAAGGGAAAAAAACGCCCCCCCTCCCAAAAAAAAACAAAAACAGCTGAACTGGTGCACATTGATTCGCCTATTATCGAGCTCGCGCTGTCGTCCGTCGTCAGCAGTTGTGGCTGGTGCCGTATTACTCCAGGTGTTTTTTGTGCTCATTTGTAATTTCCTAATAGCCGAAGGTCTCGAGACTTGGGCTCTTTTATTTTAAATTTTTATGCCTGGCGATTTTTGAGGGGCACTGACGTAGCTAGCTAGCGCTCTCCTTGCAAGAAGGTTCATTTTGAATGAAGATAAGGTTGCTAACTTTTTTTTCTGACCGAAATGAAGTTTCATTTTAAAAATTCAAATTAATCCATCGAGTGAAATTGAGTTCATGGCTTACCTTCAACTGGTGTGGCCTCGTTATCCGCTAACTTTGCCTTTCCGAGGGACCCCAGCCTGGCCTACTTTGAGTCCCATGGATTATTCAACCGGGCCTCGATTTTATCACCCAGATGCTAATGCGACAAATCTACGTAAGTGGTAGAATTTGACGCAATAATAAATAGATAAAATTCAAATGTTCGTTAAAAAGTGGCGAAGCGTTGAAATCACGAAGCGTTTACTCGAATATTTTGTGGTTTATTACAGGAGAATCTGACTTGAGGCCCGCTTATCCTGAGTACAAAGAATTTTCAGAACAAACAAAAATGTTTTTTTTGCAAATGTACGACTATTTATGAATATTGACTACAATAGTGATATTTTTGATCTTCTGAATATAATTTTCTTTTATTGTCCAGTTCTCTGTATAATTTTGTGGCGGCTCATCCTGACATTACTTTTCGTGACCCCAAGTTAACCGCATGGCGCTTGAATTTGCCACCTGAATACAGACAGCTCATACAAGGTAAATATTACTTCATTTGTGAATATGAGTATATACCAGTTTAAGGGATTATTACTAGGTGCACTCAAATAAACAAAAAGAAATGTAAACGTATGCATGTTTAATATTCTCGCAAGTACATGTGCACAATTTGATGAGCTTCCATACCGGAGTTGCAGCTACAGTATGCCATGTGAATATAGAAATTCTGGTGATTCAATAATGTTTATTACTGTAGTTACAGAGCTGGGCAATTCGTCCCGGGGGCCGCAAGGTCCAGTCCTCCGGCCCGGCCAGACTCCCATTTTTGGAGTGGGGGTTTAAAAAAGGGCTTAATTAAGCGAGGCCAAAAGTTCATCTCAAAAATTGCTTCAGCTCGTGCCAAAGGTTGTCCGTTCCTGTTTTGGTCGCCTGCCCGAGGATGCGTAACTCCATATGTAACATCACAAAACTCAGAAGTTGTATTGCCATGAATTACACGGTCCGTCCTGCCGAGGACGGGGGACATAGGGGAGATCCCTCTCCAAGACCAGAGTTGCCTCTGGGATCTCAAAGTGCCCCTTTCTCCACTCCCTCCCAAATTTGTTGGTTCCAGAATTGGCCCCACTTCTCCACAACGCCAGTAAATGGCGCTGTTGCACCATAAACAGACAGAGACTGGTCACACCCTTGACCATCCAAAACAGAAAATAGTCTTTATGAAAGCAAAACTTTGAAAATGCATCTCAAGAGGACCGGGAGCTAATACAAATTAGTTAGTATTGGGGTAATTTGATCGAAATTTATTGTACTTGTCAGGGGTCTGCTGCAGACTTTCAATACAATATATGGGAAGACCAGAGAGCAAAATGTTAGAATAATCAAGGCGAGACGTAACAAACGCATGGATTATGATTTCTTTGTCACTAGTTGATGGAATTGTACGAATTTTAGCAATATTGCGCAGATGAAAAAAAACGCAGTTCAAGTAATATATTTAATAATATTTCAATATTATTAATAATAATTAATATGATAATTTTTGTTGAATAATTTTGGGCATTACATTATTAGTATTATCAAGACTGAGAGTGGTGTCTTTAAATGGGTGCAGATGTTGTGCTGGTCCAATGATCAGCATCTTGGTTTTATCTGAGTTAAGCCAAAAATTCAAAGACGCGCATTTGCTATTTCCAGCGGGTATCATCAGCATAACAGTGAAAATTAATGTTATATTTACGGATAATATCACCAAGCGGTAGCATGTATATGCTAAACAATAAAGGCCCAAGTTCCGATCCCTGCGTAACTCCACATGTAACGTCACAAAACTCAGAAGTTGTATTGCCATGAATTACACGGTGCGTCCTGTCTGAGAGATAAGAATTAAACCAAGAAAGTGCTGAGCCTGAAATACCAACACACGTTTCAAGGCGTTTTAATAATATGTTATGATCGACAGTGTCAAAAGCATAAGAGTAATATTGATGGAGTCAGCAGGTTGGCTACAACCCATGTTAATTGGCGTGGCATTACATTTTAGTTACTACTTTATTCTTCTCTAGCTGACGGACACGTCCGTCTAGCAGTAAAAACCTTTCAATGAGAGTGCAAGTGGTGCACAAAGCCATAGTTGCGTTTCCTTACTCGGTGAATGTCATCAGCCGAGGACCCCGCCAGTGCATGCGCTGTTCACGTGAGTCGCGTTGGGCCTCGTCACTCGGTCGTATACACTAGAGATCTTTAGCGGCAAACACAGTGCCATGCAAGCTAATCGGCACTGTGTTGACCGACAGCGCAGACACACGATGCCACTGACTGTACAAACAGTTTTTTAACTTCAAAATGTTCAAGTGCAAGAGGTGCAGCACTCGAAGTTTTTCTAAAGAGGGATACGAGATTTGCTGCGGTCATAACAAACTTCAATTGAGCTATTCTTGTGACGTGATTACAAAGTGAAGTCATTACAGTTTGTGTAGATAAAGCCTAGTTTTGAACTCCTGTTTCCACATTGCAAAAAAAAAATGTTGTCGACGAGGCTGGCGGTTATAGCTCAACTTCATTAATAGGTAATATTGGAGTTCCTTAGAAAGTAAATTGCTTTTAGAGGACCTGCTCTGCTGGTTGCACTTAAGTAGTGCATTCTCATTCATATAAATTATAGGCAGGATGATGCCGGTGTAAAGTGTACCGAACGGAGTGGCATGTGATTGATGTACTGTACACATAGAATGCAATTAACAACAATGTTTGTGTTTTCATAGATGAAGGAGATTTTTTCCATTTTCTGCAAATACACCCTGCAATAGAACTGCTGTTTCAACAAGCTTGTTTGATGCGTAAGTCAACCTACCGTTGGAGCATTTATTTTAAATTCACTTTCATTGCAGATAATTTCAGAGGCAATGAGCCAAATGTAATGCACAGCCAGTACAGTACTTGCATACAAGGTTTGGAATTACTTTACAGTATTTTGTATTACCTCATTTTTTTCAGCAGGGAGCCCATTTGAAAATATAGATTATGAGATTAATATTACCAGCCCCTGTACACTATTCGATTCGAAATTCAGGGAAAATTGACAGAACAAATATGCTTCAAAAGTTTCACAAGACTTAAGACCCTATCCATCCATTATCCGATCAGCTTCTCCTCACGAGGGTCACAGGGGCGCCGTAACCTATCCCAGCTGTCTTCGGTCAGTAGGCGGGGTACACCCTGAACTGGTTGCCAGCAAATGACAGGGCACAATAAGATGAACAACCATCCAGCTCACAAATGCAACTAGAGACAATTCAGTGTTCTATCAACCTACAATGCATGGTTTTGGATTGTGGGAGGAAACCAAAGTACCCAGAAAAAACCCAATCAGGCACAGGGAGATCATGCAGGAGCCAGAATCAATCCCTTGACGTCTGCATTGTGAGGCCATTTTGCTAACCCGTCGGCCGCCATCGCAAATAAGATTACAAATGTTATAAAAATCTTGTTCAACTGTTCAACCTTTTAAATTCCACTATTGTATAAAAATGTCCACCGCTGACTTAGCTTCTAATATAAAAAAATTGTGTGATCTTATTTTTTAGAAATACCTCAAGTATTATTGCAAACTTCCCCTAAAGATTTGGAGCAAAATTTTTCACAAAAACACTGGCCGTGCACTGCTCGCTACATCGACAACGTGAAAGACAGATTTCAAACCACCTACAACAGACCCCGAAAGGAGAGACCAACACTTCACCTGTTGGATCCCCAAGTATGTATAGAAGCAGACAACCTGACGGACAATTATTCTGTTGTGAGTAAATTAAGTTGTGAAAAATCATTTGCCCCCTTTTTTTTTTTTTTTTTTTTCCCCAGGGAGCGGGGGTACATATTTTCTCGTGCCCAACGATTAATTGGCTAGCCAATTAAATCGGTCGATTATATCCCATTAAACATTGGCCAAAATAATTGGCCATCCGGCATATTTTTCCCGATTGTTATTCCCCTTATGTACCTACATTTTGCCTATCTACATACCTACATTTTATAGTACATCAGTTGTACACTAGTAACATTGTTCTCATTATTTATTACACGATTATCTATCTCATAACGCTGGATATTTAATTATATATGATGACATTTGTTGATAGTCATTCTATGGACCTGTCATTCAAAACAAAGCAAATCTCAATTTTTACACTCATTTCTTGTGTGCGCAATGAGAGTTGTGCAAGTAATTGACCTGGATCGCACTAATTTACACAAAAAAGTCACAATTTGTTTTTTAAAAAAATGAAATAAAAACAGTGCCACATAAACAAATGTTTAATATGTCACAATGGGTCCGTATAACTTCATTAATTAAATGCATTGCATCATTTAGGAGAGATGCAAGACAGGCATATCCCGCCGGTTGCGCAATCTCCTGTGGATTGTTATAAGTGCTCGTCAATTTGTACTGTAAAACACCCATAATCAATTCTTCCTCACGCTCCTACCCCTCATGCAGCCAGCCGCCTGAGGCCTTCATTGCGGCCCACAACCGTCATGCTGGCTGATCACTACACTACGGTTCTCATGCAAGTGAATAACAGCAGTGCGCGTGTGATTTTTTTATTTTAATTACCACAAACTTTAATATTTATTTTCATAACTATGGTGATTCACGACTGTCTTCACTAGCCCCTTTACAGGAGTGGTTGTTTTGTTCATGTGGGCTATGCACGCTCGCTCTCAACGCTGCTGGATACAAGAACAGGAGCGGATTCTCAAATGTACTGCTTGTCTATGAGTGCTAATACCTGAGATTTTGGATGTAGTCCAATAAAATCCGATGCTGTTTTTTGGGCTGACTAAGCGCAATATGTTTAAAAAGGCCTTTATTTAAGCTTTTTGCTGACCAGTTTGAGTTTTTCATTGATGCGTAGACTTCTTCAGTGTTATATCAAAAATAAAATTACCTAAATTCAATCTTTTTAAGTAAAAAAAAAATAAATAAAAAGGAAAAATAAAAACTATCGAGCAACATGAAATGCTTATATCGCTATATACTTTTCAGCCACATCACCCAGCCCTACTGGAAAGGGTTACAAATCCATTTATAAAGTAATGTAACACAGTATTTCAGAACATGAACATCAGACCCACGGTCAAACATGGTAGTGCTAGTGTGATTGCCTGGGGCTGTTTTTAATCCTTCAGGACTTTGATGATTTGCTGTGATTGCTCGACCCATGAATTCTGCTCTTCACCAGAAAATCCTAAGGGACAAATGCTTGGCCATAAGTTGAAGACCTCA
Source organism: Idiotropiscis lumnitzeri (assembly GCF_059441095.1). Classification (NCBI taxonomy): domain Eukaryota; kingdom Metazoa; phylum Chordata; class Actinopteri; order Syngnathiformes; family Syngnathidae; genus Idiotropiscis; species Idiotropiscis lumnitzeri. The sequence continues at coordinate 5,100,600 of NC_142404.1, read as the reverse complement.
AGATGAAGCACAGCTGGGCTCCGCAGCAACAAAATCAAAATCCAAAACACATCAACAAGTCAACTTTGGAATAGCATAGATAAAACAAAATTTTGGTGTGGCCTAGTCAAAGTCTTTCTTTGAATCGGATTGCAATGCTGTGGCATGACCTAAGAAATGCTGTTAAAAAACACTACACTGTGGCTGTATTCAGGTAATTCTGTAAGTTACAGCGAATGCTTGATTTCAGTTTTTGCTGTTAAGGGTGGCCCGACCGGTTACGAGGTTTAGGGTACTATTACTTTTTCACACAAGAACAGGTAACTTTGATTTTTTTTTCATTGACGCATAAAAATCACCTTTTAAAAGCAGCATTTTATGTTTACTTTTTATTTTTGTCTGTTATTTACATTTTGTGTTTTATCAAAAAATATGAATTTGTGAAGGGGAAAAAATGTTCTTCACACCTATGTTTTGTAATTGTGTGTTTTCATACCAGGGATCAGAACTTGCGCAGTCCAGTGTTAGTGGGGTCATGCAGGGCCTTCCTTGTTTCAGTATGGACTTGGAGCAAGATACATACAATCAGAAACGAAAATATCCACCGATGAGCCAGACGTCGGTGGCTCCAGACAGATGGAGCAAATCAGTTGATGATAAAAATTCACAGTGAGTAAATGCTCACCAAACAACGGCAGTAATGCTTCATTTGGTACTAACTTATTTTTGTTTTAATGCATTGCATATATGCTACAGCAAGCACGGCACATTAGTGACATCCTGCAGTGGGCAGCTTAGAATAGAATAGAAATAGAATAGAAATCCCTTTATTGTCATTGTACTCAAGTGTGCAACGAGATTAGAGGGCTCCCCTCTCCAGTGCAATACAACAATAATACAGACAAATATATAAATTAGATAAATAAATAAGACAGTGCAATGGAATTCAGTACTGAATAGGGCACAAAGAAACACATCACAATGCTGTTTTGCAAGGTTAGGGTGGTCTCGTGTGTGTGTGAGAGTTCAGTATGGAGATGGCTCTCGGAAAGAAACTGTTTCTCAGTCTAGCAGCATCCAAGGAGAATTTAAGAGTGGAAAATCATGAACCTGTTGGGGCCCCAATATTGTTTTTGTTTATTCACTTGAATGTTTGCTTTTTATGAAATTTAGGGTCATTTAATTACCTAACTTGCATTGATGCTATTCATATCACAATATTGATTACACTTTGAACAAACCAGTGTTTTTATTTTCTTGTTGATTTTTGTGGCTTTTGTGCATGTATTCCCATTCCCACTGGAATAAGTGATGGCAACAATGGAACTGAACAAATGAAATGTCCCCTGACAGTGCTACACATCAATGTGCTTAGTATTGAAAACTTTAATCAAAGTTGAAGTTCAACAACAGTCTTAATTGTATTTTTTATGAAGCAGGTGAATTAAAATAATTGTTTAACAGCCTTCTGGAAGAGTTTGAGTTGCAAGACATTGACCATGATGTGTTAGTTGATCCATGCATTTTCTGTATTGCTCGGCCTCATTAAGGTCACACCCTAAGGAAGCCTATCATTGCTGACTTTGGGCGAGAGGTACACCCCGGGCTGGTTGACAGTCGATCACAGTGCCCATATATGTAGACAAAATGCCATTCATACCTAAAGATAATTTAGAGTCTTCAATCTAAGATGTTTTTGGAATGTGGGAGAAACAAAATACAATTTGTTGAGTCTTAACAGATAATCTAAATAAACTTTCTTTTTTCAGGTTTGACTGGTTAAGTCAGGTGATCTCTTACTATAGTTTAACCTTTGTGCAAAAATACATAATACAACTTTATTTATATAGCACATTTCACAACAGCTGGAGCTGTAACAAAGCGATTTTCACAATAGAATGTTACCTCAAGTTCCAATATTTAAATAGCTTAAACTAACAATTTACCCACTCAATGTTCCAGTTAGCAAGAAGCAACTGCATTCAAGCCCACTCTAGTAACCTGTTCTTTGTTGAAAATCCACATTTACATTAGTTTGGTGCACCGCTGCTTCCTCCCTTTCTGCAACAGAAATAATTTGGTCAGAGATCAAATATTTGAACTACCTTGTGAATATCTACAATGCTTTTCTTGCTTCATACAATTTACATTATTTTACGTTTCAGGTCTGGATGGCAGCAATTTGAAATTGAGCTCCAGTCCAAGCTATCCGGCTTGATGGGAGATGAAGTTAAGTCCGGTAACAACCCTGTTCTGCAAGTTCTACCTAGAGTAGGCAACTTCCAGATGTCTGCTGAAGGAAATAAAGTGAATATTTCAACAGAGCACGGTGTGGAAAATATAAAGGGTGACTCAAGGCAAGCCACCACCATTCAGGAGGAGAGCAGCCTAATCATTGCTGTGAAGAAGTCGGCACTAACCACGGAGGCTCACTTCATTCATGAAGCAGCTGCATCCAGTGGCACCACCGGCATAGAAGAACGAAACATCAGCACTGCAGATAAGTGCACCTCCATTGTGCCTTGTGTTGCTTCTTGCAGCATCATGGTGGGCACACCATTCACCAATTACTCGTCAGCTTTCACACAAACCGAAGAGCTGCTCAAAGCCGACAAGACCGTGCTTACAGAGTTGCACATGTCTGATCTGGATGAAGTTGTGAAGGTAAATTCAATTCAAGCAAGTATTTAACATCAGTGATAAGTTGCCAAGGGGTACAAACTTTCTTGTAAATTTTCCAGATAATGGAAGTTTATGAAAAATTAAGGATGTCCACTTCACTTTTGTGCACTTTTTGCCAAATTTTCAGGATCCATTAATCCATTATGCACATTTTAGTTAATTCCTGTGATATATTAGCATTCACACTAATTCAGATCAACTGAAAAAAAAAACTGCAAATAAGCTATAGATTCTCATTTTCCTTTCAGCTTGCTTCGTTGGATTTTGCACTGACGGCCACCTTTTCCTATATAAACCCATCTTCTGCAGCCTCTTAACACCAACAGCTGCCATGTCTTTCCCTTTTCTCAACCCTGTTTTAGAAAAATGGAAATATTGAATAAATATTTCCTCTGGGTTTTTTATGTGAGCATCTGATGTAAAGCCTATTGGTCGAAGAAATTAGAATGTAGAATGATTGTATGAGTGCAGGCTTCCAATAAGACAAAAACATTTTAAGATGTCAGTATGACACACACACACATATACGTAGGTGTGTGTGCGCGCGTGCGTGTGGTCTAGTCTCCTGGGTGGTAGTTAGGGTTTAAATAGGAACTATAATTGGCATAGTCTGTTATCTTTTTTAATCGCAGCTTTATTTGATCCGCTGGGTGACTGTCTTGCTTGCCACTGATTGTGGCCAGCAACAGCAAAACGTGAAAAGAACATTCTCGATCTGCACATGCATCTGTTTTTGCACTAACAGAGCGACAATTTAAAAAGTAATAGTAGCCATATACATTTTACATTTCAGGAATTTACCAAACTGGAAGTGGGAAGTAAAAAAGAGAAGAGGTATCATCAAACCATAACAGATCACTTATTGACCAGATGATATTTTAATTATGAGATTTTTTTTCCAGTCTGCATCATCACCAGGGAACGCAATGCGACTGCATCGGACGTGCTCAGAAGGCGGAGCTGAGTGTGCTGGCCTTGCAATACTACATGTACCGACAGCACTGCAGCAATCGTCAACTGTAAGATAGTTTCCTTTTAAGGTGCATTGGAATCTCAAAATAGGAAATTCCTGTATGTTCCATGACCTCTCATTGAAAATAAAACGTTTATTAATTGTGTAGGATAAGTTTTATGTAAGATTTTAACATTCTTAACTGTCATGTAAATGAAGTTATTACCAACTCTTCACCTTAGCATCTGTGATCATCAAATAATATAATAACAACTAGAAGACTAATGTTACAAGTGTGCCTTGCACATTGTAGGTCAACTGAATCTCCAACCAGTGTTACAGCTGTTCTACAAAAACTGGAATCTGACTATACTAAGATGAGAGATGAGGTCTTGGCAGGGATTCCTCTGGATCATCTCAAGCCTTTGACTATAGATTTTGAGGGGGTGAGCAAAAATGCTTCGAACAGATATAATTTTCGCTGCCTAAAAATGTTTAGTCACACTTTTACATGCCTCACACAAGCCACTTTCTATTCAATCGTCAACTCTACTTTGGTTGTACATTTGTATCCAAGGATATACTTATCACAACATAATAATGACATAAATGTTTGTGATTAACAATGTTTGACTTCCTATTCAACAGAACAATGTTTGACTTTTCTAGGGTGCTCAGAGAAAGCCCAGGACGGACTGCGGCAAATCCAGGACCACCAGCATGCTTGTCTCCTGGGAGAACAGTGCCACCTTGAAAGTGAACACTCATAAAGAAAACCAATCAAGTATGCCATCCGTCCATCCATTGTCTTCCGCTTATCTGGGACCGGGTAGCAGCTTTACCAGGGAAATACAGATTTCCCTCTCCGCAGCCACTTCGTCCAGCTCTTATAGGAATATCCTGAAGTGATGTAGTAGACCCCGGGGCATCCTCCCATAAGGACATGCCGGGAAGCCATCACCATAGAGGCATCCTCTCAATGCGGAACAGCAGCGGCTCTACCTGAGCCTTTCTGGGATGACAAAGCTTCTCACCCGAGAGCTTCGGCACCCTGTAGAGCAAGCTAATTTTGGCCATTTGTGTCTGGGATTTTGTTCTTTCGGGCATGACCCACGGGGCATGAGCAGAGGTGAGGGTGGTGGGTACATAGATTGAACGATAAATCAAGAGCTTCGCTATTCAGCGGAGCTCCTTTTTCAACAACAGACCGATGCGGAGTCCGCATCAATGCAGACACGATCTGCCTGTCAAACTCCCGTTGCACCCCAAGATACTTGAAGTCCCCATCCTATTCCTTCCTCTTAACCCTAAATCTTTGTCGTTTCGGACAACCCCACAACATCCAGAGAAGAACAATGGAGCGCTCTCCTTGGACTCACTCCTTGTACTCCAAAGAGGGTTCTAATAAGATGGGGTCTAAGCCGCTGCTTGGAGCATCGGAACAAATAAGGCGAAGGGGCGCTACCCTCTTATCCACCTGGGTGAACCCAAATACAAAGGCACCAAGCCGGGGTGGCAATAAGTATGCCCACACCTGCTCGGCACATCTCAACGTGGGTAACTCCTTAGTGGAAGAGATTCCAATTCCTCTGAAGAGGACTGGTACCACGGCTCAAGCTATGTGTCGGCTAGACTACATCTTGTCGGAACTCACGTTCCTCCCCTGTCAGACATGTGAAATTCCATGATCCAGGAGCCAGCTTCCGTAGCCGAGGATTGGACCACCTTAGGCTACCACCTAGCTCTCGCTGCACTCCCTTGGGCCCTCCCACATGTGGTGAGCCCACGGGAAGGGGGACCCACGTTGCCTCTTCGGGCCCATGGGTACAGGCTTGGCCACCAGTTGCCGCCATCTTCAGGCGTGGCTGGCTTCAGAAAACATTGCACATTTTGAGTCATCATCTGAGCCATACCATTGTCTAGTCATACACCAAGGACTTGTTTTCCATCGATGACCCTGCCAGGGTCTTGAAGCTCCTAGTATGAGTGCAGTCAAAGATGTAAAAAATGTATGCATTTCAAAGCCTCTTGTTTATTGGGTGGTGTGTTCTTACCCATGGACAATAGATGCATCCAAAGAGCTGAACACAGGCGAGGCATGGTACGATGCTGAGGAAGACCTTTATTCACCCGCTGAGGTGAACGAACAGTCAGAGGAGATGTCAAATGGTAAGATATACAATTTCAGTTCTTGTAGTTGCTAACAAGCGGCATCTTGATGCATTTCCTGTCATATCATTCTCAATTTAGTGGCACTTAACACGCAGTTGGCCAAGAAAGAGGAAATGGTTTCTGGACTTGGTGTTCCTAACATAGCCAACAATGTGACTGAGGTGAGACCACTCCTGTTGCTTCAGTTACACTTGCAATTTGAAAAAAAAATTCTGTTGAGTTAAAATCTAAAATTGGTACGCTGATGTCCCAATTTCATTTTTTTCCCCTAAAGCGTCAAGTTTTTTTATCCACAGCTTACCCTCCAGATAAGCAAAATTCCACTGATTAACTGTAGTAAGAATGGATCTTATTACGATTGGATTGGTCTAAAACTACATGGCAACTTGTTTTTGCAGTCACAATTTATACATGGTGAGAGGTGTGTGCAGCTCCCAATAGGTTATTACTATCAATATCTGCAAACTGAAAGCTAGCATCACATAGGATTTAAATGCTAGCTTTAGTCTTAACCTTGTAACCATGGACGTGTCGTTTTATTTTGTTTTCAAAGCTTCTAATTATTACATTAAGTGTTTTATTTACTTATATAAAACTTTTTTCATGTTTTTTCAGTATCATTTTTTTCATTTTTTTTAATGCCGGTGTTGAAAGTGACACAGTTGCTGTATTTAGACACCAGTGCTGTTTTTGACAGGCATTTTAGATTTAGTCTTAGTAATAGTCATTTGGACGAAAATGCTCATTAGCTTTTGTCACATTTAGTCATTTCTATTTGTGATAGTTTTAGTCTAGTTTTAGTCGACAAAAACTCCCCAAAAAAGTTTGTCTCGTTTTTGTAAATGTATTTGGTGAAAACTCAAAGGTTTTAGTCCGTTTTAAAAGTGGTAACAGTGGAATCAATGCTCATTGCTCCAAAACAAGGAGAGAACCAAAACACTTTATTTGGCAACTCTTCTGGCTTTATTTCCCTTAAAGCAACATAAAAGAAAAACGTTTTGACAACATGGACTTGGAGTAGACTTGTTCTAATACACAAGTGCAAACTCTATCAAACAAATGTCTTCTTTACTTGTAACAGCTTGTTGTTATCAGAACCAAGTAGCCTACGAATTGTCACTGTCGCCATGGTCCGTCAAACAAATGCGTGTCAGTGTGTGTGAGCCGAGACGAATGACCGCAGACGTATTCGTGTTTTGTTGTGCCGGTGAGTGCAATGGTTCGTGCTAGGCGCATGAACCCTGCGTGCGGTCCCGGTGGTGGGCGTGTCCAAACATATGGTAAGTTGCACTTCACAGTCTGATTAAATGTACAACAGGAAGGGATGTCAGAAATTTGCAGCGTCTGACAAACCACACACCATCAATTTCGTCCCGTCTCGTCAACAAAAATTCATGTACGATTCATGTACGCCACATCATGTTTTCATCATCAGAGAACCTCGTTTAGCTCGTCATCGTCTCATTATCGTCATAAAAAAAAGGGGCGTTAGCTAAATATTTTCGTTGTCATCGTTGACACTGTTAGACACAGCAAGATACTGCATTTTTTTGTCGTTTGGCCAGTAGAGAAGGCCTTGACCGTACACCACTGGTACTATGTAAATCCGAAACTTTGCTTTTAGGAATGATTTTAGGAAATGTGTGCTGGGTAATGTAAATACATCTTGTTTTTTTGCCATTTGACTGCAAAGAATTAAATGTTGAGGAAGTGTATTTCTTCTGACCACCAAAGCCTGTGCTTTGTCTCCAGAAAAGCATGGGTTTCAGCAGAACACCCACGCCAAGGGCAACCTTTGTTACCCAGCAGTATGGCACCATGGCCGCGTTCGACACGCTGATGGCTGAGCTGACGCGCTTCCACCCGGGCGTGGCAAAGCAGAGCATTGTGGGCGCTTTGAAGGAGCTGTGGGACATTTACCAAAGTGACCTCTGCCTTCTGCCCCTCAGCACTATCAGGCAAATGACATCCGATCTCCTTAACAAGCCAGCAAATGTGTTGCCACGTCAATAAAACTTTTGGTTTGGCATTTGAAAGTCATGATATGCCCACAAGGTTATGAATTCAACAGTTGGTTACAAATATGGTTTCATTTTGTCACTGATGCCACCATGTGTTAGATTTGTGCTATTGTGACTGTTTTTGCTTTGGCTGATGTTTACATTTAAAAATTAAAGTGGAACTGCAAAAAAAGTAAGAAGGGCACTAAATGGTATATATCACATGCATTTCACATGTAGGCCTTCACTTCAGTCCGACATCGTCCAACTTGAATAAATAGCCCTCATAATACTGTCATTTATGACTCCACAGCTGGACAAATAATATTGAGACACACACTTACACGCAACTGAGCGTTGGACCACTTCAAGTGTCTCTTGAAAGCTCCGTCTTGAAAATGGCCTTGCAAGTTAAGTATATGCAATCAAATCCACCCTTTTCCCACCTTCAGCCATTGTGGGTTAAAAAAATTAAAAAAGCTATATATATATATATGTGTGTATACATATATATATATATATATATATATATATATATATATACATATACACACATATATATATATATATGCATATACACATATATATATATGTGTACTGTTGTATTTAACAGTTAACTAGATTGGCAAATCAGTGTAGGCAGTGATTTTTTTTTGCTGTGAGTGCATGTGTCTTTGATCAGAGATCGCGTTATGTCGATACACTAATAGTGATTGATACTGCACTCCGTTTCTCATTTTACAATTATTTTGATATTCTTGATTCTTCAAACACATAGGGTCAAAGTAAACTATCGATCAAAAGGAAATCCTATTTTATTGTTTCATTCTCGAACCCACCAGCAGGTGTCAGCACATTGACGGCTAGCCTGTCAAATTTACGGATTAACGGGTTCACAAAATCCGCCTGGGAAGGAGTGGGTTAAGAGGTGGAGTCTCTCAGCTGGGAAGCCGACCAAGTGAACGAGATCATATCTGAACCGTCAACTTTGGAGATGTGCATCTCTTAATATTTGACGCTTTCCCGTCTCTCCTTCAATCCTAATTAACCCAAAAAAAACTGTTTGCGCGAGGCCAGCATGAAATCCACGCAGCGGCTCGGCAGTCGCCTGCATGGCTAAAAGCAGGCGAGGACGTGGAACCTAGTTTCCCGAGGCGTCACAAGTGAACCGAGGAGTGGATCAACAATGGCAACCTGTCGCTGACGCGCACCACTCCTCGCCATGGGGTGTAAACAGTCGACCAGCTGGACCGGAACCAGTCCTGAGAGGTTCTGACGGTCGGGCGAGAGGATCGCTGCAAGCTTCGAATCCGGGGTGGTGTGTGGGAGAGGGAGAGTTGCACCGTAAACACACCGAGTGACGCCATGTGGATCCCGGCGACATGCATGTGGAGAGCTGCTATTTGCTGCTTGCTGCTGCATACATTCCTGCACACTACCACAGGTAAGACATTACTGATCCATGGGGAAAAAAACACGTTTGTCTTTGCAATATCGGTAAACGGTTGTGTGAAGGTGGAGGCCGAAAATTCACGAACATTCAGCTTGCTCGAGTGGAGCAGTTGTGTAAAATCAAATCAAATCATACTCACATTGCTCAATTTTGATTGAGACTAAGAGACAGATAGAAGATGCGTTAAATTACATTGGGCGCTCTGCCTGACAACCTGGTTACCTTATCATCAGAGTGTCAGACTCCCAGCACGACAATTTTGCATCATTCTTTTTGCAATTCTTTTTTTTTTTATTCACAAAAAGAAATTCTCACAATCCCCTCCCAGATTTCTGCCTGTCCTATTAGAATTTAAATCCATATTTAATTCTATGACATTAATTAATTAATAAACAACAACAAAAGCAAGATATTGACATTTTTGAATGCCTTTTTCCTTTTAAACATTAGCTCATGTATCCTAAGACAGTTTTACTGTCTTATTGTGGTTTTTTTTGTCTTTATTTTTTTGTGACTTTGTAATGTAACAATGATAAAACAATGTGTATGTAATGGTTTAATTTAAAATTGGTTTAAATGTTCAATAAAGCTTTATTAAAATTCCAGCACCGTTACGAACCTTTCTAGCTTTTAACACGTACTTCCGATTAACAAACGCACAAACATGGTCATTGTAAACTCGTCTCTCATTTGACAAAGTCCGAATGATTGAGAAAACGAAAAATGACTTAAATCGGGATTTCATGTCATTTTCCTCCAAAGGAGACGAAATTTTCATTTTAAATTTGCTTATTAAGAAATACACGTGGTGGCAATTCAGCCATAAATAGGCGTTGACCGGCTATTGAATGATTGTCTGTTGACCGGATTGTTAAGTTTTTTTTTTTGATGGAACGGGATCTGGTATTATCGAGATGATGTTAGCTGGCAGGCTTACCATTGTTTTTCTGACTAACTCAGATAACACAGCAAACATTTTATACATACCTATGAGGAAATACATTGCACAAAGCTGATATTTATGAAATAATATTTAATAAATGTTGAATTACCATTAGAAAGTGTCAAAAATCATGCCTCATAGCAGCCATACAATCCGTTGAGTGCACTGATCACAAGGGTCAACTTTGGTCCTTGTGGGCACCTATCCTTCCTGTTTTCCATCTCTCCCTGCTGAAACACACCTGATTCAAATAATCAGTATCATTATCAGGCTTCTGAAGCACTTTCTGATGAGATGATCATTTGACTCAGGTGCGTAGCAGCGCAGAGTGATGGAAAACATGCATAATAGGTTCCCTCGAGGACTAGAGTTGGTGACCCCTAACCTATCATTATGTGATGGTGCCCAACACATTGGTAGTAACAGCTGTGGTCATCAGCGCCAGGATTAACGAGCACTCATCTAGAACGTCAAACAATACCGGTCAATAAAAGTATAAAGTAAGATTAGCTTTCACAGTGGAAGGAGTGTGCTGGAAAACTGTTCTGGGCTCCTCGTCACTGATGGAGTCATACAGCAACAATATCATTGCAATGGAATTCAATTACAGTACCACGGATTGTTTATGAATATGTTCGACGCTACAGTCTACACAACTTTTCCTGCAGGTCTTAATGTGTGTATGAGTGGCAGCGCAACTTCATGTGAAGAATGCCTCCTGATTCACCCCAGTTGCGCCTGGTGCGCACAAGAGGTATAATTTGGCACTGTGTTATTTTTAGGAATCCTATTTACATCAGTAACACAACTTATTCTGTATTTGTAACACAGGATTTTGGGAGGGGGCGCACCCTGACGTCACGCTGCGACTTTGTTCAAAACCTGCACAAGAGGGGCTGCCATAGCCGCTTTGTTGAACACCCAACTAGCAGTATCACGGTGCAGCAGAACATGCCTCTGAGCTCCAAGGGGTCTGGCTTGACCCAGCAGGACGTGGTCCAGATTAGACCTCAGAGGATCTCACTCAGCTTGCGACCAGGTAATAAAGTGTCAAATTCAACACTTTAGCAACACTAAAAAAAAATGTAAAAAAACGGAAAATTCCCGTTCAGCAATTGTAAAAGCAATCAATACTATATATATATTTTATACGATCCTACCCACTCCACGTTTTTAAAGCATGATCCTTTAGCAAATGGTTGAAAAATACATAAAGGCACTTTTTAAATGCACTGGAGGTGTAGAGCCTAACCCCCCCCTCAGATCCTGCCAGGCTATGAGTATGTGATGAACCTGCATCACCATCTTTTTAGCTGCTGCTCATCTCCTCCCTCCTTCTCCTCCTGAATATAAGCAAAGCCAAGACTTTCTGTTGAAATAGTGACATAAACATATTGCTGGGCTGCCGCCTACTGTACATCAAAACCAGTAGGAAAAAACAGCAGGCTATTACCTGATTGGTGGCTTCGCAACCAGCGCCAAATATGTTCATCCAGACTGAAAATGTGTTCAACAATTTGCTCAAGGAGACCTTTAAAGGATTAACTTCGTGGATTGTTAATTTTTGTGCCGGTCATACAGGGGAGCAGACATGGTTTGGCCTGCAGGTGCGCCAGGTGGAGGACTACCCAGTGGACCTTTACTACCTGATGGACCTCTCGCTGTCCATGAAGGATGACCTGGACACCATCCGCAACCTGGGCACTAAGCTAGCCCTGGAAATGGGCAAGCTCACCAGCAACTTCCGTCTGGGCTTCGGCTCATTCGTGGACAAGAACATGTCGCCCTTCTCCTACACGGCGCCCAAGTATCAGGAGAACCCATGTAACGGGTAGGTAGCTGTCAAATTCTACAATTGAAATGTATTATAAAAATTGCAGAAAAGCGTGGTGACCGTACTTGTGTTTTTCGAGATAAGAGCCGTCGATCAGTCGTTTTTTACTGTCAAATTCTGTGTGGTGGTATGTGACTTTACTCACTTAACAACAAGTTGCAGTTTAGCTCATATAATTAGTAATTATTCTTCAAAAAAGAGGCTCCACGCAGTTTATTGCCACTCTTAGCTGAAGGTTACTGTCTAACAACCACTTAGCCTTCACTACCGCAATGCTAACATACAATCAGAAACTCCAGAGGCACACAGGTTAACAATTAGCATTGATGTTGCCCTTTAAGAAACGCATATCTGAACATGAAGAGCAACGGTTGAAGACAGATAATATAACAAATGACTTACTCAGTCTTTATCCTCTGCAAAGAATGACTAATATTAGTACCGTACTGTCAAGCCAAGTGAGGAGCTGAGTCTAAAGTACTGTGTCAGATATCCTGTATGTCTCTGAGAACTAAAATGTGCAATGAAGGAGAAAGTGTGGAAAATTTGACTATACTTTTATACAGTAAAATATTATAGCGTGTGGCACGGTGACTGGCTGGTTAGCATGGGATAGGCTTCCGCATGCCCGCGACTAGGGCTGCACGATGTGCGGTTTGAATATCGCGATTGCGATGTGCGCATGCGCGATTGTCACATCGTATTACATGCGATGTTTTTGTCTGTTTGTTTTTTTTTTCTTAGAGCATGCAAAATTAGTTTTGCTTCATAGAAACAGCAAGCTACTGTATGCTCTACACAAGCCTGTCTTGATCACCCCTTCCCTACTGCCAGTCACTGGCCACTCAACCCAACCCCTCCACTCTGTACGCTCTGAAAACACTAACAGGCGGCATGGAAGAGACGACGGCGGCATTTAGTCCCCAAAAGAAAGTCAACATCCGAAATATGAAATTATTTTGGCCATAAAAAGGAATATACAACACACAAAAAAAACCTCTGCCGACTGTGCCTTGCCGTTGTTGCTGCAACATGAGGTAATACGACAAACCTGTCCGACCATTTGAATGCTATTACGAGCCCCCGTATAACCAGTTCAGACTCATTAGTGGGACCCGATGTAAAACCATTTACCCAAAAAACAATGACAGACGCCTTTATTATAACACCTTATGATAAGAAGTCCAAACAGCATCGACAAATCACGAATGCAATAACTTTTCACGCGGCGAAAGACACCGTCTAAGCAACTCAACGCCGTCACGAAAGAGAGGTTTAAAAAAAAATGATCCGCACACTAAACAAAATGTATAAAATGCTGTGCCGCACGTATTTCTATCAAGTGGCCATCCCAGAGCTGTATAATAAACAAAGCATAGTCTTCCCAAACAGAGCTATTTGAGTCATCTGGTGAAACTTCAATATCGCAATATACATCGCAATGTCATTTTTTTTCCAATATCGTGCAGCCCTAACCGCGACCCGTCTGAGGACAAGCGGATCAAATGAGGGATAATATGATAGCATACAATTCTTCTCATTTAAACACGACAAAAATCTTTCATTTTTTTGGGAGGGGTGGGGGGTTGGAGAGACTGCAGCAAATGAATGGTGTTTCCGTTCATTTCAACGGGGGGGAGATGATTTTAGATGCACACGTTTTGAGTTGCGATGGTCAAGGGATGAATTAAACTCAAGTCATCACTGTTGAGGGCAATATTTGGTTAATTGTTTTGTGAGAATAAAATCTATCCTTGTCTTTGTAACATTTTCACAGGGAAAACCAACTTTAATCACAACTTTTCTCTCGCTGTGTTGTTCATTTTCTTGAAAAAGGATAGCTTTGTTCTCCTATGACAATACAGTATATACACAAAAGCAACTAAGAAGTCATGGGCATGAGTCTTCACAGGCTTGCTTTGTTGATTCACCTAGCAATTACACTTTCAAGCCTTGTGGGATATGATGCAACAAGATTGGCACACCTATCTTTAGGCATTTTCGCCCATTCATCTTTTTGCAGCTCCTCTCATTCTCCATCATGTTGGATGGCGGGTTTTGCTGCACAGCCGTTTTCTGAGATGTTTAGTCGGGTCCTCATTTGGGCTCTGGCCAGTTTACTCAAGGACACTCATAGAGTTGTCCTCAAGCCACTCCTTTGATATATTTGCTATGGACTTAGCGTCGTTGTCCTGCTGAAAGATGAAAGAGTTCAGCATGATACTGTCAATGGGAGGGAAAAAAAAAAAGTGTCGCCATTTGTTCATTCTATGTAGGCTAGGCTAGTGATTTCTTAGATTTTAGTTCTTAATACAATGTGCATTTTTTTAAATATGTTTTCATTACGCGTTTATGTGTAGAATTGTCAGGATTAAACAATGAAATCAAATTCGAATAAGGCTGTAACAATGTGAGGGAGAAGGTGAATCTATATGGATACTTTGGGATGTACTATATTCAGTATCAAAAATACAATGTAATACAACTTGTGTAACCACAAACAGAACTTTTAATGGAAAAAAAAAAGAATCCAGTTAAACAGAGATAAAAGTGATAACGGAGATGTACAAAGATGAAAAGGGAAAACTCATTTACTCAAATGTAAGCCCACACATCCTGTATTCTCATCTTGATGAATTATGCATTGTTTGTGCTTCATATTTGATAATGCCCGGTGAATAAGGGCTTCTTTGCCAGCTCACCCTCTCTGCAGCAGAAAACAGAATATCCTCCATGTTTATTTGCCCGGGAGGTGAAAGTGCAGCGCAGCCAGTGCGCCTCACTTGCCATGTAGGTTATACACACACGCGCGTGTGCGTGTGTGCGCGCGTGTGTCTGTGTGCGTAGCCATGCACAAAGCAGCACAATGAGATTATATTGAACAACGAGAGTACTTTGACCCCAGACTGATCCCCCCTAAAAAAAAAAACACTGCCTGTCTTATCTGTTTAACTGAAATGTTGTTGTATTGCGGCCTAGGTACAAGCTGTTCCCAAACTGCGTGCCCACGTTCGGCTTCCGCCACATCTTGTCGCTGACAGACAAAGTGGACCGCTTCAATGAAGAGGTGCAGAAGCAGATGGTCTCCCGCAACCGGGATGCGCCCGAGGGCGGATTCGATGCTATTCTGCAAGCGGCGGTTTGTAAGGTGAAAAGCAATCCATCTCATTTCTATCGATTATTTTCAGCCTTTTTAAGTCCTAAACTGAAATTTTTAACTAGTAACAAAAAACATTGTTGGCTCGCATCAGATGACAGTCCAGAGATTTTTGCTATCAAATTGGGGCTCACATTTTGGAGAAGTTACCCATGACTCAAGTGTGTTGCTAATTCACTTGATTTTCATGTAGTGGTTGTTTGACAATAAAATAATGCATTGTGGCAGCTCAGATTTCATTAAGATGGTGAGAATCTGTTAAGAAGCCCCCATGACAAGCATCTGGCCTATTTGCTTGTTAATTAAAAGCATCACGGGGAGGGGCGGTGTACAGGAAGTGCATTCGGTTGCAGCTGTCTTGCAGAGACGGGTCAATCCTTGTTCATCCTCCTCCCTGTCTCTGTTCCTCGCTACACAGGGACTTCCTACAAGTAGCCGCTACCTTGTAATTAAAAAAGTCCCAAGGCTCGATTCATTAAATTTTACTCATTAGATGTTGGTCAACCTTGAAAATGACTTTAATTTTTAGCATTTCATGGATTATCTTCAAAACAAAAACGCAGCCATTAAATGAAAGATCCCGATTCCTGTTTTTTGCAATAGATAAGTCTCTTGGCTTGTTACTTATCACCCCGACACACACACACACATTTGTGTTTGGGCGAATGACTCTCACGCTAGTGTCACGATCTTCAAGGTCTTTACTTGGTTTGTGGATTAATGTTAGTAGTTAATGTGAACGCAGTGTGGATTTATTTCTCTTTCATATCTACAATAGTTACAATCATCAAGGGCCTTTTTCAGAAAGCTGAAATAAAGTAGAGTGCTTCTTGGTCTCTTACTTGCCAGTCAACACTTCTGATTCTTGTTGGAGGGCCTGCAATTATAACTTTTTTTTTTAACTGTAAGCCACTGATTTTCACTTTGGCTGAGACTTCTGATCCGTGGTCTGGTCAACAGCAGCATCAGTTATCTGCTAAATTTATTTGAATTTCCTGTCCAGTGGAACCTCAAGTTGCGACCTCAATTGGTTCGGTGACCGTGTTTGAAACCTGAAACGTTTTTACTGTAAATAGAGGTACTACGATGGGCTCTTTCGTGCACTGGATGCAAAAGCTAAGAACTTGTGGAGGTTTGTGGCAAGCTGACTTGGGGATCTAAAGACTCGCCTAAACCGGCTCATTTGGATAATTGGATACTAGTACCTTATTAATCCATGATTTTGTATAAAAATGTTTGCTCAAATAATTGTCTTGGGTTGGAATTAATATGTGAAATTCATTTGAACTGAGTTGAATGTGCTAACATCTCTGTTAAATATGTGCTACTCTGTGTGCAGGAGGAGATTGGCTGGAGGAAGGAGGCATACCACCTGCTAGTGTTTGCCACAGACGACGTGCCTCACCTGGCCCTGGATGGCCGTCTAGGTGGCATCGTGCAGCCTCATGACGGCCGCTGTCACCTTAATGAACACAACGAGTACAGTGCCTCCACTCGCTTGGTAAAGCCATAAGAGACCTCCTTTATCATTCATGCATGCATGCTTTTCATTGGGCAGTGATTTGCTTATTTTTAAAATTTTAATTGAGGTGCGTTTGTGTGCACTTTTGATTGTGTCAACCTGGTTATTTAGGGGAGATTTTCCTAAATTGCGGTTAGAATTCATATTATAATGATGAAAACAAAGGAGATACATTTACAATAGTCGATTAATTGATCTATCCGTTCTAACTAATTGATCGTTAAGATTTCAGTAGATTGTGTGGAATGGATTGATGCTAAATCATGTATTAAAGCAATTGGTGTGAAACGTGCACTGCTTGGCCAAAACCAGAAGTGGCACTTCTGTTTCAGCCTCAACTATTTTCCTGTCTAACCTAGGCCAGCATGGCGGAGTTGAGCAACAGTCACATACCTACATCTTTGCTCAGCTCAGTACAACACTGGCATAGAAACAGAATTCGAGGACTTTCGGAAACAGATTCTCGAAAGGCAGATTCAATTTGTTATCTTAATTCCGATTCCTAGTAAGAAGCTTAAATGTCAAACCAAATCAGATATTATACAGATTTATAGTAGTAGTAAATGATTGATGAAACGTGATTCATTTCTTAACGATGTCTATTGGTCAATGTAACCTGCTCTGTTTAAGCATAAAACAAAACACATAACGTAATTTCTATTATATTAAAAAAAAAGAAAAGAAAAAGGAGGCCCGAAGTCTGAGCGTATTTATTTTTGCTACATTTTCCAACTGGTTCAGTTTAACCTGCAATATAATAATAACACGTTAAGACCATTTCTATCCTAATCTAATATCAGATTGTGGTGCTAGAGCATAGTCATTCACACCAGTGACTTCCTTGGCGTGTTGTTTTTATTTTTAATCGTATTTTAGTGGGTCATTCCCGTTCCTGTTAAAGATGATAAGATGTTTGAACTTCAGTAGGAGAAAGGAGTGCCAGTGTGGTCTATTTTTATTTAACTCTTCATTACATATAAATATAACACACACACACACACACTTGCTTTTAGACGTAATTGCAGAGAGAAGAAACTGGCACACACTTGTGCGTCCTGAAGTTACCACCCTAAAGTGAAACCATAAAATGAAGTGTTGACATGTAAATGCACACTTCAAAAGTATGGTACTGTACTATTCAGGTCTTCATGATGGCACTAGACAATAAGAGACCGTCCCAAACTACTCATCAAGTTTCCCTCATAGCATGAGGAAGATGATCCCAAATAATGCGAGATAATAATAAGATGCATCAAAAAGCACACACAAAGGACTTTCACAGTCAAAATGATCAATATCATGTGGACGACCCTGTGTGCCTCATAATTCTTTATTGTCCTCTCATGACCCAATATCAAAACACTGCTCACCAAAAGATGTTTATCAGAATTTGGATTATCTCCACATAACTGTAAACAGCCCTCCATTAAATGGTGCTCACTATGAACGGCAGCCAAGGATTGCTAAACAATGCAAGCGAACGGGCGTCGGCAGGCTTGATGAGGATTTTCTGCGAGAAACGCGGCTTCTTGTTTTTTTGGGTTCGAGTCACCTCGCTGGTATTTGATGATCGAATCCTGCAAGCATGTTGGTCCTCATCCCATCTTTTACTAACTGAAATCTGACCACTCAAATTTGTCCCATCAAGACAAGCCTGTAATGTGAACTACAGTCTTTAACCTTTTATATTTTTGGTGGAAATGAGACAAGCCCTTTTGAGACTGTCAGTAAAAGCAGCACAGTTCCCCGCTATCTTTTTGTCCCCGTGTCACGTTTCACTATAAATGGCAAATTAATAAATTTAATATAATGCATTTTGGGGACTAAGGTAACCCGGCAATTTTCCGTTTTCAGGGATAGTGTTAGATCCGTAGCAGATGCAGGACAGCTTTTACACTGCCTGTGGAAGCCGGCATTTTCCATGTTTTCTGTTTCTTTTTAGGTAATAAGTGAAAAAAAAAATGACATTATTATATTATAACTCTACACATGGCATGGTAGTTAACCAATATAACTTTCTGGGGGTGATAATAAAGAAAACGCAAAAGTCAGCTTTCCTGATAGGGAGTCTTGATTTATCTCACTCTCTCCATGCAGGATTATCCCTCTCTGGCACTTCTGGGCGAGAAACTGGCAGAAAACAACATTTTCCTCATATTTGCAGTCACTAAGCGGTTGTATGTCATTTATAAGGTAGTTTAAACTTTTTCATTTTCTACACATTTGTGACTACATCACTTGCCTTCTGCCAATTTCCTTTTCCTTTATTTCCACTTCCTGAAAAGAATTTCACGGCACTCATACCAGGAACGACAGTGGAGATCCTTGACCAAGACTCAAAGAACGTCATCCAGCTCATCATCGCGGCCTACAATGTGAGTAAGAAACTTCCTGTTTTGGCGTTACAAAATCAAGATGAAATAGATAATGGCAGACTGCATGGTGGACTTGCACTTAGCAAAGCACTGAGATTCCGATATCATATCGAATCATGCAGCATTTTTACATGTTGTCCATCTGCTTGCGTGAGTCGGGTCCTCCAACATTTCACAAACATGCATGCAAGTGAAAACAAAGTTGGCGTGAATGGCAACAGTTCTTTGCCCTGTTAATGGTTGGCGGCCAGAATCTGGTACACCCCAATACTCGCACAAGTCGGTTGCGATAGGCTCTCGTTCACCTGCAAGGGACAATTAATTAGTGCCATGTGTGCATGAGGGGTTTGGAAGACTGAAAGTGCCAAAATAAAATAAATAAATACACCATGAAATATTTGATTAAAATGGTCATTAATTAATTAATTAAATGTCTAATTTATTACTTAAAGGTGGAATTTAATAAACAAATGTGTCATTAATGAAATTATCAATGATTATGTGAAAAAATAATTATAATTATTTCAGTATTTAATTAATTATTATTGTTTTTAATTATCTGTGTATTTATGTATTTAATTAATTATTTACGTATTTAATTGTTTCATGGTCCTGCGTTGCAGTGTTTCATGAATTAATTTGACTTGTGAAACTCACCCATCAAAGTTATTGGGCGGGGCTAAATGTTGACGAACACAAATCGTGTCTAAGGCTTTGCTTTTGTCTGAAGTGGTTGCAAACATGGCGGCTACGACGATGGAGGACTTTCATGAGCTCCCTTGATTGAGCGGTCGAGGCTTGTATTTAGTTGTTTTGCTTGAGGATTCAAACCAATGTAGAGGTGAATAGCGTCCCTCGGTGTATCGGAGTATTTTCACGAGACACTCGGTTGGCATCAATCCATTATTCTGGAATAGATTTGCCTTGACTTGTTGAGCAGCCCAACCAATCAGGTGTTAGGACCTGCCCACCAAACTCTGATGGGCGGGTTTGTCAGATAAAATTAATTCATGAAACACTGCAACACGGGACCATAATAAATAAATACAAACAAAAAAAATCAAATACATAAATAATTAATTAATTAATTACATACATAATTATATAGATTTTTTTTACACATAATCATTGATAATTTAATTAATGACACATTTCTTAATTCCACTTTTAATTTCTAAATGAAACATTTAACTAATTATTGACAATTTATAGTCAACATTTTACAGTGTATTTATTTATTTAATTTTGCCGCTTTCAGTCCTCCAAAGAGGGGAGACCTTCATTTGTAATCTTTTTGAAATAATATAAAACAGTGTTACTCATATATTTTCTAGTGGAGTAGAGTGGTTGGATATTGCGCTATATTGGTGTGGAAGCAAATTCAAATCTTTCGAGTCTTCCACCGTACTATGCACACACATACACATAGGCAATCTGTGAATAAAGTTACAGCAGACAAACAGCTAGTTGCTTACAACCTGGATTTCGCATCACGGCAGACAACCTTTGGACATGTTCTAAACAGCTGATATATTTTTTACACTCAATTTTGGCAAATATTTCGGCCATCTGAGAACAATAAGAATAGACACTTGGTTGCAGCGTCAACATTGAGAGGATTTCCTTAGTCGTCGTAAAGATGACACTTTTCAGCAGCTGAAGCACGCCGCTGTGAAGCGCGTTAGTTTAATGCTGCAGCAAATCACCCGCCCGCTGACATTGGTTCTGTTATGTTGCATCATGGAGCTTTGTCTGTTTGAACGAGATAATGCTGAGAGAATGATGAAAAACATGGCGAGGGACAGTAAAGTCAAGTTTTGTGTGAAGTACATGGTATTTATTGTTAAATCTGGGCAACATATAAAAGATAGAGACAGCGCAATTTTCGGAATAATGTGTTTATTTGTAAGATGCATTAAGAACTGCACTCCATTATACTGTAAGTTGTTTGTAATATTTTGGCTCTTGTTCTGATGTGTATACTGCAAATACTAGACGTTGGGACCAGTAAGCATATATCTCTCTGCTCTCCAACTTAACCCTGAAGTTCACGTAACTGCCATTTACAAAACTTGTCAGACCTTCCCTTGCGTGTTTTTGCCGTGTGGGTGTTTTACATTCACTCCCCGCCTCATCCAAATGATGTTTTTGGGGCCTGTGGGCGGTTGAATGCGACAAGGCGGGGTGTGTGTTGCTGGAGCTTGAAGGAAGTGCTTTTGACTCATGGCCTTATTAACATTCCAGCTGCCAAACTGCATCCATCGCGCTGCGACGGCCAAAAGTGATGCGACTGCGGGACCTTGTTGTGTAACCGCTCGATTTATCTCCGAGGCAGACAGCAGCTCAAAGCTACTGCTGGCTGTGAGCGTGTGAAGGGTCAACTGTGACCACGGAGGAGGGCGCGCACGCATGCGATGATAGCAAACACTGCAAAAGAGGAGATATGTTGGTTTAACAATGTTCTAAGGACCTTGGGTATTTTCACAAATTAGCGGGGAGGCCATTATTTGTACAAATCTATCCACCTGTTGTCTATACTGCTTTTTCAGGGTCTCAGGGATTTGGAATTGATCCCGGTTGACGTCGGCTGTTTGGCGGACTACACGATAGACTGATTGTCAGCCAATCACAGGGCACATATAGAGACATATAACAATTCATACTAACTGAGTACTGAATCCATGCTGCCTGCACCAATGTCTGGTGAATGTACGAATATTAGGGCTGTCAAAATTAAACCGTTAACTCTGGAGATTAATCTAAAAAAATTTCAACTCAATTCAATATTTTAACTCAGTTTGATTTACTTCAAAAATAATTTGCATACTGCAAATATTGTCCCATATTAGCTGTACTTTAGCACATCATATCAGAACAAAACACAGTGTTCAAGTTACTGCTGTGCCTTGCAAACCAACACGGCTGGAGTGAGGCTCTTGTGGGGAGTTTTGAGAAATGTTTCCAAGAAAAATGCCTGTAAGAATATCTCCCTTTAGGTCGTATTAAAAAATTTAAAAAAAAAACAGCTATATGAACAGTTTTGAATTAAATATACTTCATATTTGGTGATTTTGCATGAATTCCAAGATATTATTCAAGTAAAAACAAAAAATAGTAGTTGAAAAATGTAATTAATTACTATTAATAATGGAATTAATTAGTTAAAAAAAATTAATCACTTGACAACAATAATGAATATACTACACCGTGACTCCATACAAATTAGGGCTTGAACGACTCCAGATTTTTTTGGAGCCTGCTATAATATCATGAAATTTAAGTCAAAGCTGATTAATCTATGACTTTATTGATAATTGTCAGCACAGCGTTCGCCAACATTTTTCCACAGCAGACCATCGTACAAACAGAAACAAATGATTAAAATTACAACTCACTATTACTCTGATTATAACTGTAATTGTCTCGCCTTGTGTTCTTCAAAGTATAACACATGTAAGACGGGACATCGTAGTCGGGCTAAATATAATGAAGCATTTCTCATTAACAAACATTCCGACACAATGTCATCAAGGATCACAATTGTGGTGATGTCGGTGGGTGTTATTACGCCCCTTTGACGTGATTGCAACTAAAAAGGGTCCAGCATAGAAGTGGGAGTTTGAAGCTGTTGTATGAAGAATAAACTTCTTGTTAGCTCACAGTTGTTGTCAGTGAATTACTGGACATAACTTCACTAGTCTTGAAGTACCGCCTGAATAAATCTGAGCTGCGATCGGAATACCCGAAGCTAGCAAAGCTAACCACAATTCTCATCCACAATCATCTTATTTTCATACTCTTGGACACACCAACGTATAAAGACTGTCTTTGTTGGCCGAACATTTTTCTACTCCCTTAAATGGGCTCAGCAGTTCACTATTTGATGTCCACGTGAAAACAATTGCAACTATGAACTGACATGAGTCATTTATTTGAGTGGCTAATTGTGGCTTGGTGTCTGTTACAGTCGGGACTATTCAGGGTCAGTCTTCATCAGAATCCAACTAGAGGTTATGGTGTCTATTTCGCTCTTAAACCCTGAGTGGCTTATGTCGGAAATGTAGCGCTGATAACCTCTGTAAAGCTGTGTGGTCTTCTTTTACTATGTTAAATTTTACTGTGTTAACATGACTTGTGTCATTAAAAGAACAACGCCAGTGTTGGAACACTTTTACAATTGATTTACAATCACTTATGGGAAATGGGATAAAAGATGGTGCAAAGATCCAGATGTGCATGTGAACGTCACACACTCGACCTGCTTCCATGTTCAGAGCCTGTGGTTTTCCCAAGTCCATAAAAACTATGACTAACTACGCGAAAACTTTACCCTGTTTGTCTCGCCCCCCCCCCCGCAAGCAATTTTATGAGTAGTAAAACTTGAGCATACAAAACTTTTTTATTTTTTTTTCGCCCTGACAGAACATCCGCTCCAAAGTGGAGCTGACAGTGTGGGACCAACCCGAGGATCTCAGCTTGTCCTTCACCGCCACTTGCCAGGATGGACAGCCGCTACCCGGCCTCTGGAAGTGCGCCGACTTAAAAATAGGCGACACGGTGAGTCCATGTACATGCTCTCTTCCTCACTTCATGAATATTTGAGTTTTTCTGCCACGCTGCAAAGTGTCTTGGGCGGCCACCATGTACTTTAACTTCTTGTAAAATGGAGACTTTATGGATGGCATTTGACCAGGATATTCAAGAAAAAGAGACTTTAACTCCGTGAATATCTAAATCTTGACATTCCCAAAACCCTCCATAAAGCACACATTATATAGATGTAACTTAAAAATAAGATTACTCATCCTGTCCATCAGCTCTTTGATGGCTGACGGATTAATTTAAGTGTTATGGAATAAAAGGCCAATATGTTAAAAAAAATCTTAATACCTTCATTAACTGTGCAAGCATTATAGTAACACTATTTCAAGTCTAATATTAATCTGTTAAAAACGAGATACTCTCTAAACCAGGGGTGGGCAAACCTTTTGGGGTTCTAAAATTTGACAGGGGTGCCTGGACCAGAAGCAGATGGATGGAGTGTTTTGGAAAAAAAATACATTTAATTTTAAATGAAAGTGAACAAAAGCATTACGACAATATATGTCTTTGAAAAACCACAGTATTTAGAAAATAAAACATTAACAAGGTGTATTCATTGAATTTTTTTTTTAAGTTCGGCGGGCCGGATTAAAACGTCTAATGGGCCGCATGTGGCCCCCGGGCTGTAGTTTGCCCACCCCTGCTCTAAACAATCTAATTATTTACCATGTTGACACTGAAATTGGTCACTAACTTAATGTAAAAGGCAAAAGCATACAACACTCTATCCTTGGACAAGTATATGCTATCTCGAGGTGCTAATGTAGCAGTCTACATCAGATCTGGGAAAAGTGTTGCCTGCAGGTTGCATCCGGTTTGTCTACAGGCACCGACTGGCGATCTCAAACTCTGTTTATTTAACATTTAACATAATTGCAGTATAAAGTCCAAAAGATTTAAAAGAGGAAGGAATATGGTCAACATTATGATGAAGTCGAAGTTGATTATGTCAAAAATAAATTTTTGAAAGCAGTACCAGACAGCAGAACAATGACTTGTCTTCTCTGATGGCAATTTAGGGGCTTTGATTCAATGTTTGGCAACAATTTAACAAAAAAGTGACTTGCGATGGTGCTAGCCAGCAGTGGTCCTGTTACATTAGCAGCATTCTTTTTTTTTTCTCGCACTGTGAAGGAAAGTGGGGGATTTTGCGTTATGAATTGGTGATTGATACATTCGTTAACTGTTGAAGCTCATCTACAGACACAGCAGCTTATTGAAAGTATATGACTGAAACCTTCTAATATAAAAGCAACAAAAGCGCATAACATGAGCAACATTTCTGTATTCATCACAGCCACCTTGCATAGAACAAAAATAAACAATGCCGCTTGAAATAATCCACAATGTTAAAAAAAAAATTAAAATCATAATAACTAGCTTGCGTCAAATGGCCTTGGGTGAGTGAGCCATTATCTTGTGTATGCCACAATAGCATGCTAATTAAACGTGTTCTTTATTCCTTCCTTGTCGTAAGCCATTACATTAAAATGTATATTGAGACCTTGAAGTATTGAAAATGTTTGGGAGCGGCTTTGTACAAGTTGGAAATCTGCCCTCTAAACCTTCTGTTGTTTCCTTTTATTGGCTTTATTCAGCTGGGACTGTTGGGATGGCAACGGATAGTGCGGCCGGGGCCTCGGAGGGTGGATTTGGTTGACATTGTTGCTGAATGGCTCTAATGAATGGACGAGGGGCTCCCAAAAGTGTTGGGATTCACGTCTTTTATGCTGACGAATGAAAGGGGTTTGCAGGCTAAGAGCAAAGCCTTCCCGGGATGAGCGTGTAGCTCGCTAGCACAGTCCGTGCGTTCCCGCGGTGGAGTAGGATTCTGCATGTCAATGACCTCACACAAAGTAGGCTGCAGAAGTAAAGAGACTGTCAAACAAAAAAAAAACACTTGGCAGAAAGAAGAATTCTTTCCCCGGCATCGGTAGCTGAGCAAATGTTCTTCTCACACTTTCACTGAATGCAACCACACTTTTTTTTCTGCGTTTTGTGTTGTTTTTATCCTTGTAATTGTTTTTGACAGATTTACTTAGCTCATCTTGTTCACAGAGCATTTGTAATAGTTTTACTTGGAAAATGTTTATTTCTTGAGACTCCTCAAGATATTGTTTTTTTGTTTGTGTGTTATCTTTTTGCTTATTAGCGCTGTTTTTCATTCCCTTGGAATGATAAACGCTGCGGGTTTTCTGGTGGGACACATTCCCTGCAATTTAATTCCCCTCCTACAATTCCACCCTGATATTTTTCAATCCAGTACGTCCTCCGAAAATTCATCACCATGATGATATCACCACAGAAGGCTGTGATGGCAGGGAGAGAAAAGTGTGATTTTTAAAGAACAAAGAAATGGAACTTGGGCTGTCGGAAATTCCTACACGTCTATTCTGGCTGCTCAGTTAGTGACAATACATTGAAATCATTAGTAAAAAAAACTCTGACCACACTAATTTTAATCACTCGTTTAATTAATCAATCGGTGTTTGGGTTTGACCCCGGAACCGTAACCCCTCACCTTTATTAAGACTTTGCCAACAATTGTCTGCTTCCAAATTAGTGGCAAATGCTTGGGGATGATCCTTTTGTATTCCCAGTGCACAAAGCATGGCTTACGTGGTTAGGCAGGCTTGAATGAGTTTCGTGTGGGGGAACAAGCACAAAAAACTCTTGAAGTAGAATAATCTTGAGTGGAGTTCCTCGGGCAAGTGTTGAGGTTCATAATTTTTCTTTTTTTTTTAAACAAAGGTGGAAACTTCGTCTTCCTTTTAGCAACGCCATAAGTGTTGCAATGCATGTGATTAGTCCAGATAATTTTGAGTGGAGTTCCTCTGGGAACCGTCTTAGGTACGTCCATTCTCTATCAAGGTTGAATCATGCATATTGTATACTTAAAAACGCATTTTTGTCCTAATACTTTAGTGTCCAAATTTTTTTAGCCCGCAACTATATTTTCTCAATGACGCGACTACTACTACTACTTCCCGCGTGTTTCCCCTCACTTAACTTTTGACAACCCCTTCGGTTGTCCTTATGACAGTCATGAAGCCGGGAGCTTCCGCGCGATTCACATTTACACTAAATTTAATTGTGTGTCTTGCTCATTAGCTCGTTAGTGACATGGAGGCGGCAAGAGGGATGGAATGTCCTGTCGGCGCCATGTGATGTAACCACTTCCTGTGTAGCTTGCGCTGGTAGCCGTTCCACCACCTACAGGAAGTGAGCAGAAAATGGTGTGGATGTAAGCTTTAACAGCTTCCAGAATGTGACTTTCTACTTCCCATCCTACGTGGATACCGTGTTTCGGGTTGGGTCACTCTTCTTCCTTCCTGTCACTTATCAAATCTGCACTTTATAGACTCACTGAATGAGCCGCGCCCACTGGTATAAACATTCTAACACAGGGTCACGTGTAGGTCCCTGTGCGTGTGTGCATGTGTGTGTGACAGTGCATGGCAGCTGTGTTTGCCAAAGCGGAGCACATTATCTGGCAAATATGAACCAATAGCTAGCTGGAATTTTGCAGTTCTTATCCTACTGTAGTACAGATCCACAGAGAGATGATCGATCCAATACAAAAATTCTACCTAACAGAGATAAACATTCTCGCTTTTGATTGACACTTACAATATCTTATTGACACAGAGGATGCCTCTCTATTATTGTGGTTGGTGGAGAATTACACAGTATCACACTGAGAGCTATTCCTAATATGTTGGTAGCCATACTTGTAGGTTCCCCCCACCCCCAATTTTCTTTTATCTATCCAAAGTGAAAAGAAAAAAAGTTTTTGTTGTTTTAATGAATAAAAAATGGTAATAATTGTTTTTTTTATTGGCCGGATAATGATATGGAATGTAGCGTAAAAGTGGATTAAACTCTACATTATACATGCACTTTCACGTACAGTAAAATTTGTCTGAATTTGAATTGGAATTGAAATTTATTCATTGGCAAATGGCATTCACTTCCAAGTTCAATACGTTTTTGGGAAGACTTTAAATAAAACCATGATGTGTTAAATGAAGAGATGGGGAGAATAAGCATACAAATGTAATTTTTCAAGTATATTTTTGTTGTTCTTATCAACTTGAAACTGATTCTATCTTGACTTGTGGGTGATACAGCAGCATTACTACGTTGCCATTTCAGAAAATACCCCAAATGACTTTAATCATCCACTCTATTGTCACTGCTCCAACTGCAAAGGTTGGTTGTAGTTTGTAGTGTTGAAGTGCGGCACTACATCATAAGAGTTTTTTTCCAATAATTATCTTACCTGACTAGATTAGAGGGTCACCATTTTAGCAAGCACACTAATTGGACCTTTTTAAATTGTACCAAATGTTTTGTTCCTGTTTGTCATTCCAGGTGTCATTTAACGTGAGCGTGGAGGCGAGGAGTTGTCCTCTTCGTGGCGTCGACCACAGCTTCACGATCAAGCCGGTGGGCTTCAAAGACCGCCTGCAGGTCGCTGTCGAGTACCAGTGTGAATGCGACTGCACCCGGGCGGCCCAAATCAACAGCACCATCTGCAGCTCCATTGGTAACTGTGATCTGTTTGTGGATGCATCCATTACATTAAGAAGTGTCTTTTCAGCCCTCTAAAAATGATGACATTTATATAGCGTACCTGTTTATTCGTAAAAAATACTTTAAAATACTATCAGTTTTGGGGCAATATATGCAAATATAAAATGGTAAAAAAAAAATACAGTTTTTGGCATGTTGCATTGTCTATAAAAATAACAGAAAGTAAATAGAGTAAAATAAATACTGCTGTTGTTTTCTCCCATATTTTTGGTCTCAAACAAGCATACAGTCACCAAGTTGGGATTGGAAAGAAATATATAATGCATAAATAGATATCCTATTAAATATTGTGGTCTCTTCTGTTCTTCCAAAAGTTCAAAGGATTTGAAATCATAATCAAACATTGCCGTACTTTCTTTGTACACTTTAATATTCCAAAATGGATTTGCATAGCACACTGATGTATGTATATTTCAATGTTGATAGTCAATTTGAAGATATATATCTTAAGCAAAAAAAATAAATACAGAAATGACTTGTTTTATGTGCTAAAACGCAGTTGCAATATGTACATGATGTATTCTAAATTTCATCAGGAGGGAATAAGCGTGACGAGAAGACCATGTTTGTCCTGACAGGCACATACAAATGTGGGAGCTGCCAGTGCGAGCCGGGCTACCTTGGTGCCCGCTGCGAGTGCCAGGAGGGGGACGCAAGCAGCATATACTTGGGTGCCTGTCGCGAGGCCGAGGGCAAGCAGGTGTGCAGCGGGCGCGGAGAGTGCAGCTGCAACCAGTGCCTGTGCTACGAATCTGAGTTTGGCAAGATCTACGGCAGCTTCTGCCAGTGCGATGACTTCTCGTGCGCCCGGCACAAAGGCATCCTGTGCTCAGGTATCATCAAGATAGTAACAGCGGTAACTTGATTTAAGTTGGTTGTGTGACAATGTCTGTAAGTCGTATATCAAAGCAATTTTTCCTTCCTATTTCGGTTGTTTGATTGGATTTATTTATAGTGCTTTTTTCATCAGCATTTGAAGTGTTCTGTTTTGTTGTCGATCCTTTTACGCACTTCATGCACAAAGTGGAATTGAAAGTACGTTTGGACTACTAGTCGTTTTCTCAATGTTCTCCGTAAGCTTCGCACGTGCACAATTGCGCGCTGTTCTCGCCCTCTCAGCATGCTGCAAATGTATAGAGCGCATCCCAAAAAAATTCAAATCTGAGCTGTATTAGTAATTTGCATTTTCATATTTACCTCCTACAAAGATTTTGTAATGCACATTACTGCCACCTACAGGATTGGAGTGGATCACTATTGATCCCGGGCTTAGCTGTCGTGCAGTAGCAGATTAGTGTTCCAGTACCCTAACATGGTTGCTCTACAATCTGTGTGCCAATAGTTATGCACGGGGACCTGCACGATTAATCAGTTGCACCCATACTCCTCTGTTGTATTGTATTCATGCAATCTCGCTGTATTTCTCCACTAACCTGACATAACGTCGGCCACTATTTGCAGAAACATGGTACAAGGCTGTTTGTAAACGGGGGTGTGGCATGTGCTATTGTCTTGGCGGTACTTTAACCAACAAACGATCTTGTCCCTTTTCCACAAAGCAGTACAGTTCAGTTCTGTGAGGATTTTTGTAATGGGTCCCAAATTATTCACTGATTATTACCACTTATTTTTTGGTGTTTTTGGGCAAAATATGACGGCAGTGTTGTGAATTATACTTAATACCACCCCTACTGTACACCTGGTAGAAACGCTGGCCTGATCATGTTGTACAACTTCAAGAAAAAAACTTCTCCCTGGATTGATAGAACTACGTTCCCAGAACATTGTGGCCTGCAGCAAGGCCGCTGGTGCGCCCCCATGCCACAAAGGCTGCTTTGTGCCAGCCCCGGCACACACAATGCCCGCCTCTATTTGTGTACACCCAACAAGTGTTTGGTGTAGTATGCGGAAACCTGGCCCGACGAGCTGATTTTTGTTGCTGTCATTAAATATTAACAGTCCAATACGCTTTCTTCTTCTGCACTTTTCTACTGGTTGCCCAGCATGGGACCTGAATGAGGTTTTAATTAGCAAACAGTACACACCTTCATCTCCCGCTGACTTCTCTCTATTTGTGGTATAGTATACATAAGACATCCTGGGAAATTGCTTTAGTCTTCTTATATTTCAAAAATCCCCCCAAAAGGGAATAATGGAAATATAAATAATCTGTACCAAACGGTTACAATCGTAAAGCCTTCATTAAAAATAGAATAATTGGACATCGGTGGAGTCACTGATGGTATGGTGCTGGGGTGTCCAAAATGTCATCTCATATTCATTGAAACAAATCCATCTAGTTACTTTAGTCATTTTGAAAAGCTGCAACATCAAAGTTTTCTATTAGAGCTAATAAGGCAAAAAAAAGGAAATACTTTTTAAATAATTTGCCCTGTATGCCCCAAAAATAGAGCTCCACACTCAAATGCAAAACAAGAGCAATCTGGAGTCAGCACCCACTTTTTAAAGCTTGAAGATCATTCATGTGAAACGTTCTCAAATCCAACCTTGACACAGAATAGAAAGTGGAGGGAACCAGTTATGCAAATGAGACGGCATTCATCTTTAATCACCGGGGTGAAGATTTGTTTTGTGTTTTTGCATATCCAGAAAAGCACTATATCAAATCAATGTATTGTTAATTGGGCTTGTGACACTGACACATTTTGCTGGACAATATATTGACCAGCAATTATTGCCAAAAACCTTTTCAAACAAACTAAATTAATATTTCATAACAATGTAAGTACACCTTTTTAAAATGCAGTAAACCAAACCATTTTGAGAAAATTCCATTTTTAGATGGCACGGTGGCCGACTGGTTAGCATGATGGCCTCACAGATCAGACGTGCAGGGTTTGATTCTGGCTGCAGCCTTGCTGTTTGACGTTTGCATGTTCACCTCGTGTCTCCGTGGGTTTTCTCTGGGAACTCCGGTTTCCTCCCACATTCAAAAAATATGCATCGTAGGTTGGTTGAACACTCTAAATTGTCCCTCGATGTGAGTGAGTGAACCCCCCAAAAATGTCTTGCAATAAATTCATGTGCTGTGTGTAAACAAATCCCATGTAACATGTTCTTCAGATGCATGTGTCTTTGTGAATGTTTAAGCCTTGGGTACTCGATTTATGACGCACCATAATGCGTTAAAAGCTTTTTGCCCTTTCAAAGCTGTTTGACATTTGCGCTGTGACAATATTCCTGCACGTATTTTACTCAGTGCAGCTAAGTACATGTTTGCAGACATTTAGCATTTAAAAGGACTCGTTATGGGTTGTTAGATATGCATGATTAGAGTTTTATAGTACAGCAGCACATTTGAGGTATTCCTTTTGGAAGAAATAATCTTGTCATTTCATGACCCTGTCCTCTTTGGTATCAGTGTTGGATGACATTTTGTCTGAATGTTCCCGTAATCTTATCCTCGCTATCTACACGGCTGTCTGTCTTTGTGTTTACATCTGCTTCTCTCTCTGTCTGCAATGTGCCGAGGTCATTTTATCATTCAGTCGTTTCATCCACAAGTTGGTAACACCATAAATAGCACTCAAGACACCTGGTATGTGTGTACGTAAGCTTTCATTCAGTCATTCATGTTTGTCATTTTTTTTAAGTACCCCATTTTCTCTGATCAAAGGAGAGTTAATTTACTCCTTTGCCGAGTGCGTCATCCTTTTATTAAGGGGGATGCCTGTATTTGTACGAATTCTAAATGTGATCTCTGATCATTAAAAAATGCGTTTTGTTGCTTAATCGTAAATATTACTCAGGGGCCAAGTAGGACCATGCATGCATGTATAAAATGATATTTTAAGTATTTTTCAAATTTGGGGGGTGTGACCACAAGTTGACCATCACTGATAATTCTAAAAAAAAAAATTCTCATTCAACTTTTGCTCCTGCGTACATCAGCCACACCTTGCAGGTGCCATGCCTGCTCGACAGCTTGCGTCGTGTTGTCATCACATGCTGGTAACAGTTCTAGTCAAGCCAATGACAGTGACCTAGTGTTACTTTTACTTTTGTTTACTTTTCAGTGTTTTTAATGATTATTCTTAGTATGGGGGGGGGCTCTTCCAAGTTTGAAACAGTTTGTTGCTTTTTGTCAGGAAAAATATTTTGTCATGTAAAGTCTGCTAATTGCAGCTACCTAGTGTTTTTTTTTTTTTTTTAATTTGTTTGGGGGGTGGAAAAGAACAAGCCACCTATTTGAGGTGAGGCATTTATTTTCATTAATTCACATGCTGTTTTTGTAGGTGTATGTTTCTCTTGCTCGTGCACTTCAAGTTCCTGTTCCAACCTTTAACCCACAACATTGCTGCTAACTTTGCAGCAGTCAGCATTCGTTTGCAATTGTTTGCATTTTTTAAAAAGAAGTAACAGCTACACATTTTTTGGCTTCCAAATTCAATTGTTGCTCCAAAGCTGCATTCTTTGCATGTGTAGTTATGTTTTATGTCTGCATGTACAGTCAGTATATGGGAACATATGTGTTGTCCCCCCCCTTCCCCTCCCCCAACTGCTCTGTTTGGTTGACGTAACAAATTGCTTGTTTAAAAATCAACACCACAGGGTGAGTCACACATTTTCCATCAATGTGGCATTTCATTTGAGAGTGTTTTTGTCATATTACTGAAGTACTCAAGGACTCTGCGCACAATATTAGATAGATTGGATACGCCTACACAATGACATGATGTCTCATTATAGAGATAGTTGTTTTGCGCATTTGTTTTGTCTCTGGTTAAGCTCTGTGCCGTCTGTGGTTGATGGCAGGTGTGACTTTGAAGGCACAGACTATGGTGAAATAGTTGTGGTAAATAGTCACATGGTGTGGTGGGGGACGTGGTTGTTTTGTATTTTCTTTTTTTCGATTTTGTTTATCGTCCTCTTGTCTCCTGGTTTTTTTGCATGAGCTATCACAAGTTATTCCTCTCTAAACTTCTCTGTCAGTGGCACGTTGCTCCCAAGATCTAAGGTCAAAACTAACTTGCTTCCGGGACCATTTTAGTTGATCCTCGTCGTCGTTTTTTTGTTTTTTTCTGTGTCTAACTCCCCATGAAGCATTATTTAAGGTAGTCAGGTATAGGGTTGCACAATATATCGATATTGTGACAAATAATATCTAGGGTAATTACAATTAATTACCTGTGAATTCATTGAGCTTGCTTCTTTTGCTTGCATGGAAAAAAATGCAATTCGTTCATTAGATGGTAAAAATTTCATTTCTTCAGTTTCATGTAAAATATTGCAGCAATATTGCTCTCTCTCTCTAAAACATATTAAGGCTGCACAAAAAATGGAAATATGAATATTGCGATAATAGCCTCTTCGATATGTATATCGCAAAGACATGGAATAATTGTCATCTAGAATTGTATGTTTCTATCAGAATTTTACCAGTCAAATGCAAACTGAAATGTGCATCGCAACCCAATAGTTGGCCATTATCTCCGAGAATTACAATTAATTAGCTACTAGCACATTTAGTTTGCTTATTTTGCTGTATAATAAATATCCAATTTCCTTGGGTACTTGCTGAATATCGGAATAATATCAATATTTGCTATAGTCAACGTCCATATCGCTTACCGCATGCTTTTCCAATATTGTGCAGCCATAGTCTGGTGTGATTCATCCACAGCCGAAAGAGATCATCACTTCTGGGAAAAAAAACTTTACGCAGGCAGCATGAAAGGAGTTCAATCCATTGTTCTTTCTTCCAAAGTTCTTTTTATTTATATAACAAGTTTACTAAATCTATTCTTCTACCTCAGTTACGGTAACTGATACACCTTCAACATATTCCATTGGTGGAATACCGACAGGCCTATTTCAAACCACCACTCACCCTCTCATGATATGCCACTGCCATTTATACAAATGTAGAGGGGGGAAAAATGGAAAATGCCAACTGAAAGAAGCGTTGTTTAGGGGTTATAAGTGCCGTCCAACATTATCTTATGGCTTTCATACTACTTAAAATGGCTAAAAATTACAGGGTCAGCTTCAGGTTCAAGGTTCCTTCCTGCAAATGAATCTAATCCCTGACGTAAAACTGGTTCAGTGTCCTCTTTTCTTCTTGAGACGTGACTCGACTTGACCATGACAGCCAAAATCCTCCGGCATTGCTGGTGGAAAAACTGAGTGCCGCACCCTTCTCCCACCCCATCGCAACGGCTGATAACTCTCACTCGAAATCTGATCCTTTTAGCTGCATGGATGCCAAAAAAAAGAGTAGTACCAGAACTGAGCTGGTTGTTCAACATGTGTCGAAGGGCAGGTGTGGAGATTCCCAAAACAGGTGATGCATCTGCGGCAGATTCTTGGGTGGTTCTTCAGCCCGTAGCCATGGATGATTAGCACTTTTACTCACAGGTGCTGACGGATACGTTGCGTAGCCGGCAGATGTCAGTCATTGTTAAATAATTAGGACGAAGATGGTCACAGCGTTTTAGAGTCTTAAAAACACGTCTCAAATCGTGTGTTATTGTTTTATTTGTTAAAAAGACAAAAGAAAGTCACTGTTGGCAAGTCTGTGAGCAATCAACAACAACAATTGGACAGTGCTTCTGCTTCTTATTTTATTTACAGTCGTCAAATTTTACACTCACTCATAAGCTAATGAAGGGTATTCCAATGACTGTTTATGGGAGAGCCTTAACTTTCTACGCTTGTAGAGTTCCTTTATTTTATGACATTGCCAACTAGTGGCCTGGCATGCATATTACAGTGTTATAGTGAATTTTTGTTCTTATCCTCGATATTTGTCTTGGAAATCCAGATTTCTCCATTTTACTTTGCTCCTCTTTGATGTGTTAATAATCATATTGATGCACGGCCGGCAAACTGGAGGGGGGTTTAAATGCTGTTTACCGTTTGGTAATGACGGTACTCTCCGTAACAGAAAATAGGCCGTGTAAAACTTCCTGATTCCTGTAATTACGACTTGAGGTGATCCTACCGTTCGGTTAAGTTTTGCAAGCTGTTTATTTTGGAAGGTTTCAGTTCTCCTTCACACGGAGGAGTCTAAATGTTATTTTCTCATCGCCACCAACGCAGCGTCGTGAGTCATAACATGTCTCGACTCGCGCAATTTTTAACAGCTGACAGACAGTTTTTATTACTGCCACCACATTTTAAACCACAGATAACTGGGATGGCTTCCTGTAAAGAGCAATACCCAACCTTGTGTATACAATAGAACCTCCAAAATCCATTGTTCCAATTTCATTTGGTTCCTATAAGAAATGATGTCAAGCAACAGTCTGTTCCAGGGTCAAGATGCCACAAGAAAACAAATTTTATCATTTGGCACTCTCGCCCATTCTTCATAAGCATGACATGGAAGTGGATTTTGGATATATTTTCAAAGCCAACCAGTCAATAAATGTAAACTTTTCTGGTGCTGGTATCAAATGTGCTTGTTTACAAACTCCATGTGTTGTTTGTCTCCCTCTTATCACGACTGAAGGAAAATATTCCAACTTTTAGCACCGGCAAACAATTACTTATCATTATTTATCGTATGGTAATGTCCATGTGACATTTAATCAGGGTCACTCTTCTCATAAACGATGCAAAATGTTGCCCATTTTCTATACTTGTGATAAAAGCATCATCAGCAGTTTGAGAATCACTTCATCTTCAGTTGGTTTTTGGGGTTGCTGACTGTCGCTTTGTTGGCGGGTTTCTAAAGTCATCTTGATTCACTTCAAGTGTGTGGGAGACCACTAACAGGCTGCATCCTTTCCACTACTGCAATACTCCTTGCAGTAGCTGCTTGGATGTACCTTTTATTCTCCTCTTAAGCCTTCTGCTCAAAGGCTAAATCAGCCATCCTCCCCATGACCAAACTGTGCTCCCCGCCCACAGCCGCCTGTGTTATTAAGTGTGGCGGTTTTCACTTCTTGGCGTCGTTTTCTGCATGCCACGGACCAACTGCGCACCACAAAAGATCAGTCCGATCCAGTTTCCTCTCGCAGTAAGAACAGTCTGTCTGAGGAAGTCCAACAAAAGACAAACATGACACAAGCCACAAGCGCATTGAACCGCAATGACCGTCACTTTGGAAACTGATCAACAAGCAATTCTCATTTTTAAAGTTGACTCAGTGGTGGGAATAAGATATTTAGACTTTACTCATGGATAATCTCTTGTGTATTGATTTATTTAACGTGGATTTCTGGTCACTGTCCATTTCTGGTCACATGGCCTTCTTGCAAGAATTCTTTGCGCTTATGCGTGCGTGGATTATATTTTCCGTTTCACATATACTGGAGACGTTTTCTCTTTGAATTTTTAGCCTTTAAGTGTTGCAACACAAATTGACACACATTTTACGTTTTGGCACATTTGCACCCAACAACACGAAAGGCAACCCACTTAATATATCTCGTCAGCTCATTTCCTCTCTGAATAATCTCCAAATATTGACTCAAGATCCTTTGAATGTGGTGTTACAATCCAGCTTGTATCCGGGCAGAAAAATAAGGTTGCGTATTAGCAGAGTTGAAACTGCACTTTCTCTTGTGCTGGCACACTTCACTCGGGGAAATACTTTTGGATCCCATTAATTGTGCCTTAATCAGGCCAGCACAGTAAGCACGCAGTCTATCCCATATGGTGAAAGCAGCATGAGGCTTTTTATGTTCAATTGCAAACATCAGGTTTCAAAGAGGAACACTGCGCCTGTCAAAGCTGAGCAGCTTTCATCTATCTTAAAGTTTTGCATAGATTTAGTCACATTTTCAATCGCAATTTGCGACAAATTGGCGCGCCCGCTTTTGGAGCTCGGCTTGTTATTCTTTTTCTGTCTCAGCTGTCTACGTCACAGCAGGAAGGCAAGCGTTGTGATATTTCTTGTCAGTTTTGGTATCTAAAAACGCAAAAATGCAAACCAATATGCAAATGCACGTTTCTACTATTATTTCTGCACCATAGTTTGGATTTATTGACATCAAACTTGAGCTAAGAAATGAGTGTAAAAATAACTAAAATGACTCGTTTGACGTGAACCAGCGAGCTAATTAGTGTTCTATGTACAAACAAAAGTCGAGACTTAACGGCAACATCCACACCAACCCCTAGAATGCATATAGTACAGTCCAGTCTGTTTCAATTCCAATATTTTTACATTATCCTTCATGAACCAGAATGTAGCGTGCCCACAAACAATACGGCACTGTCTTTTGAGGAATTTTTTCATTTTCATTACTGTAGAGTCAAATCTGTTGACTCATAATGTCATTCTACATGAACTACAAAGTACCTGCTAACAAATACAAACGCAGGTTCTACCTTTCGAGTTTTTTTTGTCTTTTGGAGAACCCAGACCGAGCCAAGTGACACACACAAGACAAGACAAGTTCTTGTTGAAGCAACTCCCCTTTTCTTTCAATGTCTACAAATTTCCATAAGAAAAGTACAACACTCATTGTCCTTAATTGTCAAGCAGGACTGTTGCTGAGGTGACTCATGCAGCAGGCTCCGCTCCAAGCAAGCTTCATCATGTGATTTATTCATTTTTTGAATTAAGTACAGTTTCCTGTTGCACGTCCAGATGCCATTGCACCACGTTGACCACTGCCTCAATGATGAAACCAAATTTTTCTTGGTCATTTTTTTTTTTTTTAAATCATCTTTCCTTCTCTGCCTGAGGTAGCAGTTGGAATATTTCCAGCCATAGACTGTCATTAATGGCGTTTCAATGAAGGGCCACACCTAGTGACCCAGTTACTCCCTCAAAACTTTCCATTGGGAGTGCTTATGAAAGGACACTTAGTGTAGGGCATTAGTTTGTTATTACTAGGGGCTTAGGCTTGAACTTTCAATATTTTCCCTTTCGTAGTGAAAGTTAGCATTTGGGAAGTCCGTAGACGAAGGTGACTGGTCTAAAACCGACTTTTAAACTATAACAAGCCATTTTGCATTCTCCTTACAGTGGTAGATGTATGTTCCATCCAGACATTTTGCGGCCTCCCTGTCTTTTGCTGAAGGTTACGGTTTGTCGATGCTGTAAATGCCAGCTCCTGACGAAATATCAGTGGCAGTTAACACCCAAGGATGACTGCCCCGAACACTTTGTGTTAATTTTCCCTGTCTCTCTGACGTCACCACAACTCTAATCATCTACTGATGCTACTCTGCACTGGTGAGTTCTATCTGACACTCCGTCTATGTGGATGAATTCGGGAGTTACCGTTTCGCTTCCGATGCATCCGTTTTTGTGGAAGACGGTGTGAAAGGGTTGTTTGGAATAATTCACAGTCGTCTTGTTCTGAAACGATTCGGCTAAGACGCGCAACTTTCTTCTCCATTCGGACAGAAGACAATGGATCTCACTTGCAAGTGAAATTGAGAAATTGCTAATAAATATGATTTATGAGGATAATTGTAATAATCACGTCTTTCAAAGTGAAGACAAATCCGATCCAGCAGAGTTTGGATGGCTTTGCTCAGGATTACCGCAGCTAAATGCAAGTGCCTGTAGTCTGACTGATTTCTACCTACGCCGAATTCTATCACCACTTTGTGCATTCCACAAGGGATTGAGAAGTCTGTCATGTCACAAAGCTATTTTTCGGCATCTAAGATCCAGGTGTGCATTCTGTTTGACTGTTGTAGATGATTTATGACCATTTAAAATCACAATCATGGCCTGTCACATTTGCTCATCATTTACCCAGGTGCTGTCTTGGGACCACCCCATTTTGTCCATGGTGGTCTAAAATGGAGCTGCTATGACAACATAGTGTAAAAATAGCTTAAGAAGAGTGTGATTGCTATTTGCGTCTCAGCTTCTGTTGATACCATGCATGCAAACTTGCTCCTTCGCTGCCTAGCTTAATTTTTTTAATTGTGTAAAATGTATCAGACCTTGATCAGAACATGAGAAACATGAGGGATGCCATTAGAACGTGCATTGTTGTTGGGAACGTACTGGCATCCGTGATAGAGCGTTAACTGCGGTGCATCTTTGAGCTTTCGGTACTCGGCAGCAAATAAGCACTTCGACCACATTAATGAAGCACCAATTATGTAGGATTTCCTGTGTGAAAGAGTCTTGTGTTGTCAAGATGAATCTTCCACTTGGTTTTGCGACCCTAAGCTTCATTCACGTTGCTCCTAAGGTTATTTTGGGTCACTTGTTCAGCATCATTAAGATCACATGGTTGTCCATCCAGTAGGCAAAGGTCAGGCCAAGCCACGCGTGGTATGTTAAAGGATTTTTTTTTTTTCATTGACGTCTTTACCTAACAGGTTGTACTCTGGTCTACTCAGAAATAAATTGGACTTCCCGGTGCTAACTTTGAACTTTCCCTCTCCTTGTCAGGCCACGGTGAGTGCCACTGCGGCGAGTGCAAGTGCCACGCCAGCTACATCGGGGACAACTGCAACTGCTCCATAGAGACTGCATCGTGCATTGCCGACAATGGGCAGATGTGCAGCGGGCGCGGCAACTGCGTTTGCGGACGCTGCCAGTGCACACAGCCCGGCGCCTTTGGGGACACGTGCGAAAAGTGCCCCACCTGTCCGGACGCCTGCGACACTAAAAGGTACATAACACGACAGCTACTCAGATCAAACCTGAGATGGTTGAAGTTGTATGTACTGTAATCTGCTTCCAGTTCACATCTGCTATGTTTAATTAAGCAGTTGTTTCACAGCGATCCTAAACCATGGCAGAAATAACAAACATAACTTTTGGAAAGTAGGCATTTTTCTTTTCCATTAAACGGCTTCCTCTTCCTGCAGAGAATGCATTGAGTGCCGGCTTTTCAACTCGGGAAAGCTCTCAGACAACCAGACATGCCAGCGTCTGTGCAAGGATGAAATCATCACCGTGGAGACACTCAGTAAGTAAACACTGTCCATGAGCGTGCGCGCGCACATTCACATGCCCGCACACAACAGCTGTATTCACCTACAGCTGTGCCAGAATTCATTTTGACTAAACCGACCTTGTGGACTGTCATTATTTTCGAGGGCCGCCTGAAGCATCCGTGGGAGACACACGTGTGCCTCTTAAATTAAAAGCACCTCAAAGTCAGTGTTCATTGTGAACAATCATAAGTTTAATGTTCGTACATTTAAACAACAACATGGCCTCAGCTGTCTGTGACGTCATGGAAGAGTTGAATTAAAGTTCTTCAAAAATGTGATCCAGCTGCATGGCTACACTCAGATGTGCCACTTTTTTTTTTTAATTCAGACTCCTCCCGTGTATAAACACTGATTACTACCATATTTCCTCAAACAGTGGCACCCACTCAAATCGTTCTTGTGCCCCATTTCATCAACACCACCGAATTTACTTATACCATATTTAATCAAATAATGGTCATGCCGTGCCCCACACAAATGCTGGATGGTCCTGCTTTTTAAGCCCCAGGTGTCATGCTACCATCCTTCCTCAAATAATGGCCTTCTCTCCAATAAATGGCCTATGGTCCTTTTTGATTTAAGTACACTTGTACTGTATTTCCTGTTTAAACAAATATCTGCCTAACCTCAAATAGACCCATTTCCAGCCCCCAAAAACAATACTTGGTGGCTTTATAGCTACTTTTACTATGTTGCCACATTCACTGTGTGTAATGGACTCACAGAAATAAATGCCTGGTTCACTCTGCAGTTCAGTAAATAAACCCCCAGCAATAGGTGCAATTCAGTTCGGAGCAGGCAACCAATGTGTGTGCGCATGTGCCTGCCGTTGAAACTATTTTAGGAGCGCTGCGTGTTGGCCCAATTCTGACATGATTCATAGCATTCCTCGCTTGTCGGATCAGCCCTAATGGACTCCACATGTACAAAGTACATTCCACGTACAAGCAGGGGAGGGAGGGCTTCGCGGTCCGATCCCCTCCTCCGACACACACACAGACGCACACACATCAGTGCATTGCGTCTAAGCGCATTCACAACATGAGACCATATGATTTCCTCCATGCTGGATTGTTGATATGTGATACAGTGATCTCAGTGCTACATGTTGTCATCTATTCTGAAATAATAATGAATGTGTAACGACAATAATGGCAGAACCTAATTAAAAAAAGGTGCATTTGTAAAAAAAAAAAAAAAAAAAGATTAAAGAGAGCGCCGATCCACACATTCTGGATTTTTATACGTATCCGAATTAAAATGTAATTGTATTGATATTTGAAGTGTTTGTCAATTAATGATTTTAGGAAAAAATGTTATTGTGATTTTTCTGGCAGATATCTCGATTTCTTCACAATTTATAGTAACATTTACAGGCATGACAAATAATGCAATTTTGCCATTTAAAGCAAATAAAAGCTGTTACTCTAATAATAATCCAAGGGGCATACGTCTTGCCGTAAAAAAACAAAACAAAAAAAGCTTTAATTATGTCAAAATCGTGTCGGTTGAAATTCCTATTTCAGTCCCAAAATGCTAAATTGTTGAGCCCTATCGTCAGTCAATAAATGCTTGAATTTTGGTTCTAATGGCAGTCTAATATAAAAATTACGTTCACACAAATTTTTTGGTATTCACAAAATAATAAAATCCATCCATTTATTTTATGATCCGCTTCCCCTCATGCGGGCGGACTGGAGCTTATCCCTGCCATCTTCGGGCAGTACGACTGGTTGCCAGCCAATCGCTGGAAAATTTACTCAAATTTACATTTTAGCCCAAAGAATAAACAAGTAAATAAATAAATGGCCCACTCAATGTGGGATGCGGGGCTGTTGGAATCGAACTTTTTTCATTATCATTGGTTTTTATTTTGTTTTGACTTCTGTTTTATTTTTTTAGAGCAAGTTTGTTAGTTGTCATTAATTTTTCATTTATTTTCAAAATAGTTTTAGTTTTG
Source organism: Idiotropiscis lumnitzeri (assembly GCF_059441095.1). Classification (NCBI taxonomy): domain Eukaryota; kingdom Metazoa; phylum Chordata; class Actinopteri; order Syngnathiformes; family Syngnathidae; genus Idiotropiscis; species Idiotropiscis lumnitzeri. Next base: position 5,058,487 of record NC_142404.1, on the reverse strand, counting down.
AGTAATATGTAATATTACTGTTGTGTGTTAAATTAAACAACAATTCTCAAACTATACTTCTCTAGCTATGGATCTACAATTATACTGAAATAAACACATTTAAAATCAGAATCAGAAATCCTTTTATTGTCATTGTACTCAAGTGTGCAACGAGATTAGAGAGCTCCCCTCTCCAGTGCAATCCAACAATAATTCAGTTAAATATATTAATGAGATAAATAAGAGAATAGTTAGTGCGATGGAAAATAATACTGAATAGGATACAGTAATACCCCGGTTATCGCGGTTAATGGGGACCGAGACCACCCGCGAAAACTGAAAATCCGCGAAGTAGCGGCGCACCTTCAAAAATGCTTGAAAAAAAAATAATTATATATATATATATATATATATATATATATATATATATATATATATATATATATATATATATATATATATATATACGGGTAGAGAGAGAATGAAATTTATGTTATAACAAAAAAAAAATTATTATTAAAACTTATTATTTTTTTATTCCCCAGCCATTATTTTTGTATTTATTCAATTACTTCTTTTTGTATTTATTTAATTACTTTGACTTTTACCTGCTGGTAAGCCGTCCGGTGTGCCCTGTGAAATGAAAGGTGGCATTCTTCATTTATTTATTTATTCATTCATAACTGACAGCTTTGCGCTGCGCTCATGCCCGGGCGGAAGAGGTGCTCCTCTCCGGCTTAATTGTCACGCACGCCGGACCTGCTCCCCCGAAGCGTGTCTCCGTTCGGTTGAACTCGGTTTCATTTCGCCCCGCCCGTGCCCGGGGAAGGTGCTCCTATTCGGCTTAACTGTGACACACGCCGGCCGGCCTCCTCCGGAGCTCTCGTACGGTCCGAACCGCGCGAAACGTCGCCCCGGATCGTGCCCAGGGGAGCGTGCTCTTCTTCGTCCACTCTCCTCTTCGCCCACGCTCTTCTTCGGCGCACGCCGGCCGTCTAACCGCTCCAGCGCCCCCTCGTGCCGCTCGGAGAAACTACAATGCCCCCGAATATTTTTTAGACCCGCGAAGCACTGAACCCGCGAAAGGTGAACCGCGAAGTAGCGGGGTATTACTGTATTCAAATTTCCCCATTGTGGGACTAATAAAGGACATCTTTATCTTTATCTTTATATAAAAACACATCACGTCGCTGTTCTGCAAGGTAAGGGTGGTCGTGTGTGTGTGAGTTTAGAATGGAGATGGCTCTTGGAAAGAAACTGTTTCTCAGTCTATTGGTCCTTGATTTGATGCACCTGTAGCGCCTGCCAGAGTGCATCAGGTTGAACAGGTGTGAGTTTGGGTGGGTATTGTCTTTGACGATATTGAGAGCCCTGCTGAGGCACCGGGCGGTGTAGATGTCCGACAGTGAGGGGAGAGGGCAGCCAATAATCCTTTGCGCTGTTTTGACCGTCCTCTGGAGCCTCACTCCTTTCCGCCTCAGTGCAGCCGCTGTACCAGGTGGATACACAGTATGTCAGCAGGCTCTCGATGGACGAGTGGTAGAAGGCCAGCAGCAGCTTCCTGTCCAGGTTGAATTTCCTGAGGACTCTCAGGAAGTGCAGACGCTGGTGGACCTTCTTTACCACTGCTGTGGTGTTGTGTGTCCAAGTAAGGTCATCGGAGTACTCCCAGGAACTTGAACGTGTGGACCCTCTCCACACACACGCCTTCGATGCAGAGGGGGGGGCGGCACCGTCTTGTTCCTCCTGAAGTCGATGACGATCTCCTTTGTTTTTGCAATGTTGAGTTGCAGTCTGTTGTCCTCGCACCAAGCCGTCAGTCTCTGGACCTCCTCTCTGTCGTCACCTTCCGAGATCAGGCCGACCACTGTCGTATCGTCAGCAAACTTGACGATGGTGTTGTTACCGTGGGCCGGGCTGCAGTCGTAGGTGTAGAGGGCGTATAGGAGAAGGCTCAGCACGCATCCTTGAGGGGAACCGGTGCTCAGCGTACGGGTGGAGGACGTGTAGGGGCCGAGCAACTCAGTCTGGGGTCTGTTGGTCAGAAAGTCCTTAATCCAGATGCGTGTGAGGGCAGGGAGGCCGAGAATGTCCAGTTTGGCGACGAGGATGTCCAGGATGATTGTGTTGAATGCCGAGCTGTAGTCCACAAAGAGCATCCTTGCATAGCTCTGCTGTTGTTCCAGGTGGCCCAGCACAACATGCAGAGCAGTGTCGATGGCGTCCTCAACGGATCTGTTAGCCCGGTATGCAAACTGGTAGGGGTCCAGAGTGGGAGGAAGGCAGTCCCTGATGTGCTGGAGAACCAGCCTCTCGAAGCACTTCATGATGACTGGCGTGAAAGCAACAGGACGGTAGTCATTCAGGAGGACTGCGGGTGACTTTTTGGGGACAGGAATAATGGTGGAAGTTTTCAAGCAGGAGGGGATGACAGCTTGAGCCAGGGAGCGGTTGAAGACCCTGCAGAAAACATGTGACAGTTGGTGGGCACATGCTCTGAGGACCTTGCCTGGTATTCCGTCGGGTCCAGTAGCTTTCCTGGGGTTAATAGCCAGGAGCGCGCGCCTCACATCGTGTTCCTCTACGGTGAGTGGGCCTACAAGGTTAATTGAAAATCGAAATTGCCCATTGGCTTGAATAAGATAAGAATGTGAGTGTGAATGGCTGTTGGTTAATATGCGCCGCTCGATTGGCTGGTGACCAGTCAAATGGTTTTCTCCCCAAGTCGACTATGATCGTCTCCTTTTCCCCACCTCCCTATTGAGGACAATCTGATCGCTGAATTTTCCATGATCTTGTATTTTATCGACATCTGGTGTTGGTGTACGGAATGTGGTTTGGTGTTTGTTCATTCTAGAAGCAGATGAGCCAGGTGCTGTGCTGTGCCTCTACAAGACAGACAACGACTGCGTGATGAAGTTCACATACTCTGAACACGCCAGTGGACAGTCCGTTCTCACTACCCTGACGGAACCAGGTGAGCATCTGCTTGCTTCTCACTGCACTATTTGGCCGCCACATTCGCGTTATAGAAAGAAATAACTTGACTATACTTGAGTATATTCATTATATAGTACCTGCTGTGTTGTTGGACTTAAGCAATGTACAACTTAAAATTTCACATGTCCAACAAATTGTGAGAGGTCGACCGGAAACGGCAAACATGGTGCACGTTGGCCTTTTTTTTTTTTTGCAAAAAGTCTACGTATGAACAACTATGAATACCTGATTCAGAATCAGCACAAAAAAAATCTAGAAAAGTTTATTTGCATCTCTGAAAAAAAACATTTTCAAAATTAGTTGACCAGTGTGGATAACACTTGTTTTGCGAAAATATGGTTTGTCGTGTTCTTGTTTTACTTTGTAAAACGATGATCAACATTTTTGCCTATTTTCTGACAGACCAAACCAGTGACTGACTCATCATTAATTTTTGCTTGTGCAATTCCTGCACTTTGAAATAGACTCCTGGAACAAAGGATTACAATACAATACAACTTTATATAGCGCATTTCACAACAGCTTTCAATCAGGGATGCAAGTAATTTTTTCTTGACTAATTTTTTGCACTGATTCAGAATCTGCCCTTGCGTTTCCTTTGACATTTTTTCATAATAATACTAATATAATTGGAATATACTACATTAACTGGGGGATTTTTTTAAACATCTATAAATTATAATACATGGTATATCCGTATTGCACAACCTTTTTATTGGTCAAACGTAAAACTAAAAAAATGAAATTAAAAAAATGTGTTATGGTAGATATAAAACCTTCTCAAACTAAAATTTGTTGTTAACCAGTGTTAAAATGATTATTAGGTATAGCCCTATTGTAAATTTTTAACAAACCTGCATCATAAAGAAAATATTTAGTGTATTTAAAACGTCAAAATGATTGCTGACAAGGTGTGGTGTGTTGAAAAGTTTCCTTCTCATGTGTTTTTCCTGTGTCAGAATGCGGTGGGGGTCCGGACGCCCTCATGGTACTGCTGGCTGTGGTGGGCAGCATCCTGCTTGTGGGATTGGTCCTGCTCGGCGTCTGGAAACTCGTCATCACCATCCACGACCGCCGGGAGTTTTCACGCTTCCAGAACGCTCGCTCACGTGCACGATATGAGATGGTAGGCGAGAGCATTTCATCAGGTCTTGAACTATCTGGTTGTGTCTGGTGGGGCTGCCAAGATTTGACTTGCTCACGACAACGTCAATGATCAAAATCATAGACAATTAATTTATAGTCAATGAGTTATTTATTTATATATTCATGTGGTTTTCTCTCCAAACTGCCTCATCTACCGCTGCTCATGCTGGCGTATGCTTGCCTGTGACGCACATTGTGTATACAAAAAGCATTTTGGGCAATGCAGTGTCATGGCTAACCCGCCGTGTTGGCAACAGAGTCCCAAAGTTAGGACGCATTTCACCCAAAACACTGATAAATGATGCTACCCTCACTTTCATGACAGCACTGCAGTGATAAACATCTAATAAGGAAGCACATTGTGGCTGATGCCTGATTTTCCTTTTTGGCAAAGGGACAGTCATGTCTGGAAGCAAGCATACCTGTGTGTGTTTGATATAACCCCTGAACCCCCCGCGAAAAGTAAAAAAACGCAAAGTAGAGTGAGACGCACGGTCATTCAGGCCGAGCTCAGACTCGAGCCGCTTCGCCTCCGCATTGAGAGGAGCCAGAAGAGCTGGCTTGGGCATCTTGTCAGGATGCCACCTGGACGTCTTCCGGGCATGTCCCACTGGGACGAGACCCTGAGGACAACCCAGAACACGCTGGAGAGACTATGTTTCCCAGCTGGCTTGGGAACACTACGGGATCCCCCAGGAGGTGCTGGACGATGTGGCTGGGGAGAGGGAAGTCTGGGCTTCCCTACTTAAACTGATGCCCCCGCGACCCGACCTCAGATAAGCGGAAGAGAATGAATGAATTAAATCTTCTTTTGGTCTCAAACTGAGTTCTGGTACCTACGGCAGCAGTCTTTCTAGATTTTGATAAGTGACCGACAGCTTAAATTTTCCTGCCTTCGGCTTTGCGGCACTCCCATTTAGCTGCGCGAGATGCGTCATGAAACCAAGGCTCAGGTCTTGCTTTTGACTGCATAGTTTTAATGGAGCCACCAAATACAGTATAGCATGACAGGGTGGAACCAAGAGGTGAGATCCTATTTATTCGCATTAATTGCCGACAGATATTTGTTCTTCGTCACCAGGGCTTCTGAGGAGGGTTCCGCCAAGGCAATTTTGCCGTACATATGGCTCATCGCTGGGGTTGCCAACGGCACTCTGCATTTCAACTTGTCAGTGGTGAACAGGGAGCTTAAAACATAAACTAAAATATATTTTCCTTGTCAGAAGAGAAATTCCCTCTTTTTTACCCCAGGAGTGCTCAGGCTTGTTTGACTATCCATTTCATTTTTTTTCCCACAAAACCGAAAGTCAACTAAATCGTGGGATTTACTGGCACTAAACAGTGATGTTAACCACATGGTTAACTTTGATGGCGCCATTAACTAACAACATGAATAACCATAGCCTCACAGTGAGAGACAGCATCGGGCGTGGGTTCGATCCCGGCTCCGGCCATCCTGTGTGGAGTTTGCATGTTCTCCCCGTGCTTGCGTGGGTTTCCTCCGGGTACTCCGGTTTCCTCCCACATTCCAAAAACATGCATGGCAGGCCGATTGAACACTCTAAATTGCCCCTAGGTATGAGTGTGAGCGCGGATGGTTGTTCGTCTCTGTGTGCTCTGCAATTGGCTGGCAACCAGTTCAGGGTGTCCCCCGCCTACTGCCCGAAGATAGCTGGGATAGGCTCCAGCACTCCCCGCGACCCTAGTGAGGAGAAGCGGTACTGAAGATGGATGGATGAATAACCATGTTTTGAATAATGCATTTAAGGGTCTAACGGCGCGTTTAGAATTTTAACGGTGTTAAGGGGTTAACCAGAGGTGAAAATAAGTTTTTTGAAAAACTGGGCGCAGTTTGTATTATTGTCTCTGACTCTGTATTATGTGTGGTTATTTCTGGTTGTCCACCTGTATTTGTCTCATTCTTTTTGGTTGTGTGATTGTGTTTGATTATGTCTGGTTCTTTCAGATGTTGACTGCTCTTACTTGGTCCTTTGTTTGTGGTTGTACCTGATTGCGGCTTTCTGTTGTCTTGTCTAATTCTTTGTGGTTATTTCTGGTTCTATTCCACAGGCATCCAATCCACTCTACAAGCAGCCTGTATCATCCAGTTTTGGCGAGACAGACATGTTCGACAAGCCCTACAATGGAGGGGTCCACTGAGCCCTTGGCATGTGGGGCGGCAGGACCGGTCCAGCAAGAGGGAACCCTTGGTGGGGGCACAGGCCCAAGGCGGACTGATGCCCCCACTCCCCCCTTCCTCAACAAGGCCACAGAAGTGAAAGTAAATGACAAAAACTGCAGCTTGACTTCATTGCATTGAACAGCAAAGCATCAAGATCTGGATGTTCGCAATAAGACATACGGGCTGCACATCACATTTGTATATATTTTTATATTGAACACTAAAAAAAAGTCTTTGACAGGCTTAACTATGCACCCAGCAGCTTTTTCTACACTTCATAAAATGACGTTTTCTTGAGATGAAAGATCACAGAACATCTGGGGGACTGGGACCTCAATGTACTTCTACTAACATTTTACAAAAAAAAATCTAAGTTATGCATTCACGTTGCATGGCTGCTACTGATGAACAAAATGTAAACATCCATTTTGTTCACTGAAGATTGAGGCTTTTCCTTGATTTGCCTATGTCTTTTCGACAGAGATGACTTTCTTCTGGTTTCTGATTGGCTAAAACAACCTGTTTTGGTGTTATAGTGCCACCCGGTGCTTCGGCATGTACACGACAGCCTGGTAATGCTTTATTTTGTGTTTTCTGACACAAAAGTAGTGTAAAAATGTGTTACCTGAGTACGCGCAGAGAGATGTAGGTGACATTTTTGTGAGGGTTTGAGTGTATGAGTGTAATTGGAAGTCAGGGTAGTAATGGTGTTCTATTTTTCAAAAAAAAAAACAGCCAAGAGTTCCTCCTTTCATTAACATGTTATTACACTCCCACAATTGCCCTTAAAGTTCAATTGGTGAGTCAAATTCAAGCTGATTTATTGCACATATAATTACATAGCCATCTACAATGATGCAAAGTTTTTGAACAGATGTGGGCTTCAAACTAGTTCTGGTAGATGTTGGACAATGTTGTTTAAAACTGATTCAGATCAATATTAGAACTGAAAGATCGAGACCACGTCACAATATTGTGCCATGGATAACGCATGGATTAGGTTATTCATATTTTATGCGGCAAAACTCGTGAAATCAGGCGATATTTATGTCAAGCCAAACCGTAACTACAGTACAAACTCAATTTTCCAACTTATCAAGGGAATTTTTAAGTTATTAGATCGCGCATCAGTAAAGTGAATCTTTTTTTTTTTTTTTTAATAATAACAATTATAGTGTTGATATATTGGTGCTGTACCGTGAGCAATGACCTGGCATCCTGCCTTAAGATAATTTAGATTCATACTTGAGATTTATAGGTAATACTTACTATTTTGCAACTCTAGTGCTACCTCCGGAGGTGGTTAATTACCATCTTTTATAGACGGTCCGAGGAGGGTACTTTGTCCCACTATTCTGCTCTCACAAGCCGACCAGCAGGCATTTTTAATGTGGAAAAAAAAAGTCTAATTCACCAGCATTGAAATGATAATTTTATCTCCACTCTGGAATTATTGCCAATAACTTTGAATAAGTGAGTGACACAGACAACTGTCTTAACTTTTTATACCATCAATCATATTTGTTACTATTGCCTTTAAATAACTTCATAACACAACTTTCACCTTTAATACTAAAGTGACTCATTAATTTCAGAAGTGTCAGGGACTTTAGTGTTTGTGTGTGTCCATGTGTGTGTGTATATTAACATCAAATGTAAATATAGAGTGGGTAAGGTTTTCACTGCACAGTTGGGACTGCAACTGACAACAGTCGCAAAATCGGGACTCACGCTTGTTGGTGTGACTCTGCACAACTACAACACAATAAACAAGCTTGTTTCAGAGGAACCTGAGTGTGTTGATCGTATTTTTGCGTGTGCTTATGCCCGAGGACGCTTTCATTTTCACTGCACCGTAACCACAGAATGACCTGTGATGCTGTTTTGAAAACAAGTGTATCACTCTGTGAACTCAGCACATTAGCGTGTTCCTTTTGGAATGTTTGTTTTAGTTTTACACCCATGTACAAGGGACTTGTGGTACCACTTATTAAGACATGCACCCCTTCCACACTCTAACAAACTTGCTATCCCAAGCAAGTCTTGTTGCCTTTTTTTATTTTATTTTTTTTGCATCTTTTGAGTCATGTCTTCCCTGAGCAATTTGTGTTGATTCACAGTAAAAAAATCTGAACTTCAGTGCTAACTTCGGAGACCACTGTATTTACAGAAACAGTCACCTTCACTCAAAATGCGAATGTCTCGAATAAGAGTATTTTGTTGACAGCTCCAGCTTTGCACAGGAGTTTATAGTCCCTTCAGATCACACACTTGACGGCTGTGTGAGAGAATCGTCTCCAGTTGGATAAGTGTAAGTCGTTTCCTTATTTAAACTTTCGCTTCCTGCATGTGACTTCATTAGCTTCTCTTTATCTGCTGAACACACGCAGTCGTTAAGCCTTAAACATCTTTTTAGAGGATGCGAAAGCCAGAGTTGGGTGAATGAACTCCTTTCGAGTAGTTGGTAACTTAATTTCAGGTTTTTTAGAATTTCTTTTTTGTTAAATTTTGAGCTTTAGTATATCTTAAGGGCCACAACATTAGTTACACTTACACATTCAAATGTCACCCAATCACTATGGGCCATGCATTTGGTAACTTGGCCTTAAGTTAGGGTTTACCCAATTTATCCAATATCAAGACTTTCACGTTGTAGTTACAGAAACCAATGTTTGACAAAAACGCTTCAACATTGCTGACAAGAGTTGTCACACCCTGATTGCCTGCCTCACAAAGAAAGTCTAGAACAAACAATTCACAAAGAAAGTCTAGAACAAACAACACTGTGTGTAAATCAGCATGTTTTTGAGGTTTGACCTCTCAATACTCAGATTGTCATTTGTTATAAGAGTTTCCTGATAATCACATGCTCTGTTAGGATGGACTCAAATGCTTATGTGTAACATATCACCTCCAAACAAGTTCAATCATGCTGTTGTGGCTTAGTTTCGGATAGTCTCATCAGGGGTCGCCACAGTGCGTCAAATCACACCTATATCAAGTTACTGCAATGAAGACTTTTTAATAGGTTTCCTCTTGTTGTCCTCTGCTGCCATCCTGTGGACAGTCTTCTTCTTTACAAATTAGTGTGTGAACTTTTCAAACGACATCCAAATATAATTAAAAATAAGCAAAACATGTCTTTCTTAAATACGCTATTGTCTTACACAAAAAATTGAGAGGCTGGGATTCGAACAAACGCGTGTTTTTTTTCAAGGAGCTATCGCGCAAAGAAAAAAAGGATCCGACGAGGATGGGATTCGAACCCACGCGTGCAGAGCACAATGGATTAGCAGTCCATCGCCTTAACCACTCGGCCACCTCGTCTGACAGACTGCACTGACATGATGGACTTCCTTATACTTCAAGTCACGTGACGTCTGCCCAAAAACGTTCAAAAGCGGTTATCAGACGCTACGGACTCTTTCCTGCAATTCTAACTCTAAAATGCGAACTCTGCCTTTAGGTCAGAATTCGGTCTGTGACAAAGGGAATCGGGACCTAAGTCTCAAGAGTTCTAGTGCGAGTTCTCATACTAGAATGAAACTTTATACTTTAATCTCAGTTTGATTTTACTCAATATTTGCCTTTTAAATCAGAATTGAGAATAAATTCAGAATTGATTATCTTTTAGTAGGAATTCCCGTAAAGTTGAGATTTGAAAATTTTTTTTTTTTTTTTTTTTTTTTTTTTTTAAGTATCGCTGTGACATACATGTCACGTTGGATTTGGGCTTACAGTATGGGCAGGTATTTGTAATGAAAAGCTTGACGTGACATATTTGTCACGATAACAAAAATTGTAATAATACACCCAATTTATTTAGCGATATATTTTATATTCAGTTGAAGTACGTTCTGCTTGTCAATTAAAAGTGTACTGAACAAATAGAAACAAAATAATGTGAAAGTAAAACACTTTTTGGAACTTTAACGTAATGCTAAAACAAAACCAACGTATCAAACCGGATAGCAGAAGATAAGTGTTGAAAGATCCGGCCATGGTTGGATATGTTTTGCAAACAATGTCTGGATATCACCAAGGAAGAGCACAACTCTATTGGTGAGCGAATGGTGTCCTTCAGGGAGACCCCCAGTCCAATAAGACAGTATGTGAAGGGCAAGCTTCACCCTTGGAGACTGAAAATCTGGAGTCGCAGGTTCTTGCCTCGGCGGTGGACGACGACCCGCCGTCGCCTCTCGCCTCTGCCTCAGAGGCGTCCCACGAAGCACCGTCACTCCCGGTTCCTGCACCCGCGGTGGACGACGTTCCGCCGCCGCCCCCCGTTCCTGCACCGGTGGTGGACGACGACACACCGCCGCCTCTTGCCTCTGTCCCGGCGGTGCCAGATGAACCACCGCCACTTCTCGCCTCTGTCTCGGCTCCAAGTTCGGCTCCAAGTTCCTGTCTCGGCGGGGCTTGACGACCAGCCGCCGCTCCCAGTTCCTGTCTCGGCGGGGCTCGACGACCAGCCGCCGCTCCAAGCTCCTGTCTTGGCGGGGCTCGACGATCCGTCGCCGCTCCAAGTTCCTGCCTCGACGGCGGTCGACGACGGTCGACGACCCACCGCCGCGTCTCGTCCCTGTTCCGACGGCGTCCGACGACTCGCCGCTGCTCCAAGTTCCTGCATCGGGGGGGGGGGGGGGGGGGGGGGTACTGTCATGATCCGCGTCGGGCATGACAGGGTTTTTGTTACTAGTTTTACGTTCCATGCTTTTGTGTTATTGTTTTGCTTGTTTTCGGTCAGCTGAGTGGGGGCGTTTCCCCTCAGCACTCGTCCTAGCCAGCCACACACCTGCTCCCCGTTAACCATCACACACCTGATCCCCATCTGCTCCCCTGATTACTGGACTATTTGAGCTTCCCAGACCTTCAACCCAGTGTCGGGTCATTGTCCCGTGTTGCTCCTTGTTGCTCCTTACGGACTTCCACGACCATCGCTTCGATCTCATTCATGTGCTTATTCTTGCTTTCGCCCTCGTTCACGTCCCTCTGTATTTTGTCTCAGTTTTTGTTCTCGTCCTCGATCCAGTTTAGTGGCGTTTAGTTTGTCTTTAATTTTTGCGCCCTGCCACGTTTGTCTGTCCACATACCTTTGTTTGCCCTCGTTGGATTGAGTTAATAAATTCCCGTTAAGTTACCCTTATCCCTGCCCCGTTCCGGCTCCCCGCCAGCTGCTGAGCCCCGTTCTGGCGCCTTGCCAGCGCCCCAAGTCCACGTCCCAGCGGAGCACGTCCTGCGTCCGTCCCAAGTCCTCGTTTCAGCGGAGCACATCCTGCGTCCGTCCCAAGTCCTTGTTTCAGCGGAGCACATCCTGCGTCCGTCCCAAGTCCACGTTCAGGCGGAGCACGTCCTGCGTCCGTCCCAAGTCCATGTTCAGGCGGAGCACATCCTGCGTCTGTCTCAAGTCCTCGTTTCAGCGGAGCACATCGTGCGTCCGTCTCAAGTTCACGTTCAGGCGGAGCACATCCTGGGTCCGTCCCAAGTTCACGTTCAGGCGGAGCACGTCCTGCGTCCGTCCCAAGTTCACGTTCAGGCGGAGCACGTCCTGCGTCCGTCCCAAGTTCTCGTTCAGGCGGAGCACGTCCTGCGTCCGTCCCAAGTTCTCGTTCAGGCGGAGCACGTATTGCGTCCACCCCAAGTCCTTGTTCCGGCGGAGCACGTCTTGCGTCCGCCCCAAGTTCCCGTTCCAGCGGAGTACGTCTTGCGTCCGCTCCAAGTTTCCGTTCCAGCGGAGCACGTCGTGCGTCCGTCCCATGTTCACGCTCCAGCGGAGCGCGTCCTGCGTCCGTCCCATGTTCACGCTCCAGCGGAGCGTGTCCTGCGTCCGTCCCATGTTCACGTACCTGCGGAGCCTGTACGGCGTCCGTCCCAAGCCCTTGTTCCGGCGGAGCACGTCCTGCGTCCGTCCCAAGTCCCCGTTCAAGCGGAGCACGCCTTGCTTCCGCCCCAAGCTCACGTTCCGGCAGAGCACGTTCCGCAGCCGCCTCAGGCCCTTGATCCGACAGCGCTCGTCCTGCACCCGTCGCAAGTTCCTGCCTCGACGGCGGTTGACGATTCCCCGCCGTCCCAAGTCACGTTCGCGACGGCGTCCGATGAACCGCCGCCGGTTCCCGCCTCTGTCTCGGCGGTATTTGACAATGCGCCGTCGCCTTTCGTCTCTGCCGCGGCGGCGTCTGATGAACCGTCGCCGCTTCTCGTCTCTCCCTTTGCGGCGCCCGACGACCAGCTGCCGCTCCAGGTTCTTGCCTCGGCGGTGGACGACGACCCGCCGTCGCCTCTCACCTCTGCCTCAGAGGCGTCCCACGAAACGCCATCACTCCCGGTTCCTGCACCCGCGGTGGACGACGTTACCCCGCCGCCCCCCGTTCCTGCACCGGTGGTGGACGACGACACGCCGCCACTTCTCGCCTCTGTCTCGGCGGCGCTCGACGATCAACCGCCGCTCCAAGTTCCTGTCTCGGCGGGGCTCGGCGACCAGCCGCCGCTCCCAGTTCCTGTCTCGGCGGGGCTCGACGACCAGCCGCCGCTCCAAGTTCCTGTCTCGGCGGGGCTCGACGACCAGCCGTGGCGCCCAGTTCCTGTCTCGGCGGGGCTCGACGACCAGCCGCCGCTCCAAGTTCCGGTCTCGGCGGCGCGCGATGACCAGCCGCCGCTCCCAGTTCCTGTCTCGGCGACACTCGACGACCCGCAGCCGCTCCACGTTCCGGTCTCGGCTGCGTCTGGTTCGTCGCCGCTCCAAGTTCCTGCCTCGACGGCGGTCGACGACCCACCGCCGCGTCTCGTCCCTGTTCCGACGGCGTCCGACGACTCGCCGCTGCTCCAAGTTCCTGCATCGGCGGCGCCCGCCTCGCCGCTGTTCCAAGTTCCTGCCTCGGCGGCGCCTGCTTTGCCGCGGCTTCAAGTTACGGTCTCGGCGGCGCCCGGCCCGCCGCCGCTCCAAGCTCTTGCCTCTGCTGCACCCGGCGCCCCGCCGCCGCTCCTCGTCTCTGCCTCGTCAGCGAACTCCATGTGGCGTTCGGGGTCCCCCGGACGTCCGCCTGAAGGGCCACTGTTGGACTTACTGGTCTGGCCACCTGAACGTCCGCCTGAATGGCCACGGCGGCACTTGCAGGGCTGGCCACCCGGACGGCCGCCCGAAGGACCACGAAAAGACTCGCTGGTCTGGCCTCCCGGACATCCGCCAGACCGGTCTCGTATACGGGTGGTGGTCCCACCTCCCGACCCCTTCCGCCCACCCTCGTTTTTTGGACATGGGGTTCTTTTGGTTCATTTGTTTTGGGACGTCTGGAATCCGTCCCTTGAGGGGGGGGTACTGTCATGATCCGCGTCGGGCATGACAGGGTTTTTGTTATTAGTTTTACGTTCCATGCTTTTGTGTTATTGTTTTGCTTGTTTTCGGTCAGCTGAGTGGGGGCGTTTCCCCTCAGCACTCGTCCTCGCCAGCCACACACCTGCTCCCCGTTAACCATCACACACCTGATCCCCATCTGCTCCCCTGATTACTGGACTATTTGAGCTTCCCAGACCTTCAACCCAGTGTCGGGTCATTGTCCCGTGTTGCTCCATGTTGCTCCTTACGGACTTCCACGACCATCGCTTCGATCTCGTTCATGTGCTTATTCTTGCTTTCGCCCTCGTTCACGTCCCTCTGTATTTTGTCTGTTTTTGTTCTCGTCCTCGATCCAGTTTAGTGGCGTTTAGTTTGTCTTTATTTTTGCGCCCTGCCACGTTTGTCTGTCCACATACCTTTGTTTGCCCTCGTTGGATTGAGTTAATAAATTCCCGTTCAGTTACCCTTATCCCTGCCTCCTCGCATTTTGGGTCCACCTCCTCCTCGCCGTACGGCGATCCTGACACAGGTTAGGACGTCGTTGTTGGTGATGCATGCTTTATGCTTCATGCTTTAATTCCCAGGATTGCCTGCAGCTTTTGCTGACGAAATCTCTCCAAGGTCCTGATGTTTTTCCGATAGAGAGTCCAGCTCTCCGACCCGTAGGTAAGGGTTGGAATCACAATAGCTCTGGAAACATCTTGGTTTGTGCTTGTCATGACCCGTGTCGGTCATGTCAGGGGTTTTGTTGTCATTTTCACATCCCATGCCTTGTCTTTGTTTTTGTTTACCTTTGTCAGCTGAGTGGGGGCGCTTCCTTCTGCGCTCGTTCCCCACCAGCCACACACCGGTTCTCCGTTAGCTTCATACACCTGACTCCCATCTGCTCCTCTAATCAAGGGACTATTTAAGCACCCCTTGCCGACGGTTCGGCGTCGGTGCATTGCCCCATTTGGCGGACTTCACTGTGCCCTTGCGTTGCTTTGTCCTCATGTCATTGTTTGCTCGTTACCCCCGTTCATGCTCATAGTTCATAGTATTCATCACTGTCCCCGTTTCTTAGTCAAGTTTAGTCTTCCCCAGCCGTGTTTCGTTCGTCTTCCTTGGTTTGCACTTGGTCACGTTTATTTATTCCGAGTCCCTTGTTTGTCTTTCGGTTTTGGTTTTGTTAATTAAATTCCCTTTACGTTACCCTTACCTTGTCTTCCCGGGGTTTCTTCGGTCCTCCTCCACCTCGCCTACCAGCGAGCCTAACAGAATGCACCGACCAAAGAAGGACCCGTCGAGAAACTCACGGCGGCGTCATGGACGCCACCGCTCGGACTACCACCCGCATCAGCCTGCCGACCAGCCCCGTACCCTTCCCGTAAGTTCAGCCTTCCGTACCTCGTCTGTCTCTTCTCCTCTTGGTAATGTTAACGACTACCCCCCTGTCATCCCTCAACATCTTATTATAGACTCCGATTACGAAGACGATTTTGAGCACCATGCCCTGGCACCCCCTCACTTTTTGATTG
This sequence comes from Idiotropiscis lumnitzeri, assembly GCF_059441095.1. Lineage (NCBI taxonomy): Eukaryota > Metazoa > Chordata > Actinopteri > Syngnathiformes > Syngnathidae > Idiotropiscis > Idiotropiscis lumnitzeri. The sequence continues at coordinate 5,043,330 of NC_142404.1, read as the reverse complement.
TGTCCGATGTAGCCGATGATTTTGAGCACCATGCCCCTCACGTTCTGGTCAACTCGGATCACGAGGACGACTTCGAGTACATCTACAATCTTTTAGACGCCCAGCGCAACCCGGATTCATTCAGGACCAATCACCTTCCTCCCCCCGAACCATTCCTGACACCTTCTTCGTTTGAGTGGTCTGACACCACCTCCCACTCTGCCACGCGCGCTTCACGCCCCAAGTCACGGCAGTCACGGCCACCTCGTTCACCTCGTCCACCGTCGGTTTCTGCACCTGGTCACGTTCACCCGGCGTTCCATAGTCCACGCTCACCGGCACCCGTAGTCTCGGTTCCTCGTGTCTCTCGTTCCCCGGAATCCCTATGGCGGCAGGCTGATAGGGATCAGGCCCCCCCCGCTCGGCTGCGCCCGGGCCGCCTGCTGCGCCCGGCCTGCCTCCGGCCTGCCTCCGGCCTGCCTCCGGCTCCTCATCAGCTGCTGAGACCCGATCCGGCTCCCCGCCAGCTGCTGAGTTCCGTTCCGGCTCCTCGCCAGCTGCTGAGCCCCGTTCCGGCTCCCCGCCAACTGCTGAGCCCCGTTCCGGCTCCTTGCCAGCTGCTGAGCCCCGTTCCGGCTCCTCGCCAGCTGCTGAGCCCCGTTCCGGCTCCCCGCCAGCTGCTGAGCCCCGTTCCGGCTCCTCGCCAGCTGCCGAGCCCCGTCCCGGCTCCCCGCCAGCTGCCGAGCCCCGTCCCGGCTCCCCGCCAGCTGCCGATCCCCGTTCCGGCTCCTCGCCAGCTGCTAAGCCCCGTTCCGGCGCCTCGCCAGCGCTTCAAGTCCCTGTTCCGGCGGAGCACGCCCTGCGTCCGCCTCAAGCCCATGTCCCAGCGGAGCACGTCCTGCGTCCGCCTCAAGCTCATGTTCCAGCGGAGCACGTCCTGCGTCCGCCTCAAGTCCATGTCCCAGCGGAGCACGTCCTCCGGCCGCCTCAAGCTCATGTCCCGGTGGAGCACGTCCTGCGTCCGCCTCAAGTCCATGTCCCAGCGGAGCACGTCCTGCGTCCGCCTCAAGTCCATGTCCCGGCGGAGCACGTCCTGCGTCCGCCTCAAGCTCATGTCCCGGCGGAGCACGTCCTGCGTTCGCTTCAAGCTCATGTCCCAGCGGAGCACGTCTTGCGTCCGCCTCAAGTCCACGTTCCGGCGGAGCACGTCCTGCGTCCGTCCCACAGTCCACGTTCCGGCGGAGCACGCCCTGCGTCCGCCCCAAGTCCATGTTCCGACGAAGCACGTCCCGCGTCCGTCCCAAGTTCACGTTCCAGCGTAGCACGTCTTGCGTCCGCCCCAAGTTCACGTTCCGGCCGAGCACGTCCTGCGTCCGTCCCAAGTCCACGTTCCAGCGGCGCACGCCCTGCGTCCGCCCCAAACCCATGTTCCGGCGGAGCACGTCCCGCGTCCGCCCCAAGTCCATGTTCCGGCGGAGCACGCCCCGCGTCCGCCCCAAGTCCACGTTCCAGGGGCGCACGCCCTGCGTCCACCCCAAACCCATGTTCCGGCGGAGCACGTCCCGCGTCCGCCCCAAGTCCGCGTTCCGGCGGAGCACGCCCTGCCTCCGCCCCAAACCCATGTTCCGGCGAAGCACGTCCCGCGTCCGCCCCAAGTCCATGTTCCGGCGGAGCACGTTCCGCGTCCGCCCCAGGTCCATGTTCCGGCGGAGCACGTTCCGCGTCCGCCCCCCGGGTCTATGTTCCGACGGCGGACGTCCTGCGTCCGCCCCGGGTCCATGTTCCGACGGCGCACGTTCTGCATCCGTTCCAAGTTCTTGCCTCGGCGGTGGCCGACGACCCTCCGCCGCTTCTCGCCTCTGCCTCGGCGGCGTTCGACGACCCGCCGTCGCTCCCGGTTCCTGCCTCGGCGGTGGACGACGACATGCCGCCGCTTCTCGTTCCTGCCTCGGCGGCGCCCGACGACCCGCCGCCGCGTCTCGTCTCGGCCTCTGCGGCATTCGACGACCCGCCGTCACTCCCGGTTCCTGCCTCGGCCGTGGACGACGACCCGCCGCCGCTCCAGGTTCCTGCCTCGGCGATGGACGACGATCCGCCGTCGCGTCTCGCCTCTGCCTCGGCGGCGCTCAATGACCCGCCCCCGCTCCCAGTTCCTGCATTAACGGCGGTCGACGTTTCGTTCGTCTTCCTTGGTTTGCACTTGGTCACGTTTATTTATTCCGAGTCCCTTGTTTGTCTTTTGGTTTTGGTTTTGTTAATTAAATTCCCTTTACGTTAGCCTTACCTTGTCTTCCCTGCGTTTCTTCGGTCCTCCCACCACCTCGCCTACCAGCGAGCCTAACAGTGCTGACAAACCATGTTGTGAGAACACACGGTGATAGAGCTTACCAAAGGCTTGATGGGCAGAGCGAATCCTGTTGTTTATATCTTCGCTTGGCTCATTGGGGTTATTGATCATAGACCCGAGACAGCAAAATCTGGGGACCTGTTCGACTGTATCGCCGTGGATGGATATGTCAAAAGGATGGAGAGGGTGGGCAGGATGGGATTGTGCCAGGACTTTTGTTTTTCCAAAATTGACTTCCAGGCCTGCACTCTCATATGCTTCCACAAAGGCATCAGTAGACTCCTGTAGGTCAGTGGGAGAGGAGGCTGGGACTCAGCAGTCGTCAACGTACTGGAGTTCTGAGACACTCAGTTCCGATGTTTCAGACGACACAGGTTGAAAAGACCCCCATCCATCTGGTATCTAATACGCACTCGAAGGTGAGGGTTAGACGTATTGACACATAGCAGAACAGCTGCCAGGTAGAGTGAGAAGAGTGTCGGCGCGAGAACACATCCCTGCTTGACCCCGGTGGCAATGGGGAATGATGGTGAAAGAGAAGCACCATGTATGGCAGAGCCCATCATTCCATCGTGTAGGCCCCGCACTAGTTGGACAAAGTTATGGCGGCAGCCAAACTTCTCAAGCAGTCTCCAAAGGGTAGTACGAGGGATGGAGTCAAAGGTCTTATACAGGTCAAAGAAAATCATTGACATGGGTTGCTGTTGTTCCCTGGCTTTTTCGAGCAGCTGGCGAGCGCAGAATGTCATCTCAGTAGTTCCAGGGCCTGGGCAAAAACCATACTGGGACTCTGGGAGAACAGACTCACTGAGGTCAAGGAGGCGTTTGTGGAGGAGCCTGGCGAAAATCTTCTCAGTGGTGGAGAGCAGGGAGATGCCACGGTAATTTTCACAGGTAGAGCGGTCGCCTTTCTTGAAGATGGTCACTATGGTTGCATCCCGTAGGTCTTGGGGGATATACCCAGATTCCCACATCGACAGGAACAGGAGATGGATTTGTCTCAGAAGACACCCCCCACCATGCTGTATGCTGGGATGCTATCAGGACCAGAAGCTTTATTGGGCTTCATCTGTTTGATCGCTTCCCGTGTCTCCTCAAGAGTGGGTGCATGACTCATGCATGATTTGATTGGATACTGAGGAATATCGCGGAGGAAGTCTTCGGAAGCTTGGGCAGGCCGGTTCAGTAGATCTTCAAAGTGCTCTTTCCACCGCGCAAGAATAGCATCTTCCTCCTTTAGGAGTACCCCATCAGCAGACCTTAGAGGATGAGAGGCGGTGTGTACTGGTCCGTAGATGGTACAGACAGCTTGGAAAAAATTCCTTATATCGCGGCTGTCGGCATACCCTTGGATCTCTTTGGCTTTCTCGGTCCACAATTTATTCTGCAGCTTCCTGATGGACTGTTGGGCTACAGCCTTCATTTTATGAAAAGCCGTTTCCTTCCTTTTGGATGTTGGTTGGCTTTCCCATGCTAGCCGAGCTCTCCGTTTCTGGTCAATGAGGTCACAAATTTCAGCGTTGTTTTCATCGAACCAGTCCTGATGACGTCGTTTCACAAAGCTTATGGTTTCATGAGCAGTTGGAAATATGGCATTCTTGATGGCACACCAGGATGCTTCCGGATCTGAGGGATTATGGTTGGTGACCAGGAGACGTTGAGACAGGGAAGAGGAGAATTGAGCCGAGGTGTCCGGATCTTTGAGTACAGAGACATGAAACTTCTTTCGGGAAGGATTTGCATGCAGACTGGGTTTTGGCTTCAGGCGGATACGCAGAGAGGAGAAGATGGGACGATGGTCAGTCCAACAATCGTCAGCCCCTCGTAGGGCCTTAGTGATCAGGACCAAGCCTAGATCTTTCTTTTGGGTAATGACATAGTTCCGCATAGTTCCCTATACATATATATATATATACAGTAATACCCCGCTACTTCGCGGTTCACCTTTCGCGGGTTCAGTGCTTCGCGGGTCTAAAAAATATTCGGGGGCATTGTAGTTTCGCCGAGCGGCACGAGGGGGCACTGGAGCGGTTAGACGGCCGGCATGCGCCGTAGAGGAGAGTGGACGAAGAAGAGAGTGGACGAAGAAGAGCACTTTCCCCCGGGCACGATTTGGGGCAACGTTTCGCGCGGTTCGGACCGTACCAGAGCTCCGGCCGGCGTGCGTGGCAGTTAAGCCGAAGAGGAGCACCTTCCCCGGGCACGGGCGTTGTCAAGCGGCCCCTAAATTTAACCGAATGGAAGCTCCGGAGGAGGAGGGCATGCTCGCGTCACAGTTAAGCCGAAGGGGACCTTCCCCGAGCACGGGCGGTGTCAAGCGGCCCCTAAGTTTAACCGAATGGAAGCTCCGGAGGAGGAGGGCATGCTCGCGTCACAGTTAAGCCGAAGGGGAGCACCTTCCCCGAGCATGGGCAGTGTCAAGCGGCCCCTAAGTTTAACCGAATGGAAGCTCCGGAGGAGGAGGGCATGCTCGCGTCACAGTTAAGCCGAAGGGGAGCACCTTCCCCGAGCACGGGCGGTCTCAAGCGGCCCCTAAGTTTAACCGAATGGAAGCTCCGAAGGAGGAGGGCATGCTCGCGTCACAGTCAAGCCGAAGGGGAGCACCTTCCCCGAGCACGGGCGGTGCCAAGCGGCCCCTAAGTTTAACCGAATGGAAGCTCCGGGGGAGGAGGGCGGGCGTGTGTCACAGTTAAGCCGAATAGGAGCACCTTCCGCCCGGGGCATGGGCGGGGCGAAATGAAACCGAGTTCAACCGAACGGAGACACGCTTCGGGGGAGCAGGTCCGGCGTGCGTGACAATTAAGCCAGAGAGGAGCACCTCTTCCGCCCGGGCACCGGCGGAGCGCGAGGCTGTCAGTTATGAATGAATAAATGAATAAATAAATAAATGAAGAATGCCACCTTTCATTTCACTGTCATGATCTGTGCCTGTCATGCCGCGTGTGTTTTTGTTTTTTGAGCTGTGTGGGCGTTCCTCCAGCGATCGTCTCGCGCCATGCGGTCAGCTGCTGCGAGACGCGCTGATTACACTCACTATATAATCCACCTACACTGACTACCTGGCGTCGGATTGTTATCCTACTTGCTCATGCTCCCGTACTTCGATCGTTATCTTGTTCAAGTGTTTCTTGTTGTCGCATTTTTCTTTCATTTCGTTATCAGCTACAGCTCGGCTCGTTTTCTGTTCTCTTTTTCTGTCGATGATTGGTCTCCTCTTATCCTTCCGTGGTAAGCAATCTTCGTTAGTCATTCCTTGCCTTTTGCAAGCGTTTTTCGTTCTATAGTTATTCCCTTTTCCTGGTGCGAGTGTTCCACCAGCGCTTTACGTTCTTTCCGCCGATAGATTGGTATTATATATATCATAGCCGATAGACCCTCATAGTCCTAGATTGTAAATGGATACTGACTATATTGTGATTATAATAAATATCTTTGTATCACCACCTTTTTTCCCGTGTCTGCGTTTGGAGAGTCCTGCTCAATCCTCCAGCTCTGCTGGAGGATCATAACATTCACAGGGCACACCGGACGGCGTACCAGCAGGTAAAAGTCAAAGTTGTCAGGAGTCGCCTTGCGGCGATGAGGAGGTGGACCCAAGAAGCGAGGAAGCAGGGGTAGGTGAAGCTTTAAGGAGATTTATTGTGGAGCTTGGTGGGGACGAACAACGGGGCGTGGGCAAAGAAACAACACAGGCAACTGAACGAGACTAACTGGACGATGACAAGGACCAAACACGAGACGGGAACGAGCCAGGCGGATAGGGAACGAAGACAAGTGCAACAACGGGAGCGAAGCGCAAGTCGTGAGAGTCCGAGGTGACGTGGCAACAGGAGGCAAACAGGGTAATGACCCGACACTGCGTTGTCGGTCTGGAAGGTTTAAATAGTCCGGGTACTTAGGGGAGCAGATGGGAAGCAGGTGCGTGATGATGACTAGGAACAGGTGCGTGATGATGACTAGGAACAGGTGCGTAGCTGGTGAGAACGAAAACAATAACAAAGGCACATGGCAGGGAGGTGATGAAAACAATAACAAAAGGCACATGGCAGGAAGGAGGGAAGAAAATAACAACAAAAACACTGACGTGGCAGACACGGGTCATGACAAAAGTATTTAAATAAATACAAAAATAAGTAATTGAATAAATACAAAAATAATGGCTGGGGAATAAAAAAAATAAGTTTTAACAATAATTTGGGTTTTTTTGTTATAACATGAATTTCACTCTCTCTCTCTCTACCCATATATATATATATATACCCATATATATATATATATATATACCCATATATATATATATACACCCATATATATATATATATATGGGTATATATATATATATATACCCATATATATATATATATATATATATATATATATATATATATATATATATATATATATATATATATATATATATATATATATATATATATACCCATATATATATATATATATGGGTATATATATATATATATACCCATATATATATATATATATGGGTATATATATATATATATACCCATATATATATATATATATATATATGGGTATATATATATATATATATATATATATGGGTATATATATATATATATATATATATATGGGTATATATATATATATATATATATATATGGGTATATATATATATATATATATATATATATGGGTATATATATATATATATATATATATATGGGTATATATATATATATATATATATATATATGGGTATATATATATATATATATATATATATGGGTATATATATATATATATATATATATATATATATATATATGGGTATATATATATATATATATATATATATATATATATATGGGTATATATATATATATATATATATATATATATGGGTATATAGGGGGTTGTATGACCTTCAGGAAGGAGTTGAGACGGGCTCTTGATGGTCAGGAGAAGCTCCCAAATGACTGGACAACTACAGCAAATGTGATCAGGGAGACTCTCATCTGGAAGGAAAAGAGATAAGGAGACTTGGTGGTGGAATGAGGAGGTGCAGAAATGGATCCAGAGAAAGAGGTTAGCTAAGAAGAAGTGGGACAGTGAGAGGACTGAAGAAAGTAGACACGAATACAGGGACATGCAGCGGAAGGCGAAAGTGGAAGTGGCAAAGGCCAAACAAGGGGCGTACGATGACTTGTATGCGAGGTTGGACAGTAAGGAGGGAGAGACCGATCTATACAGATTGGCAAGGCAGAGAGACAGAGATGGGAAGGACGTGCAGCAGGTTAGGGTCATATAGGATAGGGATGGAAGTGTCTTGACAGATGCCAGTAGTGTGATTGGAAGATGGAAAGAGAGAGAACAAAGAGAAGAAGAGGTGACTGCTGTGGACCAGGAAGTAGCAAAGATCAGTAAGGATGACGCGAGGAGAGCATTGAAGAGGATAAAGAGCAGAAAGGCACTCGACCCTGATGATATACCCGTGGAGGTATGAAAGTGTCTAGGAGAGATAGCTGTAGAATTTCTGACTGGGTTGTTCAACCAGATATTAGAAAGTGAGAAGATGCCAGAGGAATGGAGGAGAAGTGTGCTGGTGCCCATTTTTAAGAACAAGGGAGATGTGCAGAGCTGTGGAAACTATAGAGGAATAAAGCTGATGAGCCACACAATGAAGCTGTGGGAAAGAGTGGTGGAATCTAGACTGAGGGCAGAGGTGTGAGCAGCAGTATGGCTTTATACCAACAACAAAAAAAGTACAAGAGATTAGGGCTGGGCGATAAACCAAAAATTTACCGTTACCGAAATTTATTACAATGACCGACATCATTTTGCCCATGTCGGTAAATTCTGATTAAAAAAAAAAGAAAAGAAAAGTCTTTTCTGTCTGCGGCTATGTTCATGCCCCTTTAAGACGGCTACAGCGCGTGTAGTCACATGACTCCACCCATCTGAACAAGAAAGAAAACAAGACAAACGCGGTCATGACTGGCGATTCAAATCAAGAAGCGTCTGACACGACTGAAGACGAAGTAACGTTAGTTGAAGTTCCTGTCGCGCTTGTCCCGAAAAGAAATTCGACATCTGTCTTTTGGAAATGTTTTGGGTTCCATAAAGACGATGTTTGAGCAAAAGAACTACAAAGTGCGTCGTAAGCACGCAAAACAGCGCGTCTTTTTCACCACCCACAACACAACCATGCTGTTGACTTGTAGCTAGTGCTAAAAGTTCAAAGGGAGAAGCAAGGTTCGACAAGTGACAACAGCCCATAACGGAGGCGACACCATACGAGAGAACGTCTCAGAGGTGGACGCGATAGCCTAGCACATAGCTAAAGATATAGCTCCTCTAGCTACAGTGGAGCGCACGGGATTTAAAGTAGCCGGCAAGAGGTACGAAAATATTTTTCGCAAACCGTACTTCCCAATATGGACAACATCTGGACAGGAGCCAAGACATGTCAAGTATTTTGCGTCCACATTCGACTTGTGGTCGAGTCGCAACATTACATAGACGACAAGTGGCGACTGCGCATCAGACTACTCGAGAGTACATTTTCCTGATGATGCACACTTATTTGGGATTGGCATTTCATTGACATTTTTTCATTTTATTTAGCATTTTGTTTACAGGCTACGAGCTCCTTTGCACATGGCATTATTTATATTGTTTACAAGAGACCTTTACACAAATTTAGGCCTTTGCTTTGCACATGGCATTACAGCATCTTGGCGCATTCTATTTGCAGAAAAAGATTTTGCAAGAGGTACCCTTTTTCTCCTGTTCTTTGTGACATTGTTCAAGTCATGCAAAGCAAGCTATTTGGAATGTTTATACAAATGATTTTTGTACTTTTATTTTTCATTGAAAGTAATGTGTACCAGTTGGTCAATAAAAAAGCAGTTAATATGCATTTCCTGCATTTATTTTGATTTTGGTCCTCGGGGGAATTTATCGTGCATTTATCGTTATCGAGGTAAAATTGCTCAATTTATCGCAATATTGATTTGAGGTCATATCGCCCAGCCCTACCACATAGGCAATATTCACTTTGAGGATGCTGATAGAGAAGTACAGAGAAGGTCAAAAGGATCTGCATTGTGTCTTTGTAGATCTGGAGAAAGCCCAGAGAGGAACTTTGGTCCGGTTCTGTATGAGGAAGTCTGGAGTAGCAGAGAAGTAGGTTCAAGTGGTACAGAACATGTATGAAGACTGGTTCGTCTTGACCTCCCAGCGTCCCTTCGAATTCATCCCACTTTCCATGTTTCTCAGGTCAAGCCAGTCTCCTTGAGCCCTTTGTCGCCTGCTGTGCCTTTGTACATCCAGCCAGTTTGCCTTGCATACCCGACAAGTACTTTCGTAAATGACCTTGCCTTGTTCCCTGTGTTCCACAGATCGTTTGTGCTCTGCTCCCTGCCGGCCAGCCCTGCATCCTGCAACCATTTGGATTCCTTTCTTTTGAACTGGGACAGCATTCGCTGGTCAGCCAACACCTGCTGCAGCTTTAATTAAATAAAACCATCACCTTTTTCGTCTTATCCATCTGCCTCTATGCTTTTGGGTCCTCCACACACCCAACACCCTGACATTTTGATTTAAAATAAACTTCATATTTGGTAATTTTTACATTAATTACAATAATTTATTCAAGTAAATACCTGGTAAAAGCTTAGTAGAAAAAATGCAATTCATCGCAATTAAGTATGGAATTTTTTGCATTAATTAGTTAATTAAATGTAATCGCTTGACAGCACTATTTTTTTCCACAGTCATCACAATAACTTCAATTCGACAGTTAAGGGTATCAAAATGGTATATAAAACATTTTACGAATATGTTTATGGTTTTTCACCTCATTTCCATTCATTCTTATTGGAAAAATAGTTTTGACTAGTCACAGATTGCTGGACGTCAGTTTTATTAGAGCAGAGGTGTTAAGTAATGAAGTAAAAACGCAAATTTTCACGTGTAGACCCATTTAAAAATAGATACAGTACAATACTTTGTATTCCTTAATTTTTTTTTTTTGCCTTGATCATTTTGTCTACGTTTGAGGACGATGACATGACAGAAAAGACGTAAATGGAAAGAGGCAAAAGTAAGCCGTAGTTTGAGCACTTTTGCCACTTCTGGAAGCAATCATTTGAAATTTTAAACCATTTTCGTAATCGGTAACACACTTGACTAATAGTGAGCAACGTGAGGGAATCAGACAAAGATCTTCCATTACAATGTGTGCTGTTTTCTGTAATTTTTCAACCACCCAACCACGCCAAAGCCACTCCTATCCCCTGCAGTGCATGTTGCAAGTCACCCAACGGCATGCCTCATGTTCCTCTGGATGGTTTCACATCATTGTCAAGAGCCCAAAAGTGTCACCTCATCACCGTCCAAAAACAACTTGGCCACCACTGGCTTCATTACAGTACGTTCACGTCCCTGCCATGTGACAAACAAGTCCCCTTTGATGTGTTTCGTTAGCATGATGTCACGCATGACATCAGTGCTTTTTAAAAGTTCACCCATGACACACGACACACACCTAGCAGCACCCCCAAAGAAATGTCATGAGAAAGACGTGAACGATGACTCTATCATTAAAATGGAGGTGGTTGTCGTGACCGAGCCCAACTTTCCATGTGTGGGCTTGATGGGACAGAGAGCGAGACAAGGGAGAGGGAGAGACGCCCTGGGGAATGAGACGGGCACACACATTGTTAGCCAGATCTGGAAGTAATTTCATGCACTCTTTACTGCCGCTTTGTTTGGCCTCTGGCAATGTTTGCACGGGAGTGAAGGATGATGCTGTCACACGCCTGCGTCACATTGTACAACACTTGTAGCCAAAAAACTCATGCCAAATGTAACTGTAAAACTGACATACAGCAAATGAGAAGTAAACATTACGAATACAAACACCAAAATGTTCAACCAACCTCCATAATTTAATAAAACAAACATACAATAGCTAATGTGAAACACTGTATGACATAGCATAGATATATAATTAAAAACCATTAAACAACTTGTATTTTACACACGGTTTGACTACTATTGAAACGTGAAAAAAACGCTTTACACTGAAGGGACATTCTCTTTTTGGTGATTTAATTATGCTGCATCTCTTATAGTAGACCAATGCAGCCAGTTATGTTGCAGCACAACATGCATCTACACTGACGCTCATGCAAATTTGTACTTCCCTGAGCAATGGGGGGGGGGGAATTATACAAATATATATCACTTAAAAATCTTCCATATAGCATTTGTGCGTAAAATGCAATACAGCAGGGAACAGAAGGTGGGACCAGCAAGAGGTGCTGACGTATGATGTTCTTAATATATTGCTGAGAAAGTTGAGTTAAAAGCTTTTTAAAAGGACTGTTTATAAATGGCTTATTAGTTATTAAATACTTTTCTGTATTACCACTTTATTATCAGGCAGTTTACAAGTTTAAGCACGAATTTACTATGATACCCTTGTGACGATTGTAGTATGGATTAATTACTACATAAATTAGTTTGTTTACTACTAGTTTATAAGGTAGTAATACACTACTTTAAGATACAGTAGCTGTAATACACTATTATTAAAAAGATAACTGACATTTGTTATAATGGTGAACCAACACGTATGTTTTACAAGCAGGTATTTGATTCATTTACAAACAGTTTATAGGCACATCTAAATGTACGGTACTCAAATGTCAAACAAAAAGTGAAATTCAAGATTGTCAAAACTTCATCTCATCAAGCGTCCAAAAACATTAAAAACTTTGCTTTCTGCATTCCACAATGCCATAACACTCGATAGGATGAGTAATTTTACTTCACTATTTGCTAGTTTTGGCCCACTTGAGTTAGTTAGGAAAGTAAAACATTGCTTGTACAGGAAATATACGTTTTTATGATGGCAACAGTTAAAAAAATTTTTAACCATCCTAATCTACTTCAATATAAAATTTGATTTGAAATTCAAACCACTGGCACATTAATCAGCATCAACCAGATCGAGTTCCACTTCATAGGTTTTACTGTATGAAATGATTGCACAATTAAGCAGTTAGAACGGTGTCAGTAACTGTTGGCTTTTGAATCTGCTTCAACTAATGTTAGCAGTCCTAAAGCATGATGAGGCTTATGTGTTTAAAAATTGGAAGTTGTTGGACTTGATATTAGTTGAGTGACACTTTTTGCAAGGCGTGGCCATGCTTACATTGAATCACCCTCGACTGAAGTCACTCCCCTCCACCTTCTCCACCTCCTCCTCCTGCCTCGTCTCCAAGGGCCACATAAATAGGGGCCGTCAGTCCAAGCTGAGGGGGTCCCCTCATACACACACATCTGGACAGCAGCTTGCACGATGCGCCTTTTGGCTGTCCTGTGGATGCTGAACTTGCTTCTCAAAGAAGCCCACACATGGGGCTACAGGAACGGTATATTTCACAACTCCATATGGCTCGGTAAATATGTTTCTTTTTTTGGGGCTAAAACTTTGAAAAGAACATGTGAAGAATGAGCTTGCAACTTTGTATGGGGCTTATTGGTATTTTTAGACTATTGACCATACAACCCGAGCTGTTTGTTTTATTGGTATATTTTACCACATAAATGGGAAAAATATTAAAAGCTGTGTTCCCCAACAGTTAAAACAAAAATAATGAAAATCTAAATACCTATACGTTAGTGCTATTTAGAAGTAACGATTATTCTTATATTGTGCAGGTGAAATGAATGTTCTGGCCTATGACATTTAGTTTTGTTGCCAAGCTATCATCAAAGACACACTTAACTGCATGAATGGAAATAAGTAACATGGCGGCACAGTCTGTGCCAGTCGGTGACCTCGTGCAAGGTAATTCCGGAATGACTAAACAAAGAAAAAAAAACACTGACCAACAGCTCAATTCTTAATGTAATGTGATATCATAAGCAGCATGTCTTGGAGTCATGCATGCGTGAAGCCAAAACAGAATCAGACTCCCCTTTGAAAAGGCCAGGAAGCAAGCGACCATTTCCTTTTTCTTTCTTTCCTGTATGTTATTTTATTCATTCACCTGTCAAGGGATACAATTGCCCAACTGGTGCATTTAATAATTCTGTTCCTGAATGCTCTCTGCTCAGCTTGTCATTTATTTCTTCCAATATTGTTTTTAATGTTGATGAAACCGGGTCAGCGAAGTGCTGTTGTTGTCGAGTTCATCGAAAGGCTATAGTTGTTGAAGGCTCAATAGCAGGGGTCACCAACCTTTTTAAAACTGAGAGATACCTGCCTGGTACTGTTTAATGCAAAGAGCTACTGTTTGATGCACATTTGTGAAATAACAAACCTACTCAAACTACTTATACTAGTAACAATGGTCAACAGCTAATTGTATTCAGAGATGGATTTACGTGTCCCTAAACATATTGTTGACGCTGCATTTTTTTTTCGGAGCACGTCAAGCTTTTGAAATATTTAAATTTTTTTGCGTTTTATGTTTGACTTCAGCAAAAGGCTTGCCCAGAGATTTTACCACAGCATAGCTACACTGTCAAGAATTTAAAACAAACAATAAAAACCATCAACTTAACTGTAAAATACTGGTAGCTGTGGTTACCATAATTGTACCATAAAAGAAAAAATGTTGGGGGGTAACGCGTTACAAAAGTCACGCGGTACAGTAATGTATTTTATTTCTATTTTTTTTTGCCAAGATGAACGCATGAACGCAGCGATTTACGGCTCTCCTCGTCCAGTGCTCACGTTTTATTTATGCATGTTCGTCGTTTTTAATTTACGCCAACTTTGGCCCAACATCAATATATCAATACACCCGCCAGAACATTATTGTGGACATTGGTTTTCGATTTTATTACATCAACATGTTGGCACTACTAATATATAACTAGTAATACAACGATTTAATCTCCTTTTCAACATTGTTACAGTGACTTTAATCAAATATTTTGAAAGGAAGTGCATCTTACCTGCTCACACGGTAAACTTCGAAATGTAGCAATTGTCAGCCTTGACTCCTTACGAACGTACGCAGCAGAATTGTACATTTCAAATCTTTGTATAGTTTCCTTTGTTTCTATAGATATGTAAAACAGTGGTCATTGTGGTTGGCTGTTCGCAATCAACGCAAATGGGCTGCCTCGAAGGCGAAGACTTGCGGTGGCCGATGACGTCACGCTACTGCGCCTCCAATCGGACAAACAACAGTACACACTTAAATTAAAGTCTGGTGCAATCGAGTATCACCATGGTTTTGTTAATTCACCTCGAACCCTTGTATCTGTGTAGTAGAAAAAATTACAATTACCTGAATTTTAAATGGACTCTTATTGATATAGATACAAATATTGATCAAAGGTAGTGATCTCCCACCATAGAGTTGAAATATTTAACATTGTAGCACAACTATACAGTTAAATATCTTCATTACAAGGTAGCTTTACCAGGTGTTGTATGTTAGTAACTACAAAGTAACTTAAACTTGAGTAACTCATTACTCTACAATGACATTAATAATGTAAAACTTACTACTTTCACATGCAAGTAACATGTCATGTAATGCATTACATTTTGGAAGAAACTTGCCCAACACTGGAAACCATACAAAACAAAATGATGCACTGGTTTAGTAACCCTAAATTTTACCATAGACAACATTTTATACAACAGAAAATCGTGTTTAAAAAGTAAAATTCCAATTATTTCTACTGTAATTAAGAAGGGTGTTCCCGATCGATTGTGATCAGGCAGTTTTTGTGGAAAAAGCCATTTATGGTCAACCAGTCACCCTAAGTGGTCAACTGTTTTCAACCAATATGTACACGAACTTTTACGGCATTTGTCAACAATAAACAACAGTGTAATCATTTACCAAAGAGAAATTGACACTGTGCAGGTCAGTCAGTAATGCCACATATAAATGTTTAGATATAACCAGCGATGCTGACCACACTATGGATTAAACAAGGCAGTGACCTGCAGCAATTTTGTTCATCTGCGCTGACTCGCTAGAAGAATTCTTATTTGCCTATAATTCGAACAAGCAACATAAACAAAAAGCCAAGCAAATTGAGTAGATCTACTGTTCCATGTCTGATGTAATTGTCCCAACGTTTTATAATGTCACAGATTATTCCAAGACCCTAAATGTTAGTCCTGAGTATTGACCAAATTTATTTTAATATAACCTGTACTTAAACAAGACAATCGAAATCAAACTTGACTTATTTTTATATTTATTTAACCTTTACTTACCCAAGCAAAGCAATTAAGATCAGAATCTCATTTGCAACACTGACCTGTCTACAGGCAGCATAATACAAAGAAGAAAATGCCAACACAGTTGAACCAATTCTGATGTGACAAAGATACATCGTTGTATAATTTATGACATAGCATCACAGCACATGGTGAATCAAAGGCTCGTAACAGGATAAAAACAGGTGCTGCAATCACGTACAATAACCCTCACTAACTTTTTAAATGATGATTTTGGAATGAATGATTTAAGTTGGAATGAATGATTTCATTTGTCGCAGAGTTTTCCAATCGTCAGAAAATGTTTTCGGCTCAGTGAAGATTCAAAATTGTCTTCAGGATAATTGAAACCTGGATGTTGGCATTCCCCAAATCCGGGGACCACATACTTTTTCCTGTGAGGGCCACATAACATAAAAATGTAACATATAAAGTGTGACAATCACAGGGGTGTCTAAATGTAATTATTTATTGGTAGGTCTCTCATGATCACAATTTTTTGTGGACATTATTACCCCCAAACTATCACAATAAACATTTGTTTGTTGTTGTTTTTTAAATAACACTGTTTTACTGACAATGTTAGAGCAAAAATAATTAGTGTACATAATTTTTAAGTGCAATTAATTTTCAATTCTCAAGGATATGGATTTGCATTGAAGTGTAGAACAACAAACTATCTTAAATAAATGGAAAATAAATGAAATTAAAAAAAAAACAACATTCAACAAATATTAAAACATACACCATATACAGTACTATCTGCAGTGGCAGAGTAAAATTATGCCTATATTTCCTTCCTTTATGAATTTTATATTTATTTTATATTTCTTTTATATTTCTTAATCTTCCAGTTTGTTAAAAAAGCAAAGGTAAAAAGTACCATTAAAAGGACAAAGCACGGCTCATTCGTCCTCACATTCCGGCTTTCAAGTGTTCCAGGGGCTACCGGAAGCCACTTCGCCCGAGGCGTGGCCAAGTGAGACGGGTGACCACCGAGGCAGCCTGGGCTGCTGCTCTCAAACTTCAATACTTATGATAAATATGTTTTTTAGACGTCAGCTGGCTGTACACGTGCAACCTCTGTAATTTTGAGTCGCATTATGAAATTTGGGTACCTGCGCACTCAAATTGGGCGTACCTTTCTCAGAAAAAAAGCCTGCAGAAGGGTGCAATAGAGTGTCACATTTTATGCGAGAGTCTCAATCACATGGCCAGTCCGAATAAAAAAATCTCTGGTCATTTTCAAATATGAAGCAGGCCGTAGTTCGGGAACCACTGCTCTAAATTGTCATCACCTTCCGCTGCATTATTAATAAATGACGCCAGGTTATGTTCTCAGTTGCGCTGGTGTTTTTTGACAGAGCAAGCAGCTGGAGTGTACCACAGAGAGTCACGCAAAGGAAGATACCAGATGACGTACAGGGAGGCCAAAGCCGTGTGCAAGTACGAAGGAGGGAGGCTGGCCACTCACGCAGAGCTGGAAGCTGCTCGGCAAATAGGTCTGAAATTACTTTATTTCTTACTGGAAAAAAAGTTCTGACATTCTGAGTGGTCAATAATTATTTAATCACCTGCTGAATTTTCAAGTTTTCACACTACAAAGAATTAACAATGACATATTTTTCACCGATATTTAGTCAATAAGCAACCATAACAAATACTTTATCCACTGTATATCCTATGTTGTTGTGGCCTGGTGGTCACAACAAAATAATTAATTTCCATGGGACACTTTCTGTTGCATGACGCCCAATTATTAAGACATCCACAGTGTATTGTAAAAGAGTGTTAATGCCGTCTTTGTTGGGGACATCTATATTCCTCAGCACTGACACTTTAAAGCACTCAATGACCTACTATATAAAAGCACGGACAAAGTTGCATTTCATGTACTGCTACTGGACACTTAACAAATGGTGCAACAATTATCTGCATCATCTGCACAACTGTTTTAGTATTGTAGGTTTTGCACCACTAATCACTTTATCTGTGCTCTTATGACTGTCCAAATTGTTGCTCAGCTGCCATTGGGGTGGCATTACTGTGCAATGGTTACTCTAAATCACGGAATGTTTTTCTATACTTATGTCAGGTCTTTGTTTATCGTAGTTGCCTCTTACTGTAATAATTGTCTAGCTCATACTGCTGGAGACAAATTCCCTGTGTGTTTTACATACTTGTCCAATAAAGATGATTGTGATTCTGATTCTGATTCTGATTCACTGCTCCCATGGCACTGGGACTGAGTTCAGCTGCATCGCTTTTCTCTCGGGAGTTACGCCCCCCCAACTAATCACCTGTCAGCAGACTTTCCCGTTCAGCAATCTAAGCGGGAGGTCTCCAATTTATCAGGCCAGCTTTGGCAGGGGTCTGCTTTTTGTAATGAGAACACTGACTTCACAAATAAGACAAACCAAAAAAACAAACCCACCCAAAAAGTCTCAAGATGGTCATTATGGGGTGTTGTGGAAGAGACGGCGGGTGGTTGAACAGAGGATAGAATCACGCAATTGACATACTGGAATTTTTCTTGTATAGGTTTCCATGTGTGCGCTGCAGGATGGTTTGATAAAGGGCATGTTGGCTATCCCATCGTTAAAGCTGGTGCCAAATGTGGCTTTGGAAAGGTGGGCATCATCGACTATGGCTACAGACTCAACAAAAGCGAGCGATGGGACGTGTACTGCTACAACCCAAGCTGTGAGTAGGTTGCTAATTTGGGTGTCTCCCTCTTTGACCGCTGTTTAAGTAACATAAATGTGTGATAGTTTTATTAGACTACATTGCAAAGACCTTAGTGTTGTGTCCTGTTGAGTCCCTACTGTTTTTAAGGTTTTTTTTTTTTAACTTAAATGAAGATTTATATTATTAATCATTTACTACCGGCCCAGGTAAAATGAATGTACTTTTTGACTTCTATACACGTCAATGGCAGTGAATGGGTTAAGGGAGAGAATAAAATCCAAAACTACAAGCCCTGAGTGAAAAAGTGATTGCCCTCTAATTCTAATAACTGGTTGGGCAGCAACAGCCGAAATCAAGTGTTTTCTAAAACGGGCAATGAGTCACATCTTTGTGGAGAGCTTTTGAGTGTTCTGGCAAAGAACAGAATTCAGGTCCCAAGGTAGCAAAGGAGCCTCAGACCATCACACTAACGCCACCATGTTTGACTGTTGGTATGGTGTTGTTTGTCTGAAATGCTGTTTCATTTTCTCCAGATGTACATACTGTACCTTTCAACTTTTATTTTATAATATTCTCCTAAAATCACGGGGAATCATTCAGAAGTGTTTTGCAAAAGTAAGACGAGCTTTTATATGTCAAATATGTTTAGTTTTTTTGATCAGCAGTGTTTTTTGCCTTTTAACTCTGCCATGCAAGTCATTTTTGCGCAATCTTGTCGTCATTGTTGAGTCATGAACACTGACCTTAACTGAGACGACTGTGGCCTGCAGTTCTTTAGCCGTCTCGGATTTCTTTGTGGCCTCCTAGATGAGTTGCTGTGCTCTTGGGGTAATCCCTGTTGGCTGGCCACTCTTCGAAAGGTTCACAATCTAATGGCTCCCAGAGTGATTCTTTGTTGGCCTAAAGCTTTAGGAATTACTTTGTAACATTTCCAGACTAATAGATGTCACTTTTTTTTTCATCTGTTCTTGAATTCTTTTGGGGTATGCAATTTTGTTGCAGCTTGTTGAGATCTTTAGGCAGATGTCATTTTGTCAGACAAGTACTATTTAGGCAGTTTCTTGATTCAACAGTCAAGAAGGAAATCAGAAATATCCAATTAATAATTTAAAAAGGAGTGCTTTATATTTGTTGAATGATCTTTAACATTTAAGTGGGGTAGTTAGCGAAGAAAAAAAACTTTTAAAAGGGGCAAAATACATTTTCATGGCGCTTTTGTCATTTTTAGGACTGGGTATTTGATTTTTGGGCAGACACAACTTGATTTAGACTTAAATAACATGACTTGAAGAGTCATTTTATTGTTGAAAATCTGCATTTTCAAGATACTATAGTGTCTTGAGATAGAAACGTTTATATAAAATAAGATTTTTTAAGATGTACGCCATGGCTTTCTTTTTGTGTTTTGCTTTGACTTACAAGCACAGATTTGAGATAAGAGCACTGTCAAGTGGCAGGGAACTCAACTCTACACATTTAACAATCAGCAGCAGTTTGAGATATAGTGATCAATGCATCCAAAAATAATAATAATAATAATAATTTGCCCTTTGTTAGTCCCACAATGGGGAAATTCGAGATTCGAACCCAGGCCGCCTGGGGAGACTGGGTCCTGAACGCGGTGCCTTAGACCACTCGGCCATCCAAGAGGTTACATCGCCAGCACAGGAACAGAACTTGTTCGTAACCCGAGAACCGCCTGCATTTTTAATTGCGTTTATATTGTTTTTTTTATCAGTTGTTTGTAGGTATGCTTCATCAACTGGCCTGTTGGTTCTCAAAGGTTTTTTTCACATTTCCTATTGGCGCTAAGCCACAATTTACGTTTACACAAGTTAAGAACAAAAATAGTCTTTCAAAACATGTACAGTGTACAGTGTCATATTTCAACATAATGTGATGCTCACATGTTCAAAGTGCCTACGAGAGCAGATTATTAGGAAAACGAGGATGAATATGACAACTCCCAGTGCAAAGATGAATACGCAACATATTCTTATGCTACTTCGTAACTCTTATGTATGTTGGTGCAGTCGTAAACCCAGGGCCCCCTTCCAATCTATACTGGATTTTCAACCCACTATTAAAACCAACAGCTGGGATAGGCTTATTGAGGTCAAAATCCACATTATGTTGAAATCATCTTGTATTACTGAGCAAGCAAAGCTTTGTCATGGCTCCCAGTGGTAGTGACTGTGATGATGAACATCCTGATGGTTGTGGGGAGGGGGAGGGTAAGCATACGTAAAGACCAGTCATACAGTCTGAAGCCCTGCGGACTGTCTCTGCTCCATGTCAAACATGAGCGACAACACAAGGGTGCTTAATCACTCCAGGATGGGACGGAGTCTGGATTGGAAACCGCAATCTAGTTTCCTCCCTGTGACTTATCGCTGTTACCTTCAGGCTGAACCTGGATGACGTGACAGCATCCGTGGATACGATGTCCACAGAGGCGCATTTAAAGTAGTCATGCTCATCACCATCTGCCTACCTCAAGGATTTGTTATTAAACTGCTTGAGCAGTTCATCAGACAATCAAAGGAATATTTATTTCTTTGGGACTGCATTTTAATGTGCTCAACCCACAATATTGGATAGACATGTGTAAGGCAGAAAAAAATAATTGCTTCCAAATCAACATAAAATGTAGTAGAATGCAATTTTCAAATCACAAAGACTGGAAAATGAAAGAAGAAAAAAAAAAGCTTAATTTTGGTCAGTGGTTGGTTTAGATCTATTTGGTTGGTTTATACAAAGTTGTGTCCAATTATTATTTTGTGTCTTCCAGCCAAGGAGTGTGGTGGTGTGCTGACCGACCAGGAGAGGTTCATCCAGTCTCCTGGTTTTCCAGACGAATACCAGGATGACCAGATTTGCTACTGGCACATCCGAGCGCGTCTAGGCCAGAAGATCCTCCTCCACTTTGTAGAGTTTGATGTAGAAGATGACACGGCGTGCTTGGCAGACTACCTGGAAGTGTACGACAGTTATGATGACGTCTCCGGCTTTGCTGGAAGGTAAGGGCTCACCGGCGGCCCGAAGTCGACTGACCTCCTGTTCACTATCACATCACCCATAAATAAATGTATTTTTCAGGTTTTGTGGTGATTATTTACCCGAAGACATAATCAGCACAGGTGAGCCACAATTGGTTTACTGCATTTCCAAATAAAACATAAAAGAATCAGGCAACACAGTGGGGGTGGATCCCCATCTGCCTCATACTATTTAGGTTCAAGGTTCCATTTTCACTTCTGGCCTTGGTCTGTGAATTTGCATGTGCTTCATGTTCTTGTGTGACTTTTCTGCGGTACTCCTGCTTCCTCAAAAAACAAAAACAAACAAAAAAAGAAGAAAAAAAACACACTAGCGTTTTGGCATTCTTAATTGGCCAATGGGAATTGTTTGTCTATTTGCCCTGCATTTGGCACCCATATGACACAGAGGAGGATAGATTGTAGAGAAAATTAAAGGATGGGTGGACAAAATCAATACTATTTTTCTGATGATGTTTTGCTTTACAGGAAACGTGATGACGTTGAAGTTCCTCTCGGATGCCTCAGTCACTGCCGGGGGCTTCCAGTTACAATACTTTGCAATGAATGCATCTGCATTGTCACAGAATTACACTTATTATTTCCACTGACCAACAGCCTAATCTTTAATAATATAATCGTGATTATAAAATATATATTCTGCTTAATAAAAAGGTCCTTACATTGCTTTTTCTAACACTGAGTAGTGAGTACCACAATGTTGAGATGTCTAGACTTGACTTGTATGTTATTCCCAATTTATGAAATAAATAAAATATCTAATGTATTGTAAACGGTGATACAACTGTACAAAGAAGAATAAATAATATGGGGGGGGGGTGATTTTATTGCACCAGAAACGCTTTCTGATTCTGGGACTCTTTAAAAGGAAAAAAGTGGGTTGGGATAGGATGTGACGTATAGGGGTCAAAGGTAATTTTGACGTATGCATGGTGCTTTGGCGCCAGCTATTTCGCGGGGCAATAGGACTACAAGGCGCTGGATAATTCATACGCAAGTGAAGGCCGAGTGCCCTTTAATAGAACAAGCCGACATTTGAAACACATTAGACGGCGAAACCTCGAAGCCGTCGGCCGCTCTCCTTGCTGCTTTTTGTGGTGCGTCATTTCTACGGCTAACATCTCGCAAGGAGTCCGAGGTGAGCAGCCGTTCCGTGCTGCGTGTGTGTCTTATGTACGAGTGTTAGAGTGAACAAAAGGTTTTATTTAACTATTGTAATGTCTTGTGATTTTATTTTGGTGGGGTGCGGGGTGTGTTCTATAAAATGCGTATAGGTAAGCCTGCAGTTGTTGTTAGTCCAGCTGGCGCGTGTTTATTGCGTTCTTGCTAGCTGTGCTAACTTGCGCGAGCCAATTAAATTTCATAGTTTTGACGTTAAACATGTGTAAAGTTAACTTCCCCGGGTGGCTTAAAATTTATACTCCCTCTTTGAACGCACGCGCGCACAATCTTTTATTTCAAGCTCATAATTGATTTATATTACTTTGTTTACGTTGCTGGACATCGTGAAGGCTTCTCTCACATTTAACTATGTATGTTATCTTTTCTCGCTTTGTTTTTAATGTGGATGAATCGTGTTGTTTAGAATCGTCGCCATTTTGTCCATGTTGACACATCTCTCAGGATAAAAATGAGCTGAAGAGTACTCAGGGGAAATTAAGTAAATTTTCTAAAAATGTAAAAGTTGCATTTGCACACCAAAGTCAAAGTAAGACAGTTTAAACTTTATGCTCTCAAGTGGCACGATATCAAAAATGGGTCCTGACGGCGAAAAGAGACGAAAACATGAAATTGCACATCTGCAGACCAGAATCAACCTCCTTTCAAAGATGGGGAAATGTCCAATATGTATCAGATTTTCAAACGGAAGTGTAGCTTAAACTCACAAATTTCTCCCTCGGTTCGTGCTGTATATCACTGAAATAGTTTAGTAAAAAATACACACACTGTTCTGACCAGGTGGGCTGGTTACCGACTGGTTAGCACGATGGCCTCACAGCACAGAGGTCGTGGGTTCGATTCCGCCTCCGGCCTTCCTGTGTAGACTTTCCATGTTCTCCTGGTGCCTGCGTGGGTTTCCTCCCACATTCCAAAAACATGCATGGCAGGTTGATTGGACACTCTAAATTGCCTCTAGGTATGAGTGTGAGCGCGGATGGTTGTTCGTCTATGTGTGCCCTGCAATTGGCTGGCAACTACTTAAACCCCACTTACTGCCCAAAGATAGATGGGATAGGCTCCAGCAATCCCCCCGCGACCCTAGTGGAGGACAAGCGGTACAGATAATGGATGGCTGTTCTGACCAAATAATGTGTCGAAGCATACAAAAACACCCAGTGTAATTCTAAACCGCTGCAAAAATCAAGGCTATTAAAGGTACAGTGTGTAAAATTTAGCGCCATCTGGTGGTGCCGCAATAGACATCAAAATTGTTACGCATGCTGTAGTCATGGTGTTGAAGAACTATGTTTGCTAAGTTTGTCTCCTACAAGTAGCCGTAGCAGGATGGCGTCGAAACATTGCATGGGCGACGCTCCATGTGTATTATAATTAGCAAATACTTCCTGTCACATAAAAAATTACAATGATGTGATAGACCTTTTTTATTTATTTTTTAAATTAATAGTAGGTTTTTGAAATCATGATCCCTGCAAAATTAACATATCTTTACTCACTGTCCTTTAAATTGCTAATGAAATATGGTGTTCGATGCATTCTTGTTTCAAGTGAGCAGACAAGAACAACATCCGGATTATTGTTTGATTTGGAATAGGACTTGGGCTGTTACACAAAGTCATAAGGACACACAAGGTTTTGAATTGAGAAATTCAGAGTAATTAATCTTCAAAAATCGCAGGTTATGACAATATGTGTGGAGCTAGTTGTCTGGAAAGGATCACCATATGTTGTCAGGGCCCTGTTTTTGCCCCATAATTTATGATCCATTTTAAACTCCCATCTTTGGAAAACATGGCTTTTGTGGGGCACCTGCAAACGGTTCTAGTTCGTTACAAAAACTTTTTTTTTATCCCCCCGGCCTCCTCATGAAGGCTGTGCAACGCCAAGTAACGATGATGGCGTCGGCGGAGCCTCCAAGCAGCTTCAGCATTGTCCCCTTGCTGGAGTGTCTGGAGGACAGTGCCGCTGGACGCCCCGAGCAGACCGACGCCTACCTCACTATTGCCAAGTAGGTCTCGCCGAGTTCTTATTCATCTAATCTGTTTTCTTATTTTATTGAATTTTTGCTACGTGTATTTACTCATTATTTTGCAGTCGGCTCAGTGGAGAAGAAGGCCGCCAATTTCTTCCTGTCGTCACAAAGCACTTTTCTCGCTTGGGTAATGTCATCTTGGTAAGTCTCTATTTTAAAGCCAGGAAGCTTTCCTTCGACAGCTACGCTTGTTCGTGAACTACTGCCACTTGGTGTTGTCTACAGAGTCATTTAAGCAGTCCTCACGCTGAGTTGAGCCAAGCCGCCCTACAAGCTTTGGGCTTTTGTGTCTATCATTCACACGTTGTCTCTGGAGTGTCCGGTATGTTGAATTTTTATTAACTAAAACATGCAGTCCTTTGTTGTTTTTTTTAAATTAAGGCCCTAATCATCCTTAATGGAATTTCCGTTCATTTCAGTAGGGAAAATGATTTGAGATGCAAATGTTTTTAGTTACGAGTCGGGCTGAAACGTGTCCTCAAGAAATTTGACTACCTCTTTTCAAAACGGTATCCTTCCTCAAGTGTGTTGTATAAGCTGGCAAAATCACTATTGTACTTCTGACTTTACTGTCTCTCATTGGCCAAAATTAATGGGGCGAGATTTATCTCAATTCTCACTTGTTTCTAGGGAGGAAAATAGTGTATTACTATGCACAGTTTAAATTGAAGTATGTTGAATGTTGATCATCTTAAAATAAAAACCAGTTGGCCTTTCATTATTAAGTGGAAATATGTTTTTGTTTCTCTTGTGTATCTTAATTTTTATCCAAATACAGATTATTCAATTAGAATTTTCTGTAGTATATCGGACTACCAAAATATTCAATAGCTGCAGCCCTAGTTACAAGTGTGGTCGCGGAAAAAACAAAACTTGTAAGTCAGGGCAAGGCACTACTGTGTATTACTGTTTTCCAGAAACCTTCACCACAGAAATCCTGTCCGCACTTTGCTCCCTGGTGGCCAAGTCGGCGGAAAAGAACACCTGCACCAGAGCCTTATG
Organism: Idiotropiscis lumnitzeri; assembly: GCF_059441095.1. Taxonomy (NCBI): domain Eukaryota; kingdom Metazoa; phylum Chordata; class Actinopteri; order Syngnathiformes; family Syngnathidae; genus Idiotropiscis; species Idiotropiscis lumnitzeri. Next base: position 5,017,801 of record NC_142404.1, on the reverse strand, counting down.
GGTCATCTCCAAACAGAGCTTCCCTGACGATATGGTGGGCAAAAAGGTTAGCACGGACGCAAAAACAATGGTCACATGCTTTTTGGTGAGGCATTACTCATTTTGTTCGCATTCTGCTCAGGTGGGGTCCATACTGAGAACACTGGAGAGCGTTTGGAGCAAAGGCGAAGTGCAGTCGGTCGTCATGGAGCATGAGGCTTTGAATGTAGTCATTAGGTAATTTTTATCATTATTCTACATGGTCATCCATTCCATCAGAATCAGGAATGTGATGGATTTCTATACTTGGCAAAAACTAACAGAGGGTGCAGTTAACCAGACTTGACAAATTACCTGAGCGGGGTCTAGCTAAAAGCCATTGTGTAACGTGTTGGGGTATCGCTCATAATTGATGGAACGGTCCGAAATTCACCCCCCTAATCTTTATCTTCCACTCAAAAGCTGCCTGAACTGGGATCGCTGCAGTGTCAGATGTATGGCTTATAGTACTGTGGCTAGTTCTCTATCAATATCTCAGCCTAGCTAACGCAAAAACTGATTTTCAGGATATTGGGATGGCCAGTGGCCTGAATGATGTGTGAAATAGTGAAAACAAGGCTGTGAGGGGTGGGAACACACTTATTCTAATCTCTTCCTTTTCCACCCAGTGTAGAAAGTAAGTACAGTAGTACAATGCAGGTGAACGACATGGGCCATGTCAAATGTGCATTTTAGTTGATGCTGTGATCCACTTAAAAAGTGCGTAGTTGTAGATTGGGCCTGCCTGATTTTAAACCCTCCCCACTTAAGGAATTGAGAATTGTTTGGGACCAGAAAAATTCAAACAATGCCCAGCTCATACTATCAACTGACAAAGTTGATATTTCTTTTAATACCGGCAGATTAGAACGGTTACAGCTTTTGTGAAATGCGCTATATAAATAAAGTTGTATTGTCATTGCAATTCACGTAAAATCAAAATGTCGCATGATTTGATAGCTGAGCACGTCCTTGGACTGAGTAGGAGTGGAAGAATTCGCGACCGATTTCCCCAAGTACCAGGAATTGAGAGAGCGCCAGTTTTTTCAGTACCATACACCAAATTAAAAATAAATTCAGACGTGGAGGTTACTTCAAGACATACAAAGGGCATGCTCCTCTGCCACACATATCATTGAATTTAATTCTTCAAGGAGAAATTGAATTATTTTGATCATACGGTTTCCCGGTCCTTAAAGGCTTCTGGAGCAGGTTCCATCAGAGATGGGCGAGTGGGCCGTTTGCTGGGCCAAGCTCGTCATCCCCCTGGTGGTGCACTCGGCCTCCAAGGTGCGCCTGCGGGCGGCGGCTGCCATGGAAATGGGCCTGCCTTTGCTGCTGCAGAAACAGATGGAAGTGGCTGCCATCGTCGAGCCCTTGATGTCTACGGTAGGTGATCATCCTCTGAAGGTTCATTAAAGTTGGTCTTTATGATAAACTGATTCATATACTATTTGTTTGTCTTCACAGAAACTGATTCCAGAGCTACAGAAGCTTTTCATGTCCAAAAATGAAATGAATGTCCTCAAGCTTTGGCCATTATTTGTCAAGCTTCTCGGGAAGGTACACTTGTTCAGTTTAAAAAAGAAAAAAAAAATTTTTTTATAGATTATATTCACATGATATTTGTTCCCACACCTTATAGCTCTCCCTTAATCTAGGGTCGTCACAATACCAAAATTATGATGCCTGTTACTGAAGTGGTACTATAGCAAAAACCTAAAAATAAGTAAAACAATGGAATAATAGCTGACAGCTAAGCATCTTCAAATTATTTTTATTTTCATCAATTCAGAAAATTATCAGATGCCAATAAAATACATTGGAAAAATAAATGCTTTCTAAACTTTAAAGAACATTAATAACAATTGAACACAAAAACATTTTTTGTTAACGCTGCTGTTTAATGTCTTGGCTCTTCAAAAATGTTTTTGTTTTAACAATGTTTTCATGATCATATACAACAAAGGCTCTTGAATTAAATTTTGACCTCCACCAAGGCTAAACTAGAAAAAATAGTGAAAACAATCTATTTCGGTTTGTATTTGTGTTACCTATGTGTTAGCTAGCAGGGTATATAACCTGTTTGAACAACCCCTGTTAAATCCTTTCGCGCAAGCAAGAACCCACCATCAACATTGGCTTCACAGATGCCATATTTGTGAATGCCAATCCGATAATTGGCTAGGAATGACTTGAGTGCAACACATGGTGGTATTGCATGTCCTCCTAAAGGTCATCTCATCGTTAATTAGTGATGTTTGTATCGTGTAATTGGAGTTTCTTAACCCCCTCATGTTTTCTACTCAGCTGCTCCACCGAGGAGGTCCCTTTATCAACTCATTGCTCCATCTGGAGGAGCTGGGCTTTCGAAGCTCCTCTCCCACTGTCAAGAAAATTGCTTTTATCGCCTGGAAGAGTTTGATCGATAACTTTGCCCTTAATCCAGGTTAGCGTCTCCCCTCCTTTTTTTGGTCCCTTTTGAGCTTCTCTAATTGCAATGTTATTTCTCTCAGACATCCTTTGCAGTGCAAAGCGCATGAAGCTTCTCATGCAACCCCTCATGTCCATCAATATCCGTACCGAAGTGCTGATGCTTACTAAGGTGGAGGTGTGGTGGTATCTAGTGGTCCAACTCGGCCCCAACCTGTCACCCCACTTTGATTTGGTAGATGAACTTTTTTTTTTGTTCTCAAGTTTCCGTTTTGACTTAGATTCGGCTCTGCTATAGGAGTAGTAATTACTGGTTTCTATCTCTTCAGGTGTCGCTGCCATTGCTCCAATGCACCATTGGATCTGAAGCCATCTCGGCCCCAGCCAATCTTGCCAGGAGCCAAAATGGCATTGCAACACCCAGCACACCCAAATCTGGTACATTCAATACCTCAGTTTGACCCTCGCAGAAACCTTGAGCTTGTCTGTTGGGGGAAAAAACACACACAAAGGAAATATTGTAAAGGAGGCAATCATATTCTATTAATATTGGTTATGTTATGCATCATTCTGAATAATAATATACTCGCCGCTTAGCTATTTATATGGGACTCCTGACTAGGAATAGCTACAATCTGTTGGTGGTTGATGCACAAAATTATTCGAGTGTTAAGGTTAGAAGTAAGATTCTAGTAACTTTAATGATGGCTTGGAATTAGACTAATTAGATCAATACGTATCATCTGCACACACATCAGTTCATAGTAACAAGCCCATATGCCTTTTCTGTACACTACCCCAATTCCAATGAAGTTGGGATCTTGTGTTCAACACAAATCAAAACAGAATGCAATGATTTGGAATTCATGTTCAACCTATATTAAATTGAATACATGTTAAAGCTGATGAACTTTATTGTTTTTAGCAAATAATCAACTTTGAATTTTATGGATACGACACATTCTGCAAATGCCGGGAAAGGTGGCAAAAAAGACAAAGTTCAGGGATCCTCATCAAACACCTGTTTGGAACATCCCATAGGTGAACGGACTAACTGGGAGCTGGCGGGGGGTATACAAGGAACTCCCTGATTGGCTCAGTCATTCACATGGAAAGATGGGCGTGGAAAATAGTCTAGTATTAATAGTTTAAGGAATATGTTCCTCAATGTACAATTTAAAGGAATTTAGGGATATCATCAAAAGTTCAGAGAACTAGAGAAATCACTGCATCAAAATGGCCAGGCCAAAAACCAACATTGAATGCCAATGACCTTTGGATTCCCTCAGGCGGTGAAGTGTAAAAAGAATATAGCCGCATGGACTCAAAGACTTTTCAGAAAACCAGTGTATGTCAGTAAATACAGTTCCGCGCTGCATCCCTAAGTGCAGCTTCAAACTCTACTATGCAAAGTAAAATCCATTCATCAATAACACCCAGAAAACGCCTGACTCTCTGGGCCCAAACTAATTTAATATAAATCGATAGAAAGTGGAATAGTTTGCTGTGGTCTAACGAGTCCACATTTTCAAATCAATCAAACATGAGTATGCTTTTTTTCATGGCTTTGAACATTGGTATTTTTATGTCCCTGCAGGCCCACCGGCCTACAACAGCCTAACACCCAATTCGTCACGCCTGAACCTGAACTCCAGCATGCAGCTCCCCTCCTCTTCCTTCCCCTCCATCAAGTTGCTCGGCCTGGAAATGCTGCTTCACTACTTCCTGGGACCTGAGGTGGTCACCACAGCAACCAAGAGCAAGCTGGTCCTTACTCTCGGTGAGCTCTCTTTTAACTACTCGAAATGATGAACGTAGAAGTAGCAATTGCAACAATCCGCTGTCAAATCCTTTTTTTGTGGTTCCAGAGCCTTTGAGACATCCTCTGTTGAGTGCTGCTTCGTCCTTCAGCAAACACGCTTCTGTGCTCATCTCCAGCATCAAAGATGGCTTCAACAATGTCGGCAAGGATGCTCCAGGTGTGCCTCACCGTTTCTTAATTTATATTTAAATATTAATTGGACTAATGTTGCACAATTCTTTGAATTAGGGAAGCTTGAAAATTAACAGGATTATATGCAAGTTAAATAGAAAATCCTCGAGAATAGGGCTGGGTGATGTGGCTGAAAAGTGTCACAATATCAAATACATCGTGTCAGTTGATATAGATAATTATTGGTTTATTTTATTTTTTTTACTTAAAAGAAAAAGTATTTATTGGGTTAAAGAAAGTAGAATAAAATACAAATCATGCTGTTCAAAATGTCTGGTAGAAAAATAAATTGTCAAAAAAAATGTTTGCTGTTGTTGTGTAGTTTGGCATGCCGTGCAATGTTTACATTCTTGCTCTCCAGGCAGTGCCATAAACACAAATTTGCACATAATGTAAAGATGCTACTCCAAAGCAGCAGTGTGGATACATTTAGATTAACCTCAGTTTACTTTTCATACAATTGGTAAAGGGCATCAGCTCCAAAAAACTCCCAAATGGTCTCTTGCAGTGCATTCCTTTCAGTTGACCCACCGTCTTAAGTGGCCATAGTTTAATTTATTAGCTGGTTCATTTTTGGAATAAGATTTTATTTTATTTTTAAAACCCTCTACCTGATTGTGACTTCAGAGCGATGCTAAGCATGATAGTTGACCTGAGCAAGCATGTCATAGACATGGAACTCCTCAACTTTGACACTACGCATCTGCCCTGTGTTGTTTAGTCATTTTAGTTTGCACAAACGTTAAACTTATTGAACGTATTGCACTGGGTCGACCAGTCATTTATTTAGGTGCACCACCGCTCAGAGAGGCTCATGGGGACACATAGATGCACCTTGCAAAAGAGACAATTAGAGCTTTAGCTCTCCGGCATAACGACGATGAGCAACAAAAGTTGCAGCTCAGCTTTTGAACGTCACATGACGAAACTCAGAAAACAGGTGAACCGTGATTGGTCATTACCTTAGCCCTGAGCGCCTGTGATGTTATTTTCAGTCGATAGCAAGAAGCAAAATGGCCTCCCCCTGAGCCGGATTAAAGGGTGGATTTTGCTGCTTAATTCATATTACCCAAATGCAATAGAAATAAGAATGCCATGTTTAGACTAGTGTAGGTGCATACAACGTATTGTAAAAAATGTTTTGGGGTTGAATTCCCCTTTAAATTTGGTTTCCTAAAGGGTGGATTTCACCTGTTATTTATTAACTGGAACTGGCAGTTAATCTTTTGGATCTGACTTTGAATGTTTCCACAGATGCCCTTCTGGCACTTCTATGGGATCATCTTGTACATTATGTGACACTGACCATAGACTCTGGTAAGTACTTTGTTCTTTGTTGAGAGTTGTGACTGTTAGAGTAAAAAATGTATTAATATTTTTTAGTCTGTCAGGGCGTGTCCAAAATGCAAAAAAACCCAAAAACTAATAAGGATGTTCCTTGCATTTTGCTATTTACTTTCAACGCCATCAGCAGCCCTCTCTGATAGGAATGTCCCAATCCGATCATGTGATCGGAATCGGGTCCAATTAGAGTGACAAGCCGCACACGGGCACACCTGCCTGCGCACAATGCTCTCCTGTGCGCTGCAACAGAATGTGTATGTTTGGACGGCTATAAAAGCTTTTAGCGCTCGTTAGAGCAAGGAGACACGAACAATGTGAAAACATTCAGGGTAAGCCCTAAAGAACATTACTTCTAAAATAGCCCATTTCTGCAAAGCCACCTTGCTGAAAAGCATGTCAATCAGTTGAGAGACTGACTGGTTACTTCAAATAGAAGTTTAACAAGTACAAATGATTTGGTGACAAGCAAGATTTCTGAGATGGACCGTGATTCAGCCACACAAAAATTTACGGGCATTAAATATAAGACAATTCAGTAAAACTGAAAACCCCCAGTTGGTGCCAGTTGACCGCCGAGGGAGCCCTGGCAGAATAGCCCATATGATATATAAATATACTGTATATCATACAGTGTGTATGTATATATTTATATATATATATTTATATATATATATATATATATATATATATGCCTATGTATATTTCTATCTTCATTTGAGACAACTTTTTTTCTTAATGCCTTACCAAGGTATCAGATCAGGGCTCTGTATAGGCAGAAGAGTCCCAAAACAAAAATACTCAGACTCGGTTGCCAAAAAAGTGTGATTCGGACATCCCTACTTTTTGGAACAAGTTTGGACATTCCTCATTCAGATCTTATTGCTGTTGTGGCCGCCACACTTTGAGGAGGGTTCTTAAAGCCGTAGTTCCTTCCCACGTGGTGCCACATAGAGCACTCCAAATTGGGTTTGGGTTTTAGATCATTATGGAGGCCGCTGGAGAGACCACACCGTTGCCTCCTGCCCAACTCACTGCCACTGTCATCAGTTTAAGTCTGAGAACTCACTTGTTCGTGACTTTGATGAGAAACAACCACTGAGGGGTTCTTGCCCAATGATGTTGACCGCTCTTTCTCATTTAATGTGACTAGGGTTAGGGTTTGTTTATTCGTGCTGATGGCTTTGTGTCTGCAGGAAGTAAGAAGGAGCGACACGGCTGTGAGGTTCTGACACTTATGCTTCAAGCCCTGCAGAACATCGTTTGCACAGAAGCGCTTCCTGCAGACAAAGTGCTGGTAGGAGTGGCGTCCTCTTATCTTGTCCACTAAGGGATAGCTTTCAAAGCAGGGTTGGAAAACTTAAGCCACGTGAGCATTTAGTGAGGCCTGTTGTACAATTCTAACAACTAAATAAAATAAACTTAAAGCGATACTTGGCTAAGTTTGCAATTTGCCATGTGTTGAGGGCTCACGTAACAACCAATCACAGCTCCACTTGTAAAGGTCAGGTGCTCTCGCAGTCGATGTATTGCTTCAACATAATTCCTTCTCACCAATTCCTTGTTTTTCATGAGCCGCGGCTTTTATGCCACCTTATTGCCAATTAGGGCATTACAGAAAGTAATGAAGGGGTGATGGGTTCCACAGGCAAAGAAAACGTAAATCAGTGAATTCGTGACTGCAAATGGGCGGGTGCTCACTGTCTTTACCTGATGTTTCCTTAAGGTTCTTTTCGAGAGCACTGTCAAAGGCATCTCCCCGCGGGTCCTTGGCTCCACCTCCTACCAAGTGGGCAAGATGGATGTGCTGAATGTGAGCTGAAGGTCCTCCTCTCCGCTAATCCCATCTTGGAGACGACTTACTCTTGTTTCTCCATAGGGAACGCCGGCACTCTTCCTCATTCTGCTCCTCTTTGACAGCAACATGCTGGCGGCCTACACCGAAGACGCCAGGTGTGTTGCGAGTGTAGTTCTTTTAAATGAAAGATTCGATTTGGTGTCATACAACTGCCACTGTGGAGGTCTTTGGTACGGTGATGATACAACCAGTCCTGGGCAAGTTGGGACAGACTCTAGTCTGAGTGGGGTGTTACGAATGTCTATTGGCACCATCGGGTTAAGGCTATTGTCAGAGCCTGCAGCTTTGTGGGAGTTAATCCTTTGAAGGGTTCTCCTCACAGCTACTTGGCATAAGATAAGGGGCTTGTATTGAGTGGTTTTATGAGTTTGGTGTTGTTGAGGTCTTCAAAGAGGCCATCTTACAGGGAGGGGTCTTTTGAGCATTGTGAATCTTTGGTGTTGTAGTTTGTCATTCATGTAATGCCTTATCACATGCTTTGATGGTCATTGGAGGTGAATGGTCCTGAATTATGTAGACCATTTTGCTGGCTGTTACGGTGGTACTTGGAGTACTTTGGGTTTTTTTTTTTTGGGGGGTGGCACTTGGTGTAAGTTTGTTGACCACTGTTTTTAGATAAACTGTGAGAGTATGTAAATAGTTTGTGTATTTTTAATCATGTTTTTTATACACTATTTGTATCAATGATAATTACACACACTCAGAGACACGCACATCATTGCTTCAGCACACATGCGCACACCCACACGCTTGTTTGGGTTTCACTTTCCATAGGTTTCGTTTTTCTTTGAATAAAGTCCAGAGGGATGGGCGAAGAAGCCAGTGAGAGTGCGGGAGAGTGAACTGGCAAGACGTCTACTTCACTTCCTGGCTTCTCCTCCCATCCGTGATGGAGAAAAGACAAAACCTTCCCTGGTTATTCCTCTGGTTCTCAGCATTTAATTCAGTCTAATGAAGGCGTCAGGACCTTTTAAACCTGACATAAACAGATACGTTTGTTTGTTTTTTTCCCGCAGGAAACATTTTATTTCTTTTTGTGTGCAGGTTTTACCAATGCTTGCAGACACTTGTGTGCTGCAGCCTGTCGGGCCCCACCTCCCCGCTTGCTTTTGCTGAAGCAGTGCTTGGCGCCGCTGGTCGTACCGCCACTTCATTGCAGAGCAAGGAGCACCTGTTGAAAATATGGAGCGTTGTGGTTGGCCCGCTCACAGACACAATCACACAGGTACACTGGGAAAAATCTTCAAGGTCCCACGTAAGCAATTTTGGAGGGGTAATCAATATCATTTTTGTGTTTTTGCAAGATAAATGAACTTAGAAATCATAAGTCATAAATATCAAATTGGAGGTCTGTTTTCTAATTCTTATTAAAAATTTGATTTGTAAATGGTTGAGCAAGAATGTGTTGGCAGAAGTTGCACCTACACAAGCAACAGCCTTCTGCCCTCCAAGTCCAACAATATTTAGCAATATTATACGTAACACTGGGCAATATGGGAAAAAAATCTATTACGATATAGGCTATCTTATATCATAAAAATATATATAGAGATATGGCTGAAAAATGTTTCACAATATAAAGTATTTCTTATCAGTCAATGTTGATAATTGATTTTTCTAAACATTTAAAAAAAAAAAAAAATCAAAATGTTTTTGTGTACATTGTAATGTGCAGTTTCGTTTCTACCAGTGCATTGGAATTGCAATTTGCATTTGATGTTACCCAATTGCGGCTTCTTCTTTATTTGAAATATTTCTTAATGTTTCCTCCCGCCGTGTTCTGCCTACAACAAGCACAATGTCACGATCATGGTATGAGTTCTAAAAAAAAAATAAAAAAAATTTCTGTCGATAATTTTATCGGAGGCACTTCATATTGATATCAGTCACGTGACTATCGCGATACATATTGATATTGAGCCTAATTTAAATCTTTAATCAGGGATTCTCAGTTTTTGTTCTTTGTGTTTTGCTAAGGCTCAAAATGCAGATTACTTTGGTTTTGTAGTGTGAAAGTGTACCCGACATTCCTTGAGGCTTTTTTTTTTAAATATATAATTAATATTTACCGGTTTGTTGGTTTTTTTCATGTTAGTTTATTCTTCCCCGAAGCTGTAGTATTCATTATTTCCATTCAACCACCTCATTGTTCATTTTCATTAACTCTTACATTTAATATTGGACCTTAATCTGTTATTTAGGATGACTACTGTATATGATTCACTTCCACATCTTGTTTTTCAGTCTGTCACCTGGTGGCAGCTGCGTGGCATAAGATTGTACAGTGAGAGCATTTGTCAGTTAAATCGAGCTTTTTTTAGGCAGTTTGCTGCACATGATGACACATGATAATCGGCACGATGTTAGAAAAATTCCACAATAGACTAATTCCTATCGTCGTCACGATACATATCATATCACCCAGTTCTTATTATGCACGTACGCTGTGGGAAATAATACAATACAATACAACTTTATTTATATAGCGCATTTCACAACAGCTGGACCTGTAAGAAAGAGCTTTCCATATGGTGTAGTATAATTAGTGGGTAATTAGAACACAAATTAAAACACATATACACATATACAATAGATACCAGAATCAAATAGTTGTGTTAACTGTCAGCAGTGGAGTGACAGCTATTCATAAACATACACATATCAACAATTGAGAGAGTGAGAGACGGTGGGCATTGTTGGTTTCAAATCCTTAGTGTTTTTTAAATCTCATTGCAGTCTAATGAAGTCAACCAAGGGGACGCCTTGGAACACAACTTTAGCGCCATGCACTCAGCCCTGATGTTCCCTGTCACTCACCTGCTGAGTGGCTCGCCTCAGCAGCAGGTTTGCATTTGCAAATGCTTATTTGTCACAAAGTGTACTTTGAGAGTTTCTCAAGTTAGACTCTTCTTTGCAGGCTTCCCAAAAGTCCATGCTGTCTACGTGGTCCAAATTGTACAAGGTGTTCGCACGCTGTTCGGCTCTGGTGGTTACCGCAGAGGAGAACATCTGCTGTGAAGAGCTCTGTGTTAAAATTGACTCAACAGTTGATCAAGAAACTCTCACAGTAAGAACATTTTCACCATCGTCTTCCGCACGCACACATACGCGCACATTTTTCTCTAATAAGCTCAGTTTATATTTTTTTGATCAGGAAACTGAAATTAGTTATCTTTTTCTTTTTATCTATTCATTTTGGAAAAATGAGGAAATAAGTGACTTGAAAAACGCCTACTTTTGATGTCAACCTCCAAGTCAGATCTTACATTAGTGTTATGACGTTTGAGAACAAGTCGTTCTTTTGAAAGTCTCTTTTGGGGATCAATAAGAATCAATTCGCAGCTGTGGGAGAGCCATTGGTTTTTATGTGGTTGTTTTTAGCTGATTTGGTGTGGTATTTGCTAAAATTGAACCAATCTGCTTTAGTGTACAAAATAAAAGGTACATTTGTGGAAAATAACACTTCTCCACAGCTTGGGAGTGGAATGTATTAGTGTATGTTGTGAACAAGTCCTGGAAAAGTCCCGAGAAGTCCTGGAAAATAACTTTGAGTGGGAATCCCCTCATGGAGTTCCCGCTGAATATTATACAATATGTATAATACATCTTAACTTGTATAGTGCATTTCACTACAGCTGCAACTGTGAAAGTGCTTAAAATTGAGTATAACAAAATAGCAATAATTCAATAACAAAGACAGTGAAAGTAGTAATTTAAAATACAAATGAATGATACTGACTGATACTGTAGACGCCAGAAAACAGCAGTTGCGTCGAGTTGCATTGAGAGCCAAATAATAAAAATGTCCTCAAACGAGGTTTGAAAAAGTTTGTCATGCATAGCATAAACAATTGTTGATTATGAATCCATCCATTTGAACCACTTAACCGATCACACCCAGGTGTTGAATTTAGGGCTGGGCGATAAACCGGAAATTTACCGTTACCGAAATTTAATACAATGACCAACATCATTTTGCCCATGTCGGTAAATTCGGTGTTTAAAAAAAAAAAAAGGTGTTTTCTGTCTGCGGCTATGTTCATGCCCCTTGAAGACGGCTACAGCGGCTGTAGTCAGGTGACTCCACCCAGCTTGAACCAAAACAGAAAACAGACGACGCGGTCAAATCAAGAAGCGGCTGACTCGGCTGAAGACAAAGTAACGTTAGTTGAAGTTGTTCCTGTTGCGCTTGTCCCGAAAAGAAATTCGACATCTGTCGTTTGGAAATGTTTTGAGTTCCATAAAGACTATGTTTGAGCAAAAGAACGCAAACTGCAAAGTGCGTCGTAAGCACCCAAAACAGCGCGTCCAACCTTTTATTTTTCACCACCCACAAGACAACCATGGTGTGCTGAAAGCTCAAAAGGAGAAGCAAGATTCGACCAGTGACAACAGCCCATAACTGAGGCGACACCATACGAGAGAACGTCTCAGAGGTGGACGCGATAGCCGAGCACATAGCTAAAGATAAAGCTCCTCTAGCTACAGTGGAGCGCACAGGATTTAAAGTAGCCGGCAAGAGGTACGAAAATATCTGTCGCAAACCGTACTTCCCAATATGGACAACATCGGGACAGGAGCGTAGACATGTCAAGCATTTTGCATCTACATCCGACTTGTGGTCGAGTCGCAACATGGATCCCTGTTTGAGCCTGACTGTGCATTACATAAACGACAAGTGGCGAATGCGCACCAGAGTACTCGAGACGGCACATTTTCCCGATGATGCACACTTTATTTGCATAGTCTTTTTCCCCCATTTAATTTAGCATTTTACTTGCCGACCACACTAGCTCCTTTGCACATGGCATTATTTATATTGTTTACATGAGACATTCACACAAATCTAGGCCTTTGCACATGGCATTACAGCACCGTGGCGCAATCTATTTGCAGAAAAGATTTTGCGAGAGGTACTCCTTTTTCTCCTGTTCTTTGTGACATTGTTCAAGTCATGCAAAGCAAACTATTTGGAATGTTTATACAAATGATTTTTGTACTTTTATTTTTCATTGAAAGTAATTTGTACCAGTTGGTCAATAAAGAAACAGTTAATATGCATTCCCTGCATTTATTTAGATTTTGGTCCACGGGCAAAAATCGTGCATTTATCGTTATTGAGGTAAAATTGCTTTGATTTATCGCGATATTGATTTCAGGTCATATCGCCCAGCCCTACTTGAATTACTCGGGTATTTGTTTCACCCCTAGAAAAAAAGTATACTCATGATTTTTGAAAGATTTGTTTTTAAACACACACCTAAATACTTTGTGCTTTGTGTATAAGATTCCTTTTAACAACCATTGTTTGTTGGTTCAGGTTACCTCCACGCTGACAGCTTTTGCCTGCATCCTTCAAGTCATGGTGGAATGTGTGGACTTCTCTCCCTACACCCCACAGTTCCAGCAGAAACTCAAGTGTAAGTCCACATGTTTTCACACTTTGCATGATCAGGATTTTTGATCGGAGAATTTAAAAAATAATGTAAAACTCCATCATCCAAGCACCAGATGGCACAAATGTTTATTTAAACTAATCTTTATAAAAAAATTGTCAAATATTCTCAAATATTTTTGCCCTTACTTACTGCTGCAATCTTTAGAAAGGAAAAGGTTGGAAGTGAAATGTTTAACTTAATAACCTGATTTTAGTAACAATGCTACCATTATTGTTGTTCTTTAGTTGAAACCTTTTCAAAATTATTTCAATAAAAAAACCTGTGAATTCAGCTGCATGGCAATATCAAGTTGGGCGCTGAGGTTGTGAAGCAGTTATATTAATGGTGAAGGTGGGACTTAAGTTGTGTAGATCTTTGTTTCACCAAGAGAAATTGCACAACTTTATTATGGTGTTTTTGTGGACAATCCAATACGAGTTAACTGCGTTACATTCTCTAAAATGTACGTGGGTGGGTGAGCTCAATAGCCATGCGCAACAGTGCTGCAGCTTTGGTTTGCTTATTGTAATAGTATTTTCTCGTAATGCTGAACACCGAATATCTTGACTATACGTAGGCTTTTTCCACCATGGTGTCGTGTTTGAAAGTGAAGGTGCACGCCAAGATAAGAGATCGATATGTTTGATACAATACCTCAAATGACTGAAGTATCTGCAGTATTGTACCACAAAGGAATGCGATATGTATGGATTCATGAGAAGACTCACTCAACCACCACACAAGAAGCAGAGTGGCTCAATCTCTGCGCAATAAAAAAGTTAATATAATATAATACAATGGTTACAAATTGACAGAATCTACCAGTGGTAACCAAATTTCAGGAAAACCGTTACATTTAGAAGAGATTTACAGTGTGTGGCCAATATGTACATGGGAAACAATGGGGCTGTAATGTCTCAATTCACAGATCTGATTATGTTATCGATTGATGTGGTTGTTTCCCAACCTGGGGATTAATGGTTCAATCCCAGGCCATTAGTATCTTTGAGCAAGATAATGAACCACCAGTTGCTCGTAAGTTATCAGAAGGAAGATGAGGTAATAGTGGTTTTGACTTACGACATTACAGCTAATTACAAAATTAACAAAATATGCTAAATATGGTCTGCTCTAATGTAGTGGATAAGATCTGATATAACGGATCAGATCAGTGGAAAGTCTTACTTATTTTCTCACATTGGAGAATTTTATTTACACTTTTTTCTCATAATAGCAAACTGGCTCCTCAACAACAACCAATCTCACCTTCCTCTTCCTGCAGCTCCTCACACTCCAGTAAACTGGACCAGGAAGAGAAGCAAGGCTCTTGGCAACCTGTCCACCTTCCATTCCCTGCTAGTTCAGTGTCTGAATGTTTACCTGGAAGGAGAGGATGTCCCATCAGAAACCGCAGGCATGGCACTGCTATCTGTCTTGTCTGCCCTCTTGACCAACCTGGCACTTGGTAACGCTGTCAACGAGGCTCTGACCACCCTCGTTCCGCCTCTCGTTGGTCTCTACAAGCAAGCAACCTGTGAACCACCTAGATTTACGACGCAGATTCTTACAAAAGTGGGTTCTCTTTGTTTTATCTGAAAGTTGAATTACCGTACTTTCCGGGCCATGGGGTGCTCTTTAAAGTCCCTAATCTTCCCCAAAACAAACAAAGCGCCTTTTAAAGCGACGCGCCCATTATATGGACTAAGCATCACTCGCGACCATCAACCCTTTTACTCATTGGGCTGTTCGGAGTGCATGTTAGCACACCCTGCTGGACCAAGTCGGAGTCATCTATGCTTCTAATTGACCGTGACTTATACACTATGTGACTATGTTGTTTGGGTGATGGTGTCGGAGAAAGCTGGACAAAAGGGCAGCTGTCCACAATGTTGTAGTCTGTCTTATCATTTATGTTATTGCAAGAAAGAAACGTCCCAGGTTTAGACATCAGACTGCAAAAAGCCCAAAGCACAACAGCACATCTCTCTAAGCAGCCATGTGATTGGCTGGGTCTGAGTGGCTCCCAAGAAGCCATTGCTATAATCTTTTTGTGTTATTTTTTACTTCTTTTGGGTATATAGATGGCATGAGAGATACATGTTTTGTGTTAATCTTATTTCTTTGTTTCATTGTTTGCTTGTATGCTGAGTTTTTTTTTTTAAACCGTGACTCTAAGGAGTGTGGTGACCAGTGAAGTGCCTCCCCTGACGTTGTCTAGTAGACTATTGCCAAGACACCTTTTATTGGTTAGTCATTGTTAATGGCAGTGATTCCTAATAGTTTCATGACATTCATGACATCTGTCATTGAAATGGGGCGATACCTCTAGCAACGATCCCTTAGGGCATTGAGTCCTGGTGAGCTGGCATCAGAGCTAGCGCGAGCAGCTGAGCTGGCGCCTTGTAGTGCGGCGCACCTAGTATATGCATTAAATGCGGAAATAGCACCCTCAACTGGTGTTGCGCCCTTTGATGCAGCGCATCTTAAGGCCGTAAAAATACGGTAGTAGAATTAATGGTTTCCTCCTTGCAGATGGAAAAGCTTCTGGGTGAGGTCTTCAGCTGCATTCAGAGCCGCTCCAATTTGGCCAATGACAGCGACCTCCTGGCTCTGCTTTCACCGTTGCTCAGTGTGTTGTTCCCACACAAGAACAAGCAGCACCGCACAGCCGTCACCCACTTTTGGAATTCCACCTTCGCTAATGCAGTCGGCCTGGTCTACCCCGATGATCTCAGGTGAAAACTACCACCTCTTGTCATCTGGCAATCATTGTCATTAGAGTTTACTCTAGACCAGGCGTGGGCAAACTACGGCCTGGGGGCCACATGCGGCCCATTAAACGTTTTAATCCGCCCTGCCGAACTTGAAAAAATTTAATGAAAAAACCTTGTTAATGTTCTATTTTCTGAATACTGTGGTGTGTCAAAGACAGATATTTTGTTGTAATGCTTTTGTTAATTCTCATTTAAAATTAAATGTATTTTTTTTCTCCGATGAGGTCAGGTTACAAAAACACTCCATCCATCTGCTTCTGGTCCGAAACCCTTTGTCAAAATTTAGAACCCGTTGTGGCCCACCAATCAAAAAGTTTGCCCACCCCTGTTCTAGACCCATCAGCTGCACCTGAGCCTTGGTCCAGATAAAGTTGTGTTAACGGTGTTTCTTTTACAGGCCAGTTCTCAGCCAAGTGAAACAAAAGACTCCAATCATTCTTCCTGGCTTTGAGACGGTCAATGTGGCAGATGAGCTCAGTGGGCAGTATTCCGTGAGTTGTCCTGAATTTTCTTCCCCCTGCCCCCATATTTCTTTACTCGTCTCTCCTAGTTTTTCCTCTTACCTGTGTTTTTGTTTTTTCAGAGTGAGAGTTCCCAGTTAGAAGCCAAACTCAGTGGGATGCCAGTTGGCTCTACGGGGAAGAGGGACCTTATAGAGCGAGCTGAGCTGAGTGACCGAAGCTCCTCGAGGACCTCCAAACCTGTTTCTGTAAGTCTCTGAAGTTGCGCCTCACCTTCCTTCTTTCCTTTTGTTTAAGCATTACCAAATTTCCTTTGGCAGACAAAACTGGACTTTGGCTCCCCCAAGGTTCCTCGCAGGGAAATACTGGACGAGGAGGCCTCAGTTGACTTTGTCTTCATTCCACCTGAAACAAAGGAGAGAGTTTTAACAGAACACCAGAAGGAGGTTAAAAGGACTAAAAGGTACAGTTTGTCACTAATTCCATTCCATTACCCATGCTCATGTCATTAAGTTTAAAAACTACTCTTTGTGACGTAGGGTTGACATACCTGCCATGTACAACAACCTGGATGCCTCTTTGGATACTACAGTTTTCACGCAGTATACGCAGAGTCAAGAAGACTCTCTGTAAGTGCACAATTTAATGTTTGACATGAAACTAATGTTTCAAAAAGAGTGTCATAATAGGAACTTCTCAAATTGCTTTTTCTCTAGGAGCAAATTACCAACTGAAGAATCTTACAAAGTTGCCATGGAATCTTTAGCTGAGGTAAAGAGAGTCAAGCAATGAAGACATGCATCTTGTCCTTTTTCTTGTTTTAATCCAATTTTCCATTATTAAAATGTCAGTTACTTGTGTCACAACAGTTCTATGACATGTCTGCTTCATATTGATATAAAAGACTTTTAAGCCATCTAATCCTGTCAATTAAATTCTCTTCTTGTAGTTACCTCATGAGACAAATGAAGTTGCTGAGATTCACAAAAAGGAGACTCGAGACTATGCGAGCCCAAAAGCCTTGGATAATGAGTCATTGAAGGAGGAGCAGGATATTATACCAGATTCAGTGGATGTTTCCATAGAGGAAAATGCCAGATGTAATGGCCGAGTAGAAGATGAGGCCACACCGGATGACAAAAACATCAGTCCTAACATGTCAAGCTCTTCAGATTTAGTCTCCGGAACACCCCAGAAGTCCAGTGGGGGCAGCCGTCGCCAATCCTTTATCACATTGGAGAAATATATTGAAAGGAAGCCTGCGCGCCCCAATACTACATCCTCGTTCATAGGTCCTCTTGTGAAGACTTCCGGTTGCCACGACTCAAACACCCCCTCACCAGAGGCTTCCCATGAACCCATTGTTCAAAATTCTCTACTGTCCCCTCAGGCACTGTCAAAGTGTCCTGTAAGTGACCCCCAAGAGTCACCGCGAAGGCCCAAATTAGATGGTGAGCGGAAAGTTGAGCCTGTAAGGCTGACTGAAAGGCTTACAAGTAATGAATCAGAAATTGAGGATGTCATCCCAGACACTCAGGCTGAAAATCTTGTCATGGAGAATGCCAACAGCACTTCCACAGAAGATGACACAAGAAGCTCAAATCCAGAGGGGGATTCTCAAGAGACTGGGGATGATTCGCAGTTGTCTGAGAGCTTGACTTCTCCGGGTAAGCGGAGATACCGTAAGCGTGCTAAACATCTACTGCCAGGAGAAAGGCCAATTGATTCAAGCACACCACAGAACAGACCCAACACAAGAAGCGAGGTGGCCAGTGGTAGAATACGGCTGAGGTCTCAGCGTGACAGCAGCTACTCAAGTAGAACTAAGTCTCCAGTTAAATCACACAGAAAGGTCAAGCTGTACAGCAGTTCAGGGAATATTTTTGAAGCTGAAAAAACAAGACCAAGATCGCAGGAGTCAAATAAAACGGACCAGACCGAGGGAAATCGTAGTAGGGGCAAGAAAATACCAAGTCAAATGAACTCAAAATCAGACACCCAGTCTGATTCTGAAAGCCCGTCACAACGAAGGCATAGCAAATCCTTACAGGATCTCAAAGAAGATGGTCTTAAGAACTCAAAGCCTGTAACTGAAAGAGTGTCCAGTCAATTTGAGTTGCAATCAGACACTCCATCTGGTATAGAAAAACGGTCTGTACGAAAGAGAGGACGACCTCCCAAATCCTTATTGGAGCCTAAAGAGGAATCTCAGAGTGGCCCAAAACAACCCGAGAAACTGTCCAGGCAAGCAGGCTTGTATGCAGACACTCAGTCTGATTTTGAAGATGTCTTACAGAAAATTGACAGCCAGCCTATCAATTGTTTACCGGAATCCAAAGGGGTTGATCTTAAGCCCGACTCGATGTCTGAAAAAATGTCCATTCAAACAGACCCCACTCGGGCTGATTATGAAAACCAGTCACAGCCAAATTGTGACCGACTTTCCAGTTCTCTATTGGAGTCGAAAGAGGAGGGTCTTGAAATGTCTGAGAAAATTAACAGTGAAACCAATATACAGTCACATACTCCGGCCATTCTGGAATCAGAGAGACATGTCCCGCCTGTCAAATCCTTATTGGAGCCTGACGAGGGGGATCTTATGAATCCAGAGATGATGTCTGGGAAATTATCTGGTCAAATTGACTTGCAATCAGACACTCTGCATCATACTGAAAGTCAGACACAGGGAAGAATTAGCATAATTTTCAAATCCTTATCAGAATCAGAGAATGTTCTTAAACAGCAACCAATGTCCAGTCAAGCAGATTCCCAATCCGACACTGGGTCTGTTACTGGAAGCAAGAGACAGCAAAAACGTGGCAAACATTCAAAAATGGTGAGTAAGACTTTGAAAAGCGGTCATTCCCAGTCACAGGTTTTGTCCGACCCTGTGGAATCAAACCAAACGATCTTGTATAAGCCACTTGAACAAATTAAAAAGGATGAAAATGATTCAGGTTCTCAAATACCCACCGTATCACCTCAAACTGATGGCCAATCGCAAGAAATTGAACTTGAAGAGCAGGGAAAAAAGCAGCAAAAAGATTCTCAGATTATTGCTTCTTTTACGAGTGACGTGATCCAAGAAAGAATAAGTACGCCAGCATGCATTCTTAGCAATCGAGAAGAGGTTGCCAAAGATGAGCCTGAAACTGAATTTAGTCAAGAGTCACAAGAGAATACTCCAACATCCTCTGATAGTCCGCCTCTGCGACATAGACGAAGTAAGGCATCTTCGGAGGATAAGAGTGAACCTAAGACCTTGTCCAGAAAGCAAACTAGGTCTCATTCTCAAGAAAGTAGTCAAACGGAATCTAGAGAAAGGGGTCGGTCAAGACAAAGCAAGTTGCATGAGAATCAGTCAAAATGTAGCCCCGCTTCCACTCCAGAAAGCTCCCAGTCTTTAGATGTTGTAGGATCTCCAGAGTCTTCTCATGGCAGGAGATCAAGACGAAGATCTTCTAAAGTGTTCACAGCCAGCTCAGACTCTTTAGAAACTGAATTGTCAGAAGCCCAAGAAAAATGTTCACTGCCTGCAAAAAGACGGAAATCCCAAGGGACATCCCCAAGTCCTGTCACCGGCAAATCTGACAAGATAGACCTCGCAAAGAATTCTGTGGATCCAGAAATGTTGGAACCTGCTCAAGTACAAGAGGATTCCCCAAAAATCTCAGATTCAATGGATTCTCAACCACCGGCAATGTCTGACAACTGCAAAGAAAGACAAATGGATGTCACCATTGCTGATGTCTTTGATCCTGAAGAATCTGAGCCTGAAATTGCCAAGAACCAGGTCTCTCTCAGTTTATCACCTAGCAAGAGGAAGGGAAGGCAACGAATCTCTCGAACTAAAGCAAACTCTGCTTCTTCACAAGAGAGTGACACCAGGGACATGGAATCATCAGAAATGTTGGAACCAAAAAAGACTGTTACTGAGAAGAATCAGGAAGACTTTTGTTCTAAGACTTTTGCTGGAGTCACACAGACTCCCCCTGAGGAGGCAAAAGAGAAGCTGCTGGTCACGGAGTCCCCTCCACAGGAGACTACACCGATGGTAGTGGGACTGGCAAAACAGTGTAATTCGGTCAATGAAGAAGAGACAGTTGTTCCGGTGGATGAAACTGTGAGTTGCACTCTTGCACAAAAGGAAGAAGAGTGTTCAAGCATTGTGGATGAGCGTTCAAAGGCTGCGGAGCATTCTGCCGGAAATATTGAGAAAACATTGCAACATGTCTTAGAAGACCATATACCTCTACATGAGGGCGTTAATGATGTGGCGGTAACTTTAAGAGAATGCCAAAATGAAGAAAGAATTCAGACTTCAAACACAGATGGCCATTCAGAAGCTGCTCATGGTGATGTTTGTAACGGCGAATCAACAATGAGCGCCATCGCCCCGGATTCTCCGGCAAAACTGAACGACCTGCAGGCTGAGTTGATGCCAGACTTGGTCCAGAGCCCGTGCTGTAACAGGACCAAAGGAACCTGGTCGCCTTCAGCCTCCCCCTCAACCAGCATCCTCAAAAAAGGCCAGAAGAGACCTGTGGAGGAGGAGACACCCTCACCTCTCGTCAAGGTTGGCGACCTTTTATCAACAGCAATTAACTTGTTTTTCTGTCAGTCTAACTGAGCCGTCTTATTTTACAGTCCAGGCGCGTGTCTTTTGCTAACCCCATTCAACAGCAAGAGATGGCTGATGACATTGATCGCCGCAGTCCTACTGTCAGAACGAGCTCCCCCAGAAGAGCCAAAGTCGGCAACCTGCCCCACCCCAAAGTATGTGTTGCCAACTGGTTTTAACTCACAATCAGCGTGTTTTCTTTTCTGAATAATATTTGACATGATGATTTCCCACCCCACCCCACTGTTTTAGTTTGTCACAACACCAACAAAGGGTGCGCTGACCATGAGTCCCAGGAATCTTAACAGTCCAACTTTCAGGAGCTCTAAGAAATGCCTGGTATGCGCATCAAATAGGAACTTGTGTAACATATTAGCTGGGAGACCAGCAGTTGTCCTGGTCAGCTGCATAAGGAACTTTTTATATCTTTTCTCGAAGATTTCTGAGATGAGTCATGGGCCTCGGCCTGTTTCCAAAAACTGCATATATCCCGCCCTGGTTGGATGCGGAGCACCTGTCGAAGCGGTTTTGCCTCAGATATCGTCCAGCATTTGGTGAGTACGGATGAGTTGGGGAAAACTCAACAGGCTCTCAGCATGGGCACCGAAAGAAATTTTGACTTTACTCAAAAAAGTCATACACCAAACTTGGTCAACCTTGTTTTGGGTTTACTGACTTCTCCCAGCCCCAACATAACTTGGACTAAATAACTTTTTTTCCCCCACATGACGAAAAATAATTATTAGGTTTGTTGTATTACCTCGTGTTGCAGCAACAACGGTGAGGCACTGTCGGCAGAGGGTTTTTTGTGTTGTATATTCTTTTTATGGCCGAAATAACTCCATATTTTTTATGTTGACTTTCTTTTGGGGACTAAAATCTACTGCCGCTTCTGCTGCCGTCTCCTCCTCCTGTTTGCACGGCAGACAGTGCAGTGACTGTGAGAGTGGGGGCGGCGGGGGCGTTGACTAATTAGCAGGGGGGGTGAGCAAGACCGTCTGTGTAGTCTCAACAATTTAGAGCATAGTGCCGTGTGCTGCTTTTATGAAACAAACCAAAAGTTTCCGCGTTCTAAAAAAAGAAACATTGCACGTCTTTCGATGTGACTATTGCGCATGCGCACATCGCAATTGCGATGTTCTAACTGCATATCGTGCAGGCCTAATTATCAATGAATGGTTTCAGTCTCATCAGCAACAGATTTTGTTGCGTTTGTTGTCATCCTCACAGGTCCCGCGGCTTTGGGCAGCTCGTCCGAGCGCGCAACATCAAAACGGTCGGCGACCTCAGTGCTCTGACTCCCACTGAAATCAAGACACTCCCTATTCACTCACCCAAGATTTCCAATGTCAAGAAAGCCCTCAAGTCCTACGAACAGCAGGTATCTGATGCCTTTTCCGCCTTCTTTTCACGCACTACGGTTCATGTCTTTGTTGACTTATGATCAATGCTCCTCCAGCGGAAAAGCAGAGGTGTAGACGAGCTGAAGAGCTTCGTGGAGATGGAAATGATGACTTCTGAGTCGGACGAGACGAGCGCAATGCCAAGCCAGGATGAAAAAGAGAAACCTGCAGACATGTTAGGTGTGTGTGCGCATCCGTTTAAGAACATAATGTGCAAATAAATTTTTTTTGTTCGGTTACACTTTGCGCGGGGCTTAAAAACCTTTGTTGCTTTGATGTTATTTGATTTGGAAAAATTAAGGAGAAAAAAACTGCTGTGCGGGCTTTGACAGTGAAGTCCAATCATTTTGTCGAAAATGTCATATGTGCTATTATAAGCACACTTTTTGATTCCGCATTAGGAAATGTTGACACTGGAGTCCAAGATAAATCAAGATGGGCATGGCATGACAAAAAAGGAGAAAGTGATCAAATCCTTTGGCATATCAGCACGTTTGGACCGTGAAGGATGTGATGCGTTTACATTCTGCAAATCAGTGGGCAGGATTCAGTCGGGTGACTCAGCCCAGGGAACACATCTTTAATTTCAAATATGGAAGAGTGTCCCGTCTGCATGAGTAATTTAATAGCAAGACCTAAATCCTCATCCTAAGCCTGGAACTGATTTGAGTTTTGACAAGACTGATGTCGATCGAACTAACATGGTCGCCGTGAGAAGCATATCACCGATAGTTCTGTTTCACCAAGAACAAACAACTTTACAATCATGACTACCACTAATGGGAAATATAAATTCAGCTAAGCAACACACTCATGCAATCTTCGCCAAGTTGCCATCATCAAGCCATCTTTGGGAAATAGGCAGGATACCCCCTGAATTGTTTTCCAGCCAATCGCAGGGAACACACAGACAAACAACCAGTCACACTTAATCACACCAAAGGGCGATTTAGAGTGTTCCATTAACTCACCGTGCATTTCTCTGGAATGTGAGATATTTTAGCCTCAAAATCTAATGTGTAGCAACATTTCGGAAACTGTAAAACTAAAAGGTTTCCTCACGTCCAAGGTGACAGTGTACTTATACTTTATATATGATTTCCCCCCCCCCCCCCCCCCCCCCCCCTCAACATATTTGTTTAAAGCCACAACGTTGACCGAAGAACCTGCTCCTGCAAAGCTGGAGGAAGAGGCAACAGCGGACTCAAGTGCGTCTGGAGCACCGAAAGGTCCTGAGAGTCTCCTGGCCCGACTGGACGCTCTCGACTGTGCCGTGAGACCGCCCCATCTGAGCGGCTGTTCGCCTCAGCAGCTGTTTGACGTCCACGAGCACCTGACGCTGCTGATGAGGCGAATCACATTTGAGATGCAGAGCCGCCTCGCCCCCATCAACGAGGACCCCTGAACTCACCATGAACCGTGATTCCCCTTGCACTCTCTCTTTAAACAGAGAGCAATATTTTACAAAAGTGTGATATTTTTTATGAAATTATTCTATGCTTTTTAAACCCTTAACTGCATCATCAAAAGCAAACGCACCAACTTGAACTGTGTGACCCACATACTCCCATATTCCAGCTGTACATACACCTTATTCCTCACGTGCCTGTTTGTAGAATGTGTATATTGTGTAGAAAAGCTTGTTTAGATTGTTTTTTGTTTGTTTTAATGTGTCACATGCACATAGTAGTCTGCACATGCTTTTTTATTTGTACCCTTGAAGTACTTAAAATAAAAGAAATGATTGAATGTGTTTTTAAGGGGCAGTGTTGAATTTACTGTTTATGGTAAGCATGGCCCATTAGGGCCAATTCAATCCTATTCCTCAGGGGCCAGTTTCCTGCCTTTGTTCCCATCTCCCTGCTGCAACACACCTGATTCAAATGAGCGGGATCGTTATCTAGCTTTTGCCGACCTTGGTTATGACCTGATCATTTGAATCAGGTGTTTTGCCCCACGAAGAGATGGAAAACAGGCAGGACACCAGCCCTCGAGGAAAAGGTTTGAAAAACCCCTGCATTTGGCAATACTATTGGCAACTCCGGGGGTGCCAAAACTCAGGTGAAAAGTCACCATCTATATACTGTATTTATATTGAAACCAATAATTACTGTTAGCTTTTAGGTGAAAGTAAAAAAGAGAATGAATTAAAACAATATAAACAACCAAGTGAAGAGGAGAAAGGTCAATTATGTATTTTGATTAGTGTTCCTGCCTGGGCAGTGCTGCGGCTTGTACACTTTTTTTGTTTTTAACGTTTAAGTGACCGGCACTTTAAAAGGTATATTTCCATGATTGAGTAACAAAATGTTTATTTTTTTCAAGATGAATGTTTCATATTGAAGGGCATTAAGATTAAGCTCATGAGAATATATTGTTAAATTTTTAAAAAGTGACAGTGTTATGTTATGGAGAAAAGTGAAACAATTAAAATAGGAAGAAGTTAAACAGTGTAACAAGTTTCTGTTCCTTACAATTATCTACAAGATTGTAATACCTTTTCATTGTTTGGCGTATGTGAGGGCAGCGTCAGTTGAGTAGGGAGTGACGTCATTGAGAGGGGACGAGCCCTTTAGTCTGAATATGGAGCCTTCCTTGACCACTGGGACGAGCATTGCAATATTTTTTCCTCTTATTTTTGTTGATTTCTCTCAAAGTCCTGAATCTAATAAATCATTTCCAGTGACTAGAATTAGAATTAGAAATCCCATTATTGTCATTGTACTCAAGAGTGCAACGAGATTAGAGAGCTCCCCTCTCCAGTGCAATACACCAATAATACAGACAAATATATAATGTAAATAATGAAACTTCTTGGTGGAATATCAAAATGAATTATAAAATAAACAGACAACAGAAAAACATTTCTTAATCTAATAAAATCGAGAAAAATAATCTTTGGGTAAATGAATCTATGGGCTGATATTTGTGTCCCTAGAAATTGAATCCGAATACTGTTGAAGGTGAATTGCTTAACTTGAATATTTGATTTGAAAACTGAATCATCGAATTGAAAAACTGAATTTCAATTACATAAATAGTACATTTATTTTTTTCGTTGAATTTTTCCATCTTCATTTTTTTGTTAGGAACTGTATCCCAATAAACTTGAAAATGAATTTAAGACTCTAAAATGCGTTTTTTAATTCCTCAACAAAGTACGCTCCCTAATAATTCAATACTGCATACACTCACATTCTGTGTAAAACATTCTAACTTCAGCGAGACATTCGGGAACTTGGGATGCCTCTAGAATGAGCAATGGATTCCAGGTACATATATCTCCTCTTCGGTCAAACAGCACCTTCGTTTTGAAGGCCGTAAACTGTGTCATGAGTATTGCCAGCCGCCAGTGCATGGAATATAATATATAGTATATAAAATATAAAATACGCCAGAGAAATTTGCAGTGAACAAATCAGCAACCTGCCTTGCTAGTTTCCGACGCTTGGCGCTCTCCAGAGGTCTCTTTCGGTCCTGCAAAAGCACAATCAAAGTAACACGTCTGTGGATGTAATAAAATTCCGTGAAAAAATGTGTAACTTTTGGAATTTTGTTAGCAACGTGTCCAATCATCTGAAATAACACACTTCGGATTAATTCATATATTTTAATTGAGGAAGAAAAGTGCATGCGTTCCAAGGTGATTTCTCCTGTAGGACGACACCAGTTCTCCTGCCACTCACAAGGAACATATGGAGATGGTGTGCATAAAGTTGTGGATACGTTTTCTGGGATGTATATACAATGTATATACAATTATACAATATATGTATGTACATATATTATATAATGTGTATATATATATATATACACACATACATCCATACATACATTACATCCTGAACTGGTTGCCAGCCAATGCCAAGGGCACACATAGAGAAACAACCATCCGCGCTCACACTCATACCTAGGGGCAATTTAGAGTGTCCAATCAACCTGCCACGCATGTTTTTGAAATGTGGGAGGAAACCGGAGTACCTGGAGAAAACCCACACAGGGACCGGGAGAATATGCAAACTCCACACAGGAAGGCCGGAGCCGGAATCAAATCCAGCACCTCTGCTGTGTCTCACTGTGAGGCCATCGTGCTCACCCCAGTCGGCCTCCGATTATATATATATATATATATATATATATAAAAATTTTATTTATTTATTTATTTTTTTTTGCCACAAGTGAAAACAGGGCAGTGGAACATATCACTGACGTTTATTTTGATGAGGAACATTGACTTGAGATGAAGTGTTTTGAGTGTGGTCACGCAACAAATTAAACACATATTTCAAGGCCCCACTGTATTGTGTTGCATTTTTGTCATACTTTCTGCAAATATATCTTATTCTTCACTTATTCAAAATGCTTAATGATTCACTACACTTGAACCTAACCAGTGACAGCATGTGCATTAAATACAGTACAGAATGAATCACGATTTGTAAGCTTTTAAAGAAACAAGTTGCTGCTTCATCCTCTTTGTCTCTGCTGTTTTGTGTGTGTGTGTGTTTGGCCCAACATTGTGATTATGTCTGCAAAAACAGATGCCAGTTCCTGTGCTGCATTTCTGCACACTTCCAAGTCAGAGAACATCGTGAAAAGGAACGCTGGTAGAACAGGACCGCAACGCAAGGTAATGCCCCGGTATTATATTTGGCTATTTTGGTAGATTCAATTACATTTAACAGACTTGCTCAATACACTTCGCGGACACTTTATAAGGTACATGTGCACTTTTTTGTGGCATTGTAATCTGTGTCATACTGAGACAGCTGTTCATAATATTTTGGTGATCTGGAGTGTCAGGATGAAGCTATTCCTTCAGTTGCTTCTGGGATGGACCACCTTACTCCTCCAAGCACATCATCCAGTTTCCTCCAGCAGTAAGTACACGCCACACTCGGCTAATATTTCACATGTATGTAATAGAACTCACTAGATATTCATCTGATTGCGTTGTCTTTGTTTACAGGGTTTTTCTCATTCCCAGTCAATTCATGTGATGTTTTCATTCTTCTTCCTCTTCCTCCTCCTCCCTTTCCTCCACTCCAGCGAAGAGCAGAATTGATAGTAAGAGTCACACAAAATGGTCGCTACATTAGGTATACCGGCCCATTCGAAGTGGAATCCGAATTAACCTAACAGCTGCACTGCAGACTCTAATTACGATAATGATGAACATAATCTCCGACAGTCTCAACTGAAAGTGAGTGTAAAATATTTGCTGGTGTGATTGGGTATCAAAAGTTTATGGGAATGATAACCGCTGGAGTATGTCCGTTTAGTATTGTCCAGGTGAGCAATAATCAAACATTTT
Organism: Idiotropiscis lumnitzeri; assembly: GCF_059441095.1. Taxonomy (NCBI): domain Eukaryota; kingdom Metazoa; phylum Chordata; class Actinopteri; order Syngnathiformes; family Syngnathidae; genus Idiotropiscis; species Idiotropiscis lumnitzeri. The sequence goes on along the minus strand of NC_142404.1, from coordinate 4,990,147 downwards.
AATCAGTGAAATCTTTAATTTGCTGGGATATGGGTGCGTGGTTTGTTGAGCAAATGCCAATGAAAAATCATGAGCAGCATGAGCATGAAATGCCTCGTCAACATGACACCAATTTACTGCGGTCGTATCCAAACACAAAGTTCAAAACAGTACAAGCGACATCAACTGAAATGTCCACAAACAAATTGTAATCCCGAAAATAGACAGTTTTTACTTTGTCATTTACATGCTAATGCAAGCACACCTTTCAAGTTGGATCGTTTTCGGATGGAAAGTTGAATTGTTACGATGACTTTTTTTTGTAGTTCTTGCGGGTCCTGAAAAAGGTGGCAAAAACATGCCTAACTAAAATTAAATTACATTAACAGGCTAACCACCAGAGGGTGCTATGACAGTCACTACAACAGAAAAAACGAACCCGGCCTTTTAAACAGTGAGCCTTAATATCGTCGCAAATGTAGACTTATTGAATTTGATGTCCATCATTGGAATGCGCAAGTGTACCTAATTTTTTGGATAATGAGTGTTTTTTTTTTGATGGATGGTGAAATAATTATGTTCGTTTGTTGAGGTTGATATTAGAGAACACATCACTGGGCCTAGAGGAGAAAAGGTAAGTGATTTTTAAATATTTAAAAATGTAAACATAAAATAGAACAGGCATAAAAATGAAAAATAATGTGTGTATTGTTTGTGTTTATTTTTTTTTCACCCTACTTGTAGTCATTATCCCTCATGTTCCTTAGCATTTTACAATGACCTCCTGCACTGATATACATGCACACGCCATCAGTCACAACTGTTTGTGTTTTTATTTTTCGGTGACACTTATTATTGATTGACAATTTCAAAAAACACGTTACGTTAATTTTTGGGTTAGATTGTTCTAAAAATATTGATGCTGTTGTTTAGAACATTATTTTTTCGTGATACATATTTTCTTTATGATTGCATCCTATTTTATTATTCCATCCTGCTTAGCATTTTATGGAGGACTGAAAGTGCCAAAATTAAATAAATAAATACACCATGAAAAGTTTAATTAAAATTGTCATTAATTTATTAAATGTTTAATTTATTAATTACATATGAAACTATATAAATAAATGTATCATTAATGAATTAAATTACCAATTATTATATTTTAAAAGAATCTATATAACTATTTCTGTATTTAATTTATTATTTCTGTATTTAATTAACCTCCACAGCATTTTGCACGATCATTATTTTTCTTACTCTATTCATTATATTTTTTTAGATAAGTCATTGTATTATGTATAAATAATACACTTTCTATTATATATGACATTAACTGACTTCTTTGTTGTTTAGACAATTATGTAGTAGTGTTGCATTATCCATCCCTATAATTTTTTATTCTCATTTTTATTCTTTAGTGGTCTGTCATTGTTGTTAATGTGTGTGGTTTGTGCTCCTATTTATAGGGCTGCCGAGGAGTCAGGGGACCAAAGGTAGACGCGCACACGTGCATACACATGCTTGAAACATCAGAAACAAATGTGTCATGTATGTCACAGGGTGAAGCGGGTGTGATGGGTGATGAGGGAGCAGCAGGAAAAAGAGGGTCGACAGGACCGAGTGGGCACCAGGTATCCTCCAACGTAATCCGTAAATAATTCCACTCTTAAATTGTACCGCAAGTGGCATGAAAATGACACGCTTATTTATTGCAGGGGGAGAAGGGCTACAGAGGCTGGAGGGGTCTCCAGGGAGAAATGGGACCACCTTGCATGATGAAGGTACGGTTTGCGCATGGAAGTTGGCTGGCACATATTTATATTGAAGGGGACACAGTATTATGGAAAATTGTCATTTTAATTGTGGCGGCCCTGTATTTGTTACCTATAAGCCTTGAATGGGGACTCGCCTGACCTCTTGATACCACTTTGTAAATATGTGCTATTTGAACTGTTTTGAATTGTGAAAAAATGAGTTGAAAAAAAAATATCCATATCACCCTCAAGCCCCCGGTTGACATAAATTGACCTATTGGTAAAATGACCTATTAGGTCACCCATCAATCATAGATTAATGCTTAAGGGTCATTCTGCTGAGAGAGAGGGGCCATATTCTGAAAATTAAGTGATTCCATCCTGCTATCAATGAAATTACATTTTTTTAAACATTTTTTTTTAGCTCACCAGTTAGAGCATGGCACTCCCAAACCGGCGACGTTGGTGCAATCCCCAAGTTGGGCACCTACCACACGAGTAAAAATGCCATTGATTCCACATGTTCATCTCTGACTTGAATGAATGAAAATCTGTTTATGTGGGAAAATTAATTTTTACCCCCAAAATTCAGGGGTGTCAAAACCGTCATCTACAGAGCCTTCTACTCCACCAGGCGACATTTTGTAATCTTTCAGTCCATGATGCTGCCTTTGACTTGCATGCTCAATAATTAAAATATTTCTGAATTAGAAGTGTTTGGTGTCATTATTATTATTATTATCATTATAATCAACACCGCTTAGGTTTAGAAAAATCGTAGCATGTACATGCTAGGCAAGGCAAGTTTTGTTCTTTCAATTACTTCAAATTTGTGAAATAGTGAGAAATGTACAACAGAAAGTGTCACCTTTTGTTTTTTTACAGGGAAATAAAGGACGACTTGGATTACGGGTAAGTGGCCATTTTGAGCAGAAACTCAAATTATTATTGATATTTATTTACATAATTTTAGGGGGATAAAGGCTTGAAAGGAGACACAGGACCAAGAGGAGACACTGTGAGTAGCATAAAATTAATTTTGATTCCCAACTTTAGATTTTCTTCTGCATGGTCCCCACTCGGCACAATTGAACTAGTTTTTCCATTATCAAAAACATTTCTGGTAACTGGTCAGCCAGAGTTCCAAGAATGCCGAGCAGATACTATCTGCCTCCCATGTGTTTCACAGTAGGGACAGTGTTCTTTTCTTGGTAAACTTAATTTTAGTATCTGTCAACATACTGTAAAGCTGATGTGCCTCGCAATAAGTTTGTTTGTCTCATCTGTCCTTTGACAAGCCACAAAGCTTTTGAGACATTATCCCATGGACATGGATATGATGATGTGTGTGTGACTAATGAAAATCTGTGTCTCATGTACACAGGGTGAGCCTGGCATCTCAGGGATGTGTGGCAAGAAGGTAAAACTACGGATCCATTTGCAAACACAGTGGACCTTTTAGTGCCAGAACGTGATTTGGAGGATTGGTGATCATTTCAATTTTTGCAATCGTATACATTTAGCGTAGTTAATTGACATTTAAGAGCAAGAATGAAATTATACATCCAAGTAACTAATGGTGAAGACTGATTTCCAGAAAGCAATTCAGTTCCAGATATTGGTCGTTCTACTTGTACTGCATATTGTTCTTGGTCTTGAGGGTCCACTACAATTAATAGCTTTGTTGTTGTACGGAAAGTTAAACCATTGTCGTCTCAGGGTGACGATGGCTTGTGGGGGGAGCCAGGTCCTAATGGAGTGCAAGGCTCCAGAGGAGAGCCTGGTGGCAGAGGAACCATGGTAGACTGAAACTAACCACGCTGGTGAATGTTACAACATTGTCTATAAACCTTTTAAATCTGGTTTTGGTCTTAATCCATGAAGGGTTTGAAGGGATCAACTGGGCCTACTGGAAAGATGGGTCACCCTGGTCCAGCGGGACTTTCTGGCTTGACTGGAGAGCCAGGACTTCCTGGACAAGGTGCTCCACAATCATACATGCTTGCGTTGCCCTAAAGGAGACCTGATGACCTTTGCTTGTCTTGTAGTGTACCTTCTAGCAGGTCAGCAGGGGGAACCAGGAAGTCGAGGTCCTTCAGTCGCATGTAGCTGTTCAAGGGACCGAACCTCTGAACGATTGCCGGATCAAGTCCAGACGGTCTGTTCAGTCCTTAGCGGGCTACACACTACATATTTTGAACATTTCAACCAATTGATAAATTTTGACACAAGAGTAATGACTGAATGAATACAGCACATCACTGATAATGGCGACAATATGGTGGCAAAGCACTACTTTTGTCTAAATTAAACTCCTCAACTCACTTATGTAAGATAGAAGAGGACTGCAACAGTGCAAACGTCAGTCCCCTTGGTAATTGGTTATCTTTACATTTCACTGAGCAGAACTCTGTTGTGGATCACACACATTTTCGATCAGAAATCTTGAACGTTGAATATTTGTAATTGTTGGCTGTTTGGTGAGGAAGAAAAAAAGCAGTGTCCAGAAATGCTGTATGAATTACAATATTATATTATAAATTATTATATTCATTGAGGATTGAGGCTTTGCTGACTTCAATCAAAAGGGAAGGAAAATTTGTTTGTGCAACCTGCTTTCTTCTTAGTAGTTGTTTGTTTTATGAGCCACCTTTCAATGTCTTTGCAGATTTTTATAGCGGATGGAGAAACAACGATGAGGAGGTTACAAGGGGAGAATGTAATGGTTCTCCGGACCGACAAGCAGGCTCTCTACATATACATCGAGGCCCAGTGGATCGATGTACTGGTAAATGCGTTTTTTGACCGCATGCCAGGCATAGCCTCGTCATCGTTGTCCAATGAAAAGTATGTAGCTCCACATTTTGGAAATACATACGCTTCATTGGACAACTATTTGTTAGTTAAATGGCGGCCCGCATCAAATGTGTTCTGTAGTTTTCCCACACTTACCATAGTGCCAATTACAATTAAATCTCCTTAAATGTGTTTTCTCTTTCTATGCTGCTGTCTTTGATGGACCAAGAACTCAAAAAGCGAAAGCATTCCCGCTTGAGTCCACTCTCTTCCCCTCACTGCACGTAAACATGTTCATTTCAACACGCATGAACCTTCCATTAACCTCGGCACTTATTCTCATGAGGGTCGCAGGCATCCTGGAGCCTATCCCAGCCATCTTCGGGCAGTAGGTGGGGTACACACTGAAATTGTTGCTAGCCAATGGCAGGACACACACAAACAACCATTCACAATCACAATAATGCCTAGGGACAATTCACTTCCGAGTGCTTCATTAACCTACCGTGCATGTTTTTGGAACCGCAGCACACAGTGAAAAGCCACACAGGCTCAGAGGGAACATGCAAATTCCACACAAGAAAGCCGAAAGTCCAGATCGGAATCCTGGACTTCGGCACTTCGGCCGATGTGCTAACCGGTGGCCCACCGTTCCGCATGAACCTTGTCGTAGCATTTTAACATACTTGTATAAACTATTATCATTTGGTCAATAAACATTTTGAATGCAAGTACATAGCGGTGTAGTCTGTGACCATGCGTAACAGTGACCCTAGTTCATATTGTATGAACCTTATCAGAAATCTTGTTTAGTCAATCAAATTTAGCAATGCAAATAAGAAATGTATATTGGGGTTAATGAGAACACAAGTGTAAGTTACTTAAGAGCCAATTATTTTTGAATTTGTCATTTTAACTGTTTGAACTGGGTTTTTATTATCACTGACATGACAGGCTAAAACTTCACGTCAAAATTCGGTAAATGTAATTTTTCACAAATCTTCAAAGAAGGTCCACAGGTGTTCTATTCTTAATTATCTTGACAATCTTTTGACCAATATAGTGTTGAAAGTGGCTTCCTTTCTTTGTTATTGCAAGGTTCACAGTTAATCATGCCGTTTTTGAAGGTGATTTTGGGGGTACCAATTTTTGACACAACAGCAATATATGACATACAAATTACCACACAAGTCGTTGTAGTGGTTTTAAACAGCTCAAGTGGGTACCAGGTGTCTATTAGGGGGAGGCCTTTTTTTAGTGCAATGCAATACTATTTATTGTCATCATCCACCCCAAAAAAGCTCTCCAAACCCATTTACTTTTCATGTATATTTTTAAAACAGAAAATTACAAAAAATTAAACCACAAAATGTATTATCAGGTATTTAAAAAAAATCATTTAATTTATGGACTGATTATAATCATTTTGACAATAGTATCTATGTATAATAGCATTTTTCGTGTGGGCCTTCGTTTGTACAAATGCAACTTTTGAATACAGTATGGTTTTATTAAAAACTATCATCACTGCCTAATCAAAAATATCTTCAAGTTTTGTGACTTTTTCAATTTGGAGATGCATGCTTCATTTTTGGACAGCAATAATTTGCTGCGCCAATTTGTTCAAATGGACAATACACTTGGAAAATTATTTGGAACATCTTTTACAGTTGGTAGGCTTTGAAGTATTATGGTTCATTTTAGACTTTCATAAATTGATGTCCCAGCCCAATGAAAAGCATGATCTCTAAATTGTTTATTTGCTAAATGGTCGATGTAGCCGGCTAATTGAAGCAGGTGTCTAAAAAAGTAGAGGCCATTAGAAAATACTGTATTTTATTGCCAGATTGGTTAGTAATGTCATGGATTGTTGTTTTTAAGAACTGAGCTTCAATGTATTGTGGTTTATGTTCAATCTGACATGAGCATTGCTTTGGTTGGCTTTTTTGGAATGCCACATGCTGCAATGTGACACACTGCATAGCTCCCTCATCTACAGAGTATAGTTTGACAAGCATTTGGTCATATATTGTCACCGTCCTACAATAACGGCCCAAGTTAGTCTTTTTTTTTCCCAAAAAACACACAAAAAAAGAAAAATCAACCAAATATTCACTATACTAAAACAAAAATCTAATCTATTTAACCAAGGAGGCAGCTAATTGTCGCAGAGGTGGCCAGCACCATGCGATGTTTAAGGCAAAAAAAATGTCAAAATATAACTTGGGCCATTATTTTAAGAGGATAACCTTTGGGTACTAAGTGTGAAGAAATGATGAAATTACAAGTTATCATTTGAACAGACAGTTTAAGCAAGATGAATAACACTTTCGACAGCAAATGAAACTTTTTGACACCTCCTTTAAAACTTCAAATAATAATTATGTGGTAATAACATCTTTCCAGCATTAAATAATCTGATATAAAAACACACAAAAGGTTTGAACTGAAAAGGCCCTCCTCCCAGTCCACAACATACATTTACTATAAACACAACTCGTCACACCACCCGGCATCCTTCATCATTGCGGCGGGTCCACTTGGGTACCAGCTTTCATGTTTCAGTAACTATTACAAACCTCTCTAATGGTATGATTTTTACAATTTTTTAAGCAAAGCTGAGCAGATATTGTGGGGAAAAAAAGTTTTTTTTTTTTTTTTGAGGGTATACACATAAGGTATATACAGTACAGACATACTGTATTTGTGTATATACTGTATGTTTCTGGACTGAATAGCTAAAACATATACTGGCAATGAGACGAACAATAATTTTAATGATGATGCGTATTTGGGTCAAGTCAATTGCGGTCGGAACCAAATCTGCTGCCTGTTGTGTTCATTGGGTTCCAGTCCGAAGTGACCCGCCTTCTTCCATTCACGTGTGTGATTTGAGTGGACCAATGAAATCACTACTTTGGCTGGATTTTGGTCCGACCCGCATCTTAAGGATTAAGGAACAGTCGCACAACTCAAGACGGAAGTTAATTCCACTCTAGGGAGATGATAAATAGTTCAAAAGTCTTGCTTAGTCCTCTACCACTCGCCTGTCAGTTTGGTGCTTTGGTCCCGTTTTGGCGGTGCGGGAGGTGGTCCCCGCCGCAGCGTTGCATAGCCTGAAATGTTGGCGTTGTGTTTGGCGGACTGGGAGTGCGCGTGGTGGCGGGAAAGCGTTTGCGTGTGCCCCCGGGCCGCCTGCTGCTGCTGCAGGAGCTCGGGCGGGGGAGGCGGGAGGAGGGCCATGTCGTCCATGGTGGCCACAGGCTCCATCTTGGAAGAAGGGATGAGATGGGAGGAGGTGAGCGAGCCATGGCGGGAAACAGACTTCCTCTTCAGAGTGCGGTTAAGGTCCTCCAGGAAATGAGTCTTAAGCGTAAGGGTGCTCGGTCCAGCGGATTTGGGTGAGGTGGGGGGCACAGGGGAGGAGTAAGAAGTCAGGGGAGGCGGTGGAGTCGGAGAGACCGGCGGCGGCGAGAGCGGCAGTGACGTCGTCGGGTCGTACGGGCTTGTGTTGCTGGAACGCCGGTTCAGCGTCGGTGGTGCCACCACTCCCTTTTTCAGGGAACCTTGCTTCCACGAAGACGACAGCTGTGCCGGCTGCTGCTGCTTCTGTGGCTGGGGGTTGACCACGGCCACCTTTGGGGGGTGATGGAACTCGGATGGGTGGGGTGGAGGAGGAAAGAGCTCTGAGTCACTTGGCGGGGGTGGGAAGTAGTCGGGGGATGACTCCAGGTGTTGTGGTTGGGAAAGTGGCAGCGGGGGTGGAGGTGAGGGAAAGTCTGAAGAGGACTGGTGGTGCTGGCTTGATTGGAGTCCCTGGAGGGCGAGCGGGAGATTGGCCAAATTCAGCTTCCCCGGCTTGGGAAGTGGCGTCGGAAGTGCAGAGGAGTCCTTGGAGGGTGAGCCGGTTGCTGATGACGAGCTAGAAGACGTACCGGCTTGTCCGAATTTGCTGAGCAGGCTCTCGACTTTCTTTGGCCTGTCCTCTGGCGCCTCGCCCGAGTTGGATCGCACGGAGGAAGCCCTTTGCGGTGTCGGTGGAGGCCCCCGCTTGGTGGAGCCAGTGGACGAAGTAGAAGGCGACTTTTTTATGGGGGAGCCCGTCTTTGAGGAGGGCGGTGGGGGGAATTCAGCGAAAGACCCTTCCGGAGGAGGTGGGGGGAACTCTGGGGACTGGGGAGCGACAGTGCCGCCCGGCTGCCATTTTGGTTTTGCCTTGACTGCCGGGGGAGACAGAGGGGCACCCAACTTTGATCCATCTATGGAGTTTGAGGAGGGAAGCGGTGAGGGAGCAGCATTTCCTGGGAACTGATTGACAATCTGCTTGACCAACGAAGAGGTAGCCATGGAGACAGAGGGGGAGGAGGAGGAAGGGGAGAGGACGAGGTTTTTGGAGGAGAGGCTGTGCTGCTTGGGGAGGGTAGGGGGTGGCTGATTTGGGGAGTGGCCTGTCGAGAAACTCTGCTGCTTCTTTACATGTCCGTGGCTGCTGCCGGGTGGTGTGGGAGACACCGGCGATGGGGCGAGTGGGAGGGAGGAGGGACCTGTGGGTTTTCGTGCAGTTTGTGGAGGAAATCCACAAGTGAAGGTTTTGGGTGGTGCTGGAGGCGGGGCGTTGGGGGACAAGGGTCGCAGGGCCACAGGGGTCGAGAGTTCAGCCGGAGGTGGAGGCGCAGGGGGAGAAGATTCCTCAGACATAGCTGGGGTAAAGTCATACACCATATTGGGGAACTTTTGCGCCAGGAACTGTTGGAGGCCAGCATTGGACAGTTGAGCGTGGTGATCCAGTGTGGGGTCAAGGGGTGGAGGCAAATCATTGCATTCCAGGATCTCCGGTGGAGGTGGTGGTAGGTATGAAGTTTCGTGCATCTCATCCTCTGATGGTGGAGGAGTCAGAGACGAGGGACCGGGTAGGCCGTATTTCAGCACGGCCACGGCGGACCCAGGAACCGGTGCTGCAGGCGGAGGAGGTGGAGGGGGAGAGGGAGGCGTCGGTGAGGAGGCACCGTAAGCGGCCGGGAGAGTGTTGTAATTGGGCAGCGGGGCGGCTGCGGCTGGCTGGACTCTGGACTGGTTCTGGTTCTGCAGGCGAGCCAACGTGCTGTACTTGACATAGGCAGCCGAGGAAGCTGCCTGGTGGGCCTCACTTTCCATCATGGACAGAGAGGAAGAATCGTCAGATGGAACCATCCCGTCAGTGTAGCTGCTTCGAGAGGTCGGTGTCTGAGACTGGGAAAGCGGAAGTTGCTGGGAGGAGACGGTGGGGATCTGCAAGGGGATGGGCCTACTGATGGCATCCATCTTCATCATCTGGATAGATCAAAAGAAAGTGCAGGACCAAGAAATGTAAAATGGACATGGCAAGGTGGGAGAGAAAATGGGGGGGGGGAAGGAGTGACAAACAACCATTATTATATTTTGCAGCAAACAAACAAAAACAAAATGCACCAAGTCAAGCCTAACAGCAACCTACGGCAAAATGCGCCACCTGCAGGCGGAACAGGAAACGATAACCACGGCATTCCAGTAAGTTCTGCATCATAAGCATTAGAGTAGACCTGACTGTACCTTTTAGACAAGATTCTTCTCCCAGGCATTTGCAAGTGTGTACTTAGAGAGCTGATCTGGGGTGCTCTATTTAAATGTTTAGATGATTGATTTGAATTCCAGCACAAAAACGTTCAACAAGGTTCATGCCCGTTTCTATATGTAAAAACCTTAGCAAATCAGGCACTTAGTGAGTGGCCAATCACTCTCAACACAACATCCATAAACCCGTCACAGCCACTTGGGAGGCAATTTCTATGTTCCTGTGTTAGCAAATGTGATCACAGCACAAGTTTCAAGCAGTATTACAGCTGTTCCACTGAACTAGAGGGTTACGGGTTATATGTCAATATTTAGACATCGTGCAGATTGCAAAAAATAAAGATAAATAAAAATCATACAACTGTATGTACACGCTCAAACTACTTCCTATCTAACCTCGGCTGCTTCTGCCACCAGCACACAGTGGCACTGCCACGAGCCCTTTGACCTTTGCCCGCTGGCAGGGAAGCAGAAGGGAAACATGGGAATTGTGGTATGACCAAGAGCAATGAGTCGGAAGTGTGGATGTGTGTGTGTGTGTTTTGGATGTAGTCGCACCTCTCCTTGCGTTCCCCTCCTCCATGCATCAGAGAAGATGGAGCTGACAACACTCTGGGAGCGGGCGTGGCCTGATGTCATCTCTGATACACCACTGTCCGATTGGCTGGAGTGAGTGGACTGAGACTCTTGACATGTAAACAAAGAATCAAGGTTATTGCTGATCAGGGTTACATTTATAATTAGTAAATAATACATTTATTGAATTTTGTGCCATTTGTTTCTTTTCCCAATTTAATTCCTTCCATTTTGTGTCAAACATGTTGGGATATTTTACAGATTCTTGATCTAAATTTTTTTCCTTTTGAAAACTTGTGAATCTGATTTGATGTCATCTTACAAAGTCTTCATTCCATTTTGTGTAAGTTTAAGGAAAAACAGAAATCCATCATTTTTAAAATTCTTGATTTTAGGTCGTTAAAAATAGACTACCGTATTTTTACGGTCATAAGACGCGCTGCATCAAAGGGCGCAACACCAGTTAAGGGCGCTATTTCCGTATTTAATGCATATAGTAGGCGCGCCGCACTACAAGGCGCTAGCTCAGCTCGCGCTAGCTAGTGCCAGCTCACCAAGACTCAATCCCCTAAGAGATTGTTGCCAGAGGTATCACCCCATTTTAATGACAGATGTCATGAAACTATTAGGAATTATTGCCAATAACAATGATTCTAACCAATACAAGGTGTCTTGGCAATAGTCTACTAGACAACGTCAGGGGAGGGACTTCACTGGTCACCACACTCCTTGAGTCACGGTTTCAAATCAAAACCAAAAAAAAAACTCAGCATCCAAGCAAACAATGAAACAAAGAAATAAGATTAACACAAAACATGCATCTCTCATGCCATGTATATATACCCAAAAGAAATAAAAATAACACAAAAAGATTATAGCAATGGCTTCTTGGGAGCCACTCAGACTCAGCCAATCACATGGCTGTTTAGAGAGATGTGCTGTTGTGCTTTGGGCTTTTTGCAGTCTGTTGTCTAAACCTGGGACATTTCTTGCTTGAAATAACAAATGATAAGACAGACTACAACATTGTGGACAGCTGCCCTTTTGTCCAGCTTTCTCATACAACATCACCGAAACAGAATCAGAAATCCCTTTATTGTCATTTTACTCAAGTGTGCAACGAGATTAGACACCATAGTCACATAATGTATAAGTCACGTCAATTTGAAGCATAAATGACTCAGATTTTGTCCAGCAGGGTGTGCTAACATGCACTCCGAACAGCCCAATGAGTAAAAGGGTTGATGTCGCAAGTGATGCTTTGTCCATATAATGGGGGCGCTTAGTCCATATAATGGGCGCGTCGCTTTAAAAGGCGCTTTGATTGTTTTGGGGAAGATCAGGGACTTTAAAGAGCGCCCCATGACCCGGAAAATACGGTACCTGTTTTTTCGATTAATGATGCACAGAACTCTTCTCTTGTTCATAATCATAATCTAATTTTGCTTTTTTTTTTTTTTTTTTTAAAGAATGTGATTAAATTACCCCTGACCACCTCTGCAATACATCAAGCTGAATGCTCTCTGCCTTAAAATATTGAGCTTCATTCTGACCAATTCCGACTGTGTGATACACCTAAGTTGACATTAATGCTGAAATTGTGAAGACAAAAATCACCTGGAAGACTGGAGGAGGAAGAGCCTGACTTGATGGATGAGGAGGAGAGAGAAGACCAGTCGTAGGCGGCCTCAGTCCTCCTCATGGCCTCCTGGAAGTTGACGTACAGCTGCTTGCCATACTGGAAGAACAAGAAGACAAAAAGAGTTGTTTTAGTTGTCTCAATCAAGTTCCAAGACAGTCAGGGACATTTGACATAATGTGACACAAACTTTTTGATGTTGTTACCTTGGCGATGCGAATACTGTTGACCCATTGCTGGAGTGTTCTGACGTCATCGCAACAGAGATACTTGATGTACTGAGACTTCTTCTGGATTTGAGGGTGCTGCACAAACAGATACATTTATTTATACATTTCAATAAGAGCCTTGATCACTATGCTTGACATGCTGCCAATCCCCAACAATGCAAAAATAAAAATAAAAACAGGATATCTGCAGGGAGAAAAATGATACATGTCCTTCAAAAAAACTCTTTCAATTAGAAACATTTAAGAACTTTCATCCACCGAATGTGACTACTGTAGGTGGGAAACTAAGGGCTCAATATAATCTAACTTCATGTAATTCCAATAATGTTCTGTATTCTTTACAATACAAAATAAGATCTGATCAAACGGGATAAAACTTGGAGATCTTATGACCTCATTTTCATACAGAAATAATTTAAGAAGAAAATTGCTTTTGATGAATTTTAATTATCTTTTTGTAATTGTGTAATATGCAGATTTTAGCAATTCTTGGGATGAAAAAAAGTTGCCTAATCACAAATTTTCTTTTAGGGCTTTCATGTCATGTGTTTATGAAATTGCTGAACAACCACCAGGGGGCGATGTAGGCCATACTATCATAAAGTACGATGGATTAGGCGGTACCTTTAGCACCATGCAGAAGTCGGTAGGAGCCTTGTACTTGCTCTTGTAATCTTGGCCGTGGTAGACGTTCACATGGTCCAACTGGAGAAAGCACACCAGGTCTCTGGATGCCTGCAGAAACATATGAGCATTATAGTCATCTTTTTCATTATTTCATGTTCCCTCATGCACAAGCACTCAGACAAGTGCACACGCACGCTCACACATACACACACACACACCTTGGCTTTGCCTTTGGGCACGTAGTAGATACCGGAGGCTCTCAGTAGGAAGTAGCGTTTCTTCCAGGACTTTTTTCCATCCTCTTTCAGCCACAGCACGCCCTCCATCTCTGGGACTGACACTGAGCTGCCACCGAAACACTCCTGACACAAAGACACAAAACACGAAATGGTCAGCAAGTGAGAGACCACCATAACTGAAGATGCTTATTCACAACAGTCTTTTTCAAACACTGTGAGTGGTGAAGTTTTCTTGTTCAAGAGGAGTTTTTTGCTCTTAACTAGAAACGTTTTTTGTCTTAAAAAATAAACAAAAAAAAAACTTCAAAGCTATGTTCATGATGCCTTTTGGGAAGCAGCTGCATGCAACCTCAACTAACCTCTAACAGGGCCTCTTTGTTCCGCTCAGCCATCTCGCACGTCTCCTTCCGCCCCAACAAATAATTCTGCATCATGCAAAAAAAATCCAAAAGATAAGAGGATGTTTACATTACAGTTGCAGCTATTAAAATGTATGTACAGTGCATGTTTATTTATTTATTTTTAATTACCTGAGGGTTCTTGAACAGCGCATACTTCTCAATGCGTTCAGTGAACATGAGTCGGTTCTGGCTGTCTCTTGTCCAGTTCAGTAGGTTCTCCACCAGGTTCTCGTGATCCTCAAAGATGCGTTCTGCAAAGCGTTTCCGACATACCAACAACGTTTTAATTCGCTATTACATTGATCTAATCGGCAATATTATCACGTTACTTCCACGATTTCCAAAAACAATTTGAAATGTGGACTCGTCAGACCACAGCACACTTTTACACCTTGTAACAGTACCACGTTTGTCTGGAAAAATAATACTTGCTCTGAAAAAATTATTCTAAAAATTTTTCATTTTCATTTGCAAAAATATTTTTTTATTATTCTCTATAAAACTACGACTTTATGACCCATATTTTTTTCTGTGCTTTACAGTGTGGCCCTTACAATACTTAGGACAAGCATTTTTTTTTTCTCTCAAATATAATCACTTTAATGACATATCTTCATAAAGAACATGCTAAGACTGTAGTAGCTTGCATTTTTACACTAACAAGGGAGAAGAATTAATGGAAACATCCACTTTATGCTCATGTTTACAAACTAAATTGTACTTTTCCAGGAAAATAACTCCTTTTTTAGGTGGGATTTTAATTTTTCAAATGTTTTCTACATTCAAAAAACATCAATAAGATTTGTTATGTAAGAAATTAGTCCGACCAACCTGTACATCGTTAAAACGACAATATATTAGAATTTGACAATATCTTAGAATTTCATCATTGTAAAGGATTAAAACCACTTTTCAACCAGGAGAGAAAAAAAAATACAGCTGCAAATAAAAAGCTCAGCTCATTATTGGTTGTCCCACTTACATGAGATGGTGCGATTGAATATTATGCAATTTGAGTCAGTTTTCCTATTTTGACACAACACCGACAAATTTCTGTACTAGGAAATCTGGTATCAAAATAATTACATGGGTTCATTTCCTCTAGTGGAAGCAGAGTGAGGTCAGGGGTTACGATGTGATAGGAAGTGAGTGCCTCTCTCGCCAAAGGACACACAGCGGGGTTTCTGCTGGACTCTGCGTGTGTTTGTGTCTGTGTGCAGTTAGCGTGTGTGCATAGTTTGTGTTAATGCCGTGTAAAAGGATATGACTCTTTGTCAGTCGCTAATTTCTAAGAGTCACCAGTTAATCTGCTTACAGCATTCATGTTCCAAGCCAATTTTAAGAGGTTTGCATTCACTATTAAGGTGCATCCCTTCTTTTCATACAACAACGCTGAATGGCTGGTAGAGCCCTCAAGATGTGGGTTACATCACACGCATCACCACACAGGACCTACATAAAGACTGCGAGTGTGTGCGTGTGTGCGTCAAAGAGAGTTAAGTGGAGTTGAAGTTGATAGTACAGTGTGTAAATGTGTGCCCGCAAAACACACATCGCTCCCATCTATCCCCTCAAGGAGAGTGTGTACTCTTGTTTGTTGCTGAATATCTGAGTGCATGCAGCCTTTGTACTACTCGATGATGCTGCGTTCAAGCACACTGGGACAACTTGCTACTGTACCAGTGACAACACAAGATATAAAATGCATGGCTAATGCAATACCAATGTATTCCAACAACCATTCTTGAATTGTTTATGATACTGTAGTAGCACATAGTTACGGCTAAAAAAATACTAAGATCTGCTTAAAGACCAAGTGTGAAGTAAACGTGACAAAGAGTAATTTGAGTAATAAATCTATTTTAAGAATAAACATTTTTTTTAATGCAAACATCCTAGATTCATAGTTAGACCCATAGCAAGGCCCTAACAACGAAAACGCATTAGTTCAGCAACCTTCGGAAATTGTGTCATCCGCGGAATGACGAGTCGTCAGCCGCAATTGAAATGCATTGATTGTCTGGTGAGCTGCTCAACTGCCTTTGTTGTTGCGTTATTCGGCTAAATGTCTTGGCACTGTGTGACTATGCATTGTTTGCATTCTGGGAAACATCTGTTTGAGTGGCCAAAACACAAAAAATAGGGCACGTAAATGGACCAATTTTGTTCTGGCAAAAGAGGGTATTGCAAGCGAGTGTCGACGAGTGTTGTTTGCCACAAGCAGTTCGAAGATCTGTTTTCTCAACCGTTTTGCTTATGATAAAGGGTTCGCAAAAAGGTAGGTGTTATTACAATCCACCCAGCCTAAATATCTTACCATTTTTCTAGTCTCGATGAGTCTATCTAGTCAAAATGTCCTGCCCGTGGGAATCGTCCTACCGGAGGCTGATTTGACAGCTGCACAATATTTTCTGTCTCCTGAGCATCTGGCTCGGACATGTATGGCCCAACGAACATAAATCCAACAAGCTCCTCTTCCTCCAACTCGTAAACTACCGGGATTCTCTTTTGAGATTTTGCTCTGTGAGTCAATCTCCGAGCTCTGCCATAGTTGTCTTGGAATTATGTTGCACTTGCGGGTTTGTCGCTCAGCAGAATCTCACTTCGGGAAAACGATTATTTTGTCAAATATACTAAATAATAAAAATCTTGCTTTAATATTTCTATTGCGGGTAATTACACAAAAAGATTTAATTTGGCATTTTCTGAACTTACTTCACACAAGGCCAATAAATGATTAAATGAAACATCTTCAGAATTACATTAAATCTATGGATTAAGGAAAGAACGACAATTGTCTGTTGACATCTGAGAACAAAACAAATTGTTCAACATGAAACTGACATGTCATGTTTTAAGTGTAACCTATTCAGTTGGGAATTGAGAAAACAAAAATCATGAGGTGGTGTGGTTTGGGTGCGTTTTATTACCCATTTGCAGTTCATTGATGGTTTCCACCAGCGACCAGTCTGGACTATAACCACAGTGGGACTTCTCCAGTAAACTGTCCAGAACCTGTGGCACAGGAGAATTCTTCACTTATTCTGATCACATGACAACTAACAAAAATTGCAATATAAGAATAAGTATATAAACCAAATGAAATACATAACTCACTATAGAACAGGTCAAAATACTCACACGAAGGCTATATGTCAATTACTGAAACTGATTCCATGTCATGCTATGAGGAGTGATTCAAATGGGAGTTGTACCTGTCTGACGGTTTGCCTCTCATCCACCATCATGGTCTTTGAGCTTTCATCTGACAAATGAACGCGAATCACCAACTGTGAACAAAAACATCATTCATCGATGGTGTTACGAAACACTCCAGGCCTCTTCAAATTAAGACAAAGTTGTAATGTTTCAGAGCCGGGAAGTCCGGCCACCGAAATAAGCCCTTGTGCGTGTGACGAACCGACAGGCGAAATGGGCAAATGAGAAAAATTGACTCGGAACGCGTCAGACGCGCCACTGTTTGTGTATGAAGAGACAGCAGCATGTGTTCAAGCGTGCCGGTATTTCCTGACTTCACGTAAGCTGTGCTTACCACCTGCTACTGGGGCATACCATAACAAGTGGGGGAGGGGGGCAATACCACAATCCCTATAACACCAACTGTGCATACTTATTGCATTGGGCGCGTTCGTGGAGAAGAAGAAAGAAGGGAAGAATAAGATGTAGACCAATAAGACCATAATAAGCCTACAATGAGGATAAGCGGATTTGAAGTTAATTAGCCAGTTAATGATTTTTAAATAAACATCTGCCGTTAGCATCTATGCTGTAGCGGCGCCATGCACGGACACTTCTTTTTTTTAGGGGGTTAACAGGGTAGGGGGCTTAGAATTTTTATGAATAAGGCTGGTGGGTTGAGGCATGAACGTACCGGGATAGTGGCCGAGGGGCGGGGTACCGACTGGCAAAAAAGTCCAGCTCTGCAGATAATGAAACTAAGGGGAAACAAAATCTAAACATAAATGGCGCTATTTGAAAAAGTAATCGCGCCCTGAGACTAATGGTTGTGCCGCACGTGCCAACAAATAACTTTTTGTCTAAATAAATAATAAATAATATTGCCTTTATTAGTCCCACAATGGGGAAATTCGAGATTCGAACCCAGGCCTCCTGGGGAGACTGGGTCCTGAACGCGGCGCCTTAGACCACTCGGCCATCCTGGCAGCCAGTATAATGCTTTAACTCAGTTATATTTTTGTGCATGAACTGCCTGTTTCAAGTCTTACCACGTCAGTTGCAGTTTCTGGCATGTGCCTTAAGTGCAGTCTCACACGTTGGTCCCCAAAATAACTTTGATGAAATGGCTTCTGTTGTGTAATGGCATGTCAATTATTGGCGTTTCTACAATGGCGTTTCTTTAAGTGGCCCGCTGTTGAAGAGATGCAGGGTGGACAGCAGATAGAGATTTATGTAACTGATAGTTCGTCTGTGATGTCACGCACATCGAGAAACGCCTGCGGCCACCGTGATGGGGGTCGACGCATTGTTTTGTTCTGGGGCTTATTCAGTGTTTGAAGAGAGAAATTTGGGAAAATGGTAAATTACTGAGCGGTGCTTGGCTGCCAGGATCTAAATGGGAAGGACAAAGGCTTCAGCATTTACCAGTGCCAATTCTGAACCAGGGCGAGAAAATTGAATATTTGCAGCAAAAAAGATGGACGAGAATGAATCAGCAGAGCTGATATCACTCTAGCCAGACACTTCTACATCAAACAAGTATGGGAGAGTCGACATCATACAAGGACATCACAGATGAATTTGCACTAAGGTCAAGGAGGCCACACTTCTGTAAATAATTGAAAAATCAAATTTTTAACATTAAAGAAAGCAACCATTCATGCTTGCGTGAAAAATATAGAAATGCACAGATGCAATGACAGCTCAGATTTTTTAGAAACTCTGCAGAACCAGCAGCATGTCTGGCGCCCAACTTTTGAGGGGTGAGCAGGCCCTTTCAGGATCACTTGAATGTTTAATATGAACGGATATAAAAATAAAAAATAACCCTAATACAAAGCTCTATTATATCATACAGTATTTTAGTTGACAAACGTGCACTGGGAAATTGAACCGCATGCATGAATGACACAAAGAATGAAACGTACGCTTCTCAAGTTCCTTAGATGTCACACATCATCAAATAGCATTTTTTTCTTAATTTAGTTACATTGTAAAGAGCAATTTATTTTAACACTTGTTGAGAATGTTCAAACCTTATAGTTTAAAAAGGGTTTTGCAATGGCAACATTTCTTTTTTCCCTTATTTCCCATGGGGAGATGTTTGCCGATATTTCTGAGCAGGATCAAAACACTTAACATGCGTACAATTCAACAAATACAGGTAGCAGGAGTTCATTTTGTGCTTGTGTGTGTGACGGGCGTCAAATAGGCAAGCAGCTAATCCAGCATTGCTCTTGCTCTCCCCTGTGGGGTTAGGATTTCACTCGCAATGGTCATTATGATGAGTGTTGCATGCGTGTGTGCGCATGACCCCAGCTGTTATCGACTATCCCTTTTCATTGTGGAGTATCACTGACCTGACCCACATTGCCTGGTGGGCTGGACATGTGCCAGAAACACACACACACGCACACACACCCCCACACACGCGCATGCACTCAAAACGGGAGCCTAATGGTACTTGTAGGCATGAAAGAAAAGGTTGTAGTGTAAACACAGAAAATAGTTTAATGATAAATAGTACTGCTCAAACCTTTACAGTAAAAACATGCAGATAAGCAATTTGGCATTCCCAAACTGAACTATTTGTTGATTTTTTTTTATTTTAGTATTACTTTTGCATCATCTTCTGGAATCATTTTGCCAAGAAAATATGTTGACATCAGTTAAGGAGATTTATTTAGATACTTCTTGCTCCCAAGGAACTCAACTATGTATGTTGGAAGTGAATCGAGTTTTATTTTTGACAAGTTTAGTGTGCTTCCAAGTTTTGTGAATTCTATAAGCGATTACAAGCACTTCAAGAGTGGTTGTCAATTATTCGCAGACTATTGGTGGCAAGGGCTTGGGCATTATCCCCCACGAAGAGCAGAAGAATACTGCGGTGTTTTAAAAGCATGATATTTGTATTGAAACTCATTGCATTTTACAAGTGTAACTAATGTTGTAAACAGCATATACAAAGGACCTCACCTTTTTCACCTGGGCCTCCTTTATCTTCTCCAGGGCAACTCTGATGTTGTCCGCCTTCAACTTGGCAGCGTGCTCCTCCTGCATGCATGCACACACATCCGTAAAGACACAAGGTCAGTCACTGCAAACAAATGACTTTACTCCATCCACTCCTAACTGCCTACAATTTAGCCGAACTTTACCTGACTCTTCCAGCAGGAATTCATCGCTTCTATCAGTTTTCACTCAATGATTCTGTGTCTGCGTTAGCATCCAATCATGCTGAAGAATTGAAGAACACTGCTCCAGAATTCTGTACTCCAGTTTTTCCAGTGTATTTCAAAATTGTGTCGCGACATATCCACTCACGTCACTTAACTTGGTTTAACACAAACGTGCGGAACAAGTCACAATAGCTCGGCGAGATAAAAAGCGATCACGAGTTGTCAGGGAAACCTCATCCTCAATATCATAAAGGCGGAATTAGCGACTGCGAGATGGTCGAGGGCTCAAAGATGCACTGCGCACATGAACACAACGCTTGGAGTTACCAACTGACGGCGTCCGCGCGTAGGAGGAAATTTCGTTCACACGACGCTCTCCTTTACGATAAAAACATAAAAATAATGACGCCACTTTGATTCAAACAAGTTACAACAATAACCCGTCAACTCATATAGCCCTTGGTATAAAACAGAAAATGACAACACCTAGAAGTCGAAAATATGATCAAAACACGTTCGGTAAGGTGACGAGCCCGCGATCAGGTTGGATGCAAGCTGTCGTCTAACGGGTCGAGTAAGATAACAGAAGCGTAAAAGGAGGTCGAACGACGGCTGGCTCTTAAGACGGAAATCTGAGGGGAAAAAAAGCAAATTATACCGTCTAATCTGTTTTCCGGACTGACGAGAAGGGGGCAACCAGAGAGCGTGAGAGTGTCGGGGCAGATGCCGGTCGGAGGAGGAGGAAGAGGAGGGGCGACGGCACACAGCCATCCCCCGTTGCAACGTTTTGTTCTTACGATGATGTCGGTACCAGATGTGGTCGGGTTGCTATATGTGTTCGGGGTCCTTTCGTGTCCTGCTAGCGCGCTGATGACGTCACGCGTTATATTTTTGTAGTATATTTCTTTGCCTCCATGTTTGTCACCCTGGTTTGTTTGTTCTGGGGTACTCAATAATAATAATTTTTAAAAAAGTATATTTACTGCTATTTTTGCGAGGATCATTTTTCAGTGTCCTGCGTGCCTTCGTAAGACGACTGTTCCGTTGCATTGGGAATCAGACTGGTTAAGAGTCGGAGGGAAAACATGGAAATGTTTTATTCACAAATATTTCACATGATATTCAGCTATTATATTCATACAATCTTGCAGCCCGAGTAAACCACGGCACTGTTGCAAGTTCGGCATGAGAAGCGTAAATGTTCCATTGCTGTTGCTGTGGCGGCTTCTGTTGGCACAGGCGGAAGTGACGAGAGAGCTGCCGCAGCAATATAACTGTAATGCAGTTTTTTTTTAACTTGTTTTTCTTAATTTAGCGAATCAAAATATGCAAATAGAACAGCCAGGGGTAAAAAAAAAAAGGCAAAGAAAGATAGAAAGCCATGTAATGTTTTTTTTATAGGAGTTGTGGTATTTCCCAGCACTCTTGTAATTGTATGCCCCAATAACAGGTGGGAGGCGAGGGTTATGTAATGGGGGCCGATAATTATTATGACAAAGGCCGGAGGGTCGAGGCCAGGATGGTAAGATCGCAGCCAGGGGGCGGGGGACTGACCGGCAAAAAAAGGTCAAGTGTTCACCCTCTGTTCGCAGGTAAATGAATGTGGATTTTGTTGAGAAAATCTACTCCCTTAAACAGAACTGGAATTGGAAATGGCTACAAGATATTAGAAAGTTGCTCCTTAAATGTAGTCATTCATTCACAAACTGCTCCACAGGGGGGAAAAAAAAGCCTTGATGTCATTAAAGTGTTGTAGACAGAAAGCGAAACACACAAAGTAGCATATATTAGGTGCCATATAACCTGCTTTGTCATTGCTAATGAGCCAAAAGTGTCCTATGTTAATACATCAAGCTATGCTACTAACTATTTCACATGAAAAAACAATGTTCTTTTGGATGTGCAAGTCTTACTACTTTTAATACTGCATGATGCTTTTAATCAACAGCTACATGCTGGGTCGAAGACGTCATCAGGCGAAAGTGATGTGTCATGTAGAAACTTAAGATGAAGATATCTCCAATTTTACACTGTTGTGGATAACACACTTGGTTTATCCCCCTAACACTGAATTTCATTCATCAGTTCAATGCTGCATTTAGGTTATTTAGCTTTAGACAGGGTTAGTGTTCCTTAGTGATGTCATGACAGTAGTTGTTAAATTTAGCACTGGAAATTAGCATTAATAGTTGTGATGTAATACTGACAACACTGTCTAATATAACAGAAAGAACAATAAGATGAAATAAATTAGATCCCCCCCAAAATAAAATGTGGATTTAATTTGACAAAAACCATGTTGCAACGTCAGCTTTTCTCTCTAACAATAACTGCTTGATTTATGTATGCGAGATGACTACTAAAAATAACTGAATAATTATAATATGGATAAGAACGAAACATTTTGAGAAAATAAAAATGGGAGATTGGTAATAGTATTTTACGCTCGCCAAATAATACCAGATAAAGAGGACAAATTCAATTAATTGAGCAGTTTTCCTCCTATTACTGTCGTCATAGCGAGCTTGCCATGCACATTTTTCCCTCTTTGGATATGCACTTGACCTATATTAGCGAGTCACTTAAATTAGATTCACTTAACTGCTTTGAAGTCACAAGGTCCAGTGTTCCTTTGAGCCGCGATTTGCATAGAGGCGTCACAAGTGGGCCAGCATTTGTGTGCATATGAAGGAGAGCGAGAGTGTGTGTGTTCGTGCGTGCGGGTGAATGGCAGTAATGCTTATGACTCATAATGCTGACATAGAAACAGTGCTAAATGAGAAAACATACAGCTGTCTACAAATGACAATTACACTTTGAGCCTAATCGATGCTGCATGGATAAAACAGTGAATCTTAACAGTTCTAAGTGGACCCACCACTTAAATCTAGGACCAATCTAGAACCTGAATTTAAAACAAGATTGAATCCAATCCAGTCTAAAAATAAATACAAATCCAAGGTAGAACCATGCCTAATCTTGACACATGCAGCAATTAAAATGGTTAATGATGAAGTAGGGCCACGCACACACATGCACAATGATGAGCCAGGGGATAAATAGTACTTTTTAAAAAAAAATCATTTTAATTTTGACTTATGAGAACAGTCAACCTGTGCAAAGCCTACACTGCAAAAACGGAAATCTTAAGTAAGATAATTTCTTAGATCTAACCTACGTTTGCTTATTTTGTTTGCTTTTGATCAAAAGAATTTTCTTATTTTAGGATTTTGCAGAATCTAGTGGTAGGAAAAATGGAAATGCAAAATACCAGTGTGTAAACATTTTTTTTTTTACTAAGCTAATTTTTCCCATTTCCAGTCATGGAATCGAAGCAAACAAAATACATCTGAATAGTCACAAATATTACATCTTGGAAAGACTGTAGTGTTTAATATGGGCCTGCTATTATTTATATATATATATATATATATATATATATATATATATATATATATATATATATATATATATATATATATATATATATCTAGAGAGAGTTCTGTTGGGATAGAATTTTGCTTATTTTATGTATTTTGCATAGTTTAATATACCATTTTCTTAAAATTTCCGGAGGACATTTTGCAGTATATATTGTTGAAATACAGTGAAACCCCGCTACTTCGCGGTTCACCTTTCGCGGGTTCAGTGCTTCGCGGGTCTAAAAAATATTCGGGGGTATTGTAGTTTCGCCGAGCGGCACGACGGGGCGCTGGAGCGGTTAGACGGCCGGCGTGCGGCGAAGAAGAGCGTGGGCGAAGAAGAGAGTGGACGGAGAAGAGCACGTTCCCCCCGGCACTATCGGGGGTGACGTTTCGCGCGGTTCGGACCGTACCAGAGCTCCGGCCGGCGTGCGTGGCAGTTAAGCCGAAGAGGAACCACTTCCGCCCGGGCATGAGGGGAGCGCGAGGCTGTCAGTTATGAATGAATAAATGAATAAATAAATGAAAAATGCCACCTTTCATTTCACAGGGCACACCGGACGGCGTACCAGCAGGTAAAAGTCGAAGTAATTAAATAAGTACAAAAAGAGGTAATTGAATAAATACAAAAATAATGGCTGGGGAATAAAAAAATAAGTTTTAATATTTTTTTTTTGTTATAACATGAATTTCACTCTCTCTCTCTACCCATATATATATATATATATATATATATATATATATATATAGATATATATATATATATATCTATATATATATATCTATATATATATATCTATATATATATATATATATATATATATATATATATATATATATATATATATATATATATATAGATATATATATATATATATATATCTATATATATATATATATATATATATATATATATATATATAGATATAGGTGCGAAGTATATATAAGTATTTTATTTATTTTTTTTTTTTGAAGGTGCGCCGCTACTTCGCGGATTTTCAGTTTTCGCGGATGGTCTCGGTCCCCATTAACCTCGATAACCTGGGGTTTACTGTACTACAAACACAAAAATCATATTTTTAGAAAGTCGTCTTATGCCTTGTCAAAAAAATAAACATTCGTTTGTGAATAAACATTCGTTTGTGAATATATAAAGCCAACACTGATTTACAACCTTATCAAAAGAAGAAACACAAACACGGGTTATTTTGGATAAATAAAGTTGACTTTAAAGCCAGTTGCAGCTGCTCGGAGGTAAATGGTTCTAAAAAAGTCTAACATTAATCTGACTGCATTCACTTAATTAGAAGCCACTAGGCTCAGACAGATGGCTAGTGCCAGATTTACGCCCGCTCTTTCTCTTAAAAAAAACAACAAAAAAAAAAAAGAAAATCAGGGTCCATCAATGCTAAGAAAGTACATAGCTAACTTGAATAAGTGAGGCCGAAGTGATTATGTGAAGTTAAGCACAAGATGGAAGATAAGGTTGTGGAAATACTGTAGAAGACGACTTGACAGCCGAAGCTCAAACACACTTGATGCCAGCCAACTGCTGTGAGCATGCACGTGTTTTCATATGACGGCCCTAGCAATCACTCCCCTCTGCTGCAAAGAGGATTATCGAGCCTCCATGCACTCAACACACACTCGCACAAACGGATGAAAAAAAAAAAATAACAACCTTCGCTCTTTGGCTATTAAGCTTAGCTAGAGAGCAGCTGAGTGTCTAAACGATACCAGAGACATTTATCTATTTTATCTAGAGAAAAGATAAAAACAGTGACGGCAATACGACAGGACAACCAAAGGGAGCAAGCCAGTTCCCACGCAGCAAAACAGCAATCTCGATGGGCTTTAAACAATTAATCGGCAGCTTGTTCTTCTGAACTTCATTGATCTGTGTTTGCAAGCACACCATTCATCCACTCAGCTCCATGACCACAACTGGCCGCCTCCCAAATAAACACTACTGCCACACAACTCACTCACGCTTGCGTATTTTTCAAAGTTCCTAAAATATCTTCCGCATTGTGAGTTTAAAATCTTCAGGCAATTTTGGTTTAATTCACAGGACTTGAAGGCAATTGCAGACACAGAATCGGTGACATTCACTTACCTGGCCTCGCCTCCGAGAAGACATTCAAAAAACATTTTGCTCATTAATTTGAGGCTTCTGTAAAGCACAATCACACAAGATGATGAGATAGTTTTGCGCAAATCTGCAACTACCAGAAATAAACTTTTTAACTCATTTAATCCCAGCTGTTTTCACGAGACGAAAAACCTAAATCAAAGCGTTTTTTCTGGATTTTGACTGATTTTGCAAGGCCTACAGATGTGTTCTAAAAATATAAAAACATGGCGCTATAATGCAAAAAAAAAAGACTAAGACGTATAAATACGTCTTGGGGAGGCAGGGACTGCAATTTTGAAAACGTTTTATGGATTGAATGAGTTAAGGTCCACGTTTTAATCCAGGATTTCATCTAAGAATTCTTTCAGAAGAAGTTAAATACAGTGGAAGTTCTAAAGTTGAACGCGCTACATTTTGTGGTGCTACTGTATGTTTCTACATTGCACAAACTATCTTAAGTTGAAGCACGGTCATATATGGCCACAGGTAAAATGAAAATAAAAGCATATATTTTAGATGAGACAAGAAGGGCGCTATAAGTTGATACCGAGTGGGGTTTGAACATTAGCAAGTAGCATTCATTGTTGTAGCATTACGCTGGATTGCCTTAACCCAATTTGTGTGATTGCACTTCAGCAAGTCTCCTCTTCCGAATGCGCACAAACCAACTTCCTTTACAAATCAGAGAGGAGGAGACGAAAGAAACATGCAAAGTGGCAATGCCTCTGGGAGCAAAAATAAAACTGAAACTGCATGCAAAAAGTCCATAATGTAAGGGGCAAGGATAGACAAGGCAAGGCGAGGCGAGGCGAGGCAAGGGGAGGGTTAGCATGCAGTGAGCGATGGAAGGTGGGGGTCACCTTGGTCAGCAGGTGTGAAGGTTTCCCTGCTATGTTTCTCAGAATCAGAGATGTTTCCCTGTCCAGATAGGAGTGCTTGAAGAAGGGAGAGAGAGAGACACAGAAACAAGACAGAATCCTGTGAATGAATGTGGCGTCTGGCTTTAGCAGGAAGCTGTGCGGTGAAGCAGCAGACGGCGGCAAAAGCAAGGAAATCTGTGGGGAAAAAAATACTACACACACACACACACACACACACCATATGTAACAACTATTATCATAATGACAAACTGCAGGAAGCCGCACATTTTTTTATGTTTTAAACATCCAAGAGTGGAAAGGCAAACAGGAGAGACTGAAAATACGAAACGTATGTATAGTCTCAAATTCAAGCATTCTGCATTGTGGCACAGAATAGACTACAACTCCAAATATAAGTTATTGTGACTTTCGGTGTCATACAAATAAAATCTTCCACACCGTCGGCGATCAACATCTTCCTAAAGCTTAAGCGAAGCAGCCGAGGTTCTTTCTGGAGCAACGGGCTTTTCATTGTGAGAGAAGCTAACAACAACAATCTGATATACTGCTCAGTTACCAGATTGGGCTGCATTTAGACATAACTGTTGAGCAGTTGATTTAAACCTTGTTCGTTGGCTAACGATTCGCATACGCACATAACCACTTATGTCTAAAGAAACGCACTTCTGGTTGAGAGCTTGAACCCGCTTGCCATCGCACGATGCCCGGACACTCCCCACGCAGCTCTTTTCAAGGGACAGTACACACAACAGTATTAGAAGATTTCATTCTGATCCAAGTGCAAATATTTGGATTTGATACTCTCGTTTCCATGCCCACTCAAATCCAATCACTGCCAATTTCTGCACAGCCCTACCTCAAACAGTGGCCACCAGCCTAATAGACGCTGCTCAATTAATCATCGGGCGGTTCGTCCACTTATCGACAACAATTGGCTAGAAGTGCAATGTAACTGACACTTGCTAATCGATTATTGATTAATATTTATGATAGTACCAGTCAACAGCAAATTTTAATTAGAGATGGCTTTCTATGCACCTAAATTGACGCCGAGTTAAAAATAATTTTTACTTATTTTTCTAGTACATCAGGTTGATGAGATAATTCAATCTTTTCTTTTTACGTTTGACCTATAAAAGCTAGAACAATACAGATTTTATCATGCGTTGTAATTTATGGCTATAACATTTCAGATAAAAAAAAAATCCAACTGTTGCTGAACCTAACCCTTAATTCATAAATATTACAAAATATAATACAATAAAATATATTACATGATATTATTATTGTTAGAATTATTGTTATTATGAAAATCCAATGTGCGAGAAAAAAAAACAAGGCAGTGCAAAAGAAAACGAGAATGGTTTACTTGCATGCAAAAATGTAATACCTAAATGAATTGTTTCGATATGTTTTTTAATTAAAAAATTTCCAATGCTCTGAATTTGTGATTCTCAACGGCATAGTCTCATTTCTCTAGTCCTCCATGAAAGTTGACTGATAATCTTTTTCATTAATCAAAAACACAAAAACAATAATCAACATTTTTGCCCATTTTATGACAGCAAACCACGACTGTTTGTGCAATTTCTGCACAATAATTTTGAAATGTCACGTTTTTGAATAAAGACGGAAATCAAAACATGATACGATTGACTGACAAATTAATCGATTATTGAAATAATCGTTAGTTGCAGCCCCATTTAAGGGGTTCTACAACAGATAGAATAATATTAATAACAATAATAACAATATACAGTATTTAAAATATATACATAACTGTACAGCGTATATACAAGTACTGTTTTCTATTTTCGATCTGCCTCATCTTTCTAAATCTTGTGTGCTTCATCTCTAGAAATCATTTTATCGAGAGCATTAGCATACTCTAGTAATATTTAGGTCATACACATGCACACACGATTAGGCGAGTGCGTGTGTGTGCGCACGCGTATTCTGTGCGCCAAGGTTACGCTACGTGCAGGGCTTAAACTACATCTCAATAAGACCATCATGAACCTTGAACATCCTATCAGAAAGATGTTTTTGTATAGATAATAATGATTGTGATGAATATTATGATGTTTTTCTGTTATCTACTGGACACCCCAAATATGCCAGTGAGCAGCCGGATGATTATTACTCGTTATAAATTTTAATACTGATTGATTTCAATCCTTAAAAACATGCACTTCCTGGATATTGGGTCTTAAACTGCGTGTATGATTTTAGCCTATATGCCAAATGTAATCTCTTTAAAAATGAAAGCAGGCTCAGTTTAATCCTGTGCAGACAACAGGTGCCTCGAACAAGCTATCATTGGGGCCCAGTGAGCTAAAATAAAATGGAGGTAGAACGTTGGCATTGGTCAAATTTGGTCTGTAAGCGTCCGCTTACCTCTGTGCTGTCCCGACTCTGGCCAGTGCCATTGGCTGGGTGTGGGGCTGATGCAGGATGGCCATCGGAGTTGCTGGCATGGAGAACGTTGTCCAGGGAATCCATGGAAGAGGCAGAGTTGACAGACGTTCCTGAGGCTGATGTGACGGAGGAGCGTGAAGAGTGGATGACAGCTCGCACCTACAAGGGATTTACTCTGCATCATTACAAGGAAAGGAAATGACATGAATTCCGTTGATCGTGCGGGATCAGTTGAGGCAAAATTGAGTACACTACTTTGCTGCAACCAACTGAGATGCTGTTTATTCACGCAACTACTTTGCTGTCCAGCTGCTTCCTGAGAAAAGTGCTCATCTCGTCATTAGCTCATTATACAGTTAATTCAAAAGGATCCTAGAAAAGGTGGAGCTGATTTATTTTTTTTGTTGTCGTTGACATTTTTTCTTGAAACACATTTTCTGTAATTTCTCCATAAAGAATCACTTGACAGAGTAGATATTCCTTAAACAAGCAAAAACAAAAAAACATTCTATTTTAATTAGTGCTGTCAAGTGATCAAATTCTTAACTAATTAATCACAAAACCATTTTTTGTGAAGCTTGTAATAAATATTTACTTGAATAATATCTTGGAATTATTGCAAAATCACCAAATATAAGGAACAAAACTCTTAATGAATTAAATAATTGAGCCTCTCCTAACTTTACAGAAAAGGAAAAAGACATTAAAGCTGTCATGTAAAGTTGTATTTTTATTATTCTTTGAAGAGTCAAACATTTGACAGCCACAACACAGACAATTAATCCAGGCATAAATCTAAATTGTGATGACAAAGCATCAGACGTTATAACATGATCATAACGACTTACCCCTCCTATGCATATAAATAAATTTTTTTTTTTACAGTCCAAAAATCGAAGGAAGGTATCATTAGCATCATCGTTAAGTTTACCTCATGCTCACTGACGGTGCCGACCGATCCCGTGCGCCGGTGCTGCCGCTGACCGGATGCTGGGCGCCGTACCGAGGCCGACGTGGAGGTCGAGCCGAGCGAATGGGAGGAGCTTTGACGGGCAGCTTCGTCCATGCTCATTGATGCCTGATGGAAAGGCAGTGAAAATAATCTTGAGGATTCACCGCAGGCATCTCAGTCAGCGTGACTCAACAGAATTTACTGGATGGTAATTCATTTTATAATCAAGTGGACAAATAAAATAATCTGCTTAATGAGTTTGGCCTTGGTCTTGTGACTGGCACCAGGGAGGAATGTTCTCATTTTTCTTAAAGGTTGCCATTTTTAAATCCCGCTCCAGCATTGCCTTTAAACAAACACAGACATGCAAAGCATCTCAAAGAGAAATGGAATTATTCCTTGTCAGAATTGTTGATTTTTAACATGGAACATGGAACATATTTGTTATTGTCCAATATACATGGATGAAAACTACATTTGACTGGTTTTGCACTTCAGGCTGAATACACTTTTTGAGACGTGATTCTCTCATTCAGAATTAATTCTAAACTAATAAAGACAGGGATTGTTTGAATTACAATAAAGAAATTAAGTAATTTGACACACCACGCAAAGCATCAAAAGAGTAAATTATGCATCTTCTGCCATTTAGTGAAACAGCATTTATTTGTTCTTTCTGTCACTATATGTCACTGGCATCGTGGAACACAGACACATTATTTGCAGTAAATACTGTTTATGACCACGTAAGAGAAATTTAATCCAGTGCCACACTTGACGAGCTCTCACGTCCCGCTCATGTGTCGCAGAACGCTGGCTGGGAATCACTATGTAGCAATCATTATTTTTCTTCTTTGGGGGAGGTAACACGAATTCAAATGGAAAGAGAATTACTCGGAACAGCACATTCAAAAATAACCTTGGTTAATGAGCTACATATTGCTTCATCAGAAACAAGTGAATCACAGTACATCTTGCACTTGCTCTTATGCTTATCAGGGTTGCATTTAGTGAGAGCCTCACCGTCAAACTATTTCTCCTTTTTCTTAAACAAATACAGTACTTAACATGATTTATCTTTTTCTTGCAACTCTTCACGTTAATACTAACATACCTTCTCGAGCTGGGCAGTGATGTCATCCAGGCTAAAGTTAGACGCCAGCGCCTGCCTCCCTTGTTGGCCGGGGGCAACCCTGATGGTGCCGGCAGGCGAGGCCCTCGTGCTGCTGCTGCTACTGCTCGCTCCGCTGCTGCCGCCGCCGCCGCCGCCGCCGCCACTAACACTGTTACCTCCACCAGCGTCGCCGCTTCCCGCCGCCGATTGCTGCCTGCTACTGCGCCCTGCTGGGGGCTTCTGACGAATCTAGACACAAAAGTGTGGAAAAGGATAATAGATGAAAATTTACACAAATTGCGATCCATGATTTTATTTAATTAATCATATATGTGGAGAGGCATATATTCTAGTGAGGCATTTATTTACTGAAAGTGACATTCTGCAATGCTGCTCCGTGTGTGTTAATGTAGCAGTTGCTTGAAGATTTATGATTACTGGAACAACTATGCTAATTTCCGGCAGGTCATTTAAATTGCATTTTATTAGCAATAAACCAGCATACTTTTGTAAGACTAAATTTGGTTGAACATGTTTTACATTATGTATCAATTTTATATCAAACTTCAACTGTGAGAGAAAACAGCTTGAAGCAAGCATATTCTGCATCTTATTTAGAGAACTGCATGAGCACAAGAGTGACAACAATACGTTGTAATGTCTTTTAATAATTAAAAATGAGTTTAAAGCATGAAGTAGTGGTTGAACTATTTAAGGTTGAATGGTCACTCCCAGAGCTGGGCGGAACGGTCCGGCCCTCCAGCCCGGCCAGACGTTCATTATCGGGGCGAGGTTCGGGAGTGACACATTTAAAAAAAAAAAAAAACGGGTTCAGTTAATCAAGGCGGGAGATTTTAGTCCGGCCCACAAATCAGCAATCGGGCGTGTGATGTTGCTGCGATCAAATGGGGTAGAACGGGGACGGGGGCCAACAAATTTTATGAATAAGGCCAGTGGGCTAGCCAGATTGCGACCGCCGGGTGGGGAACTGACCAGCAAAAAAGGGTCAAGTGCCCAACTCGGGTCTCTCTGGTTATGACAATATAGGAAAACATTCATTCACATATTGCCATTTATTTGTTACCAATTTTCCCCCTTTAAAATAAATAGAGAAATTGTTGAACAAACAATTACATACTGGGTTCTGATTTCAAAACTTGCATTTCCATCAATTTGTTGTGTGTATGTGGTAACATAACGGCCCTCTGAGGGAAACCATAACTACGATGTGGCTTATTCACAAAAATGAGTTTGACAGCCCTGCTTTAGACTATTTAGCTGTAGGTACAAAACATTAGAAAAATCTCCAGGCATGTTGCAGCGTCAGAACAGTATGTGTACCTTGGTATCGGTGAGTCCTAGACGTGCCATGCTGCTGTTCTGTTTGGGGTTGACGGTGCTGAGCTCCTGTTCAATGGAGCTGAGGTCCGCCATGAGGGCATCCAGATCGACATTTTCCCCCTGATTCAACGCCTCTGCAACCACACAGAACAGCACCTGGGTTAGACATTGCAAAAAGGACTCAAATGAGCACCCGTTACTGGCGTGGTATTCCGACCATTGATGTTATAGATGGAGAATCTGTAGGAGAAGTTGGCCATGTTGGTCTCCTGTCTGAGGGGCGCCTTACGCTGAGGGGGGCGCTCAGGGCGCCCATCATCCAAGCTCTGCATGGTCCAAAAACAATAGGAAATGAGTGTCACACAAAGTAAAAGCCAAGTCGAAGAGGCCTGTTTAGTTGAGCATGTGTACCTGAGTGAGTTTGTCCAGTTCTCCCAGCCAGGCTCCAAACATCTTATCAAGATCCTGATCCTCCTTATCGCTGTCCTCCTCTTCCTCCCCTTCTCTGACCTCCACCTCCTCGTCCGACAGCTGGTCCATCTTGGGAGAATAAAGAAAAACACACGTCACCTGTGAAATTGACAAGTGGACAACGACTATCTTGGATTACAGTATCTTAAAAAAGGTCAACTTGACTCAAAGGGAATAAAATAGATGACGATAATATTTGACAGTAACTCTGTCCCAGGTGATTTTAGACTGAAAAGGGATTTTCATGGGAGAATCTACACGGCCCCCTCCATGTGCAATTTGGATCAGATCTTGATTAAATTACACTTTTCAGACTACAATACCTACAATTTCATGAAGGTATTTTGAATTTTTTTTTGCCAATGTAAATTTTGCCAGTTTTTTAAAAGGCTGTCAAAAAAAGTTGAATAAACGATTAATAAAATCACAATGACAAAGTAGAGTAAAAAAAACTTAAAATACACTTAAACAATTCTAACAAAAAAGCAAAACAATATAATAAAAAACAACTATTGTACGTGATAATAAAGAAAACAAACAACAACAACAATAATAGAAATAAAAATATAAATTAGGGCTGAGCAATATGGTTGAAAAGTGTATCATGATATAAGTACTTCCATATCAGTTCATATCAATCTGTATTGAATATTATGATTAAATTTTTACCCTTTAAAATAAATAATAAAAATAATGAAATTATTATTATTAATAATAGTAATAATATTAATAATTGTATAATAATAACAATTCAATAATAATAATAATAAAAATAATAATAATTTATGTGCTTTCATATTAAAATATAATATTTAACCTTAAATGATAGGTCAAGACAAAACAAGTCATATTAACAGGTCAATTCAAAGTTAAAATGAATTTTTTTTTAAACATAATGCTTAGTCAGGCTAGGCGAATGACGATATAAATATTTCATATCAGGCTTTCAATTAGCATACGCATGCCACACACGCTCACATGCACTTCTTTGACGGTTTGGCGGACAAGGTTAATGGAAAAGATACGAGGAAAATGCTTTTGTGCTCCAAATTTCCTCTTTAGTGCTTGTTGTTGTGATACAAATCGAACATCATAGTGTGACCTCTGCCTACAACACACAGAATGCCAGAGGTCCAGGTTTCCTTCCTGATTTTTTTTTTAATCAAAATTATATTGAGTGCATGGATTATTTCCCAGGCCTACTATAAATGATTAAAACTTAAAAATCACAACAATAAAATAATCAAACTATATAAATTAAATTAAAGAATGGGTGGATAATAAATCATTATTTTATATGGCAATGAGGTTGCTGCCTTCTGAACCCAGTTGGAAGAATTGTTATCGAACCAAATGTTCCATGTAAACAAATTAAGTGACTAATCTATGCTGATGAAAACTTCCTAGGGGAAAAGTAACAAAATAAAAGGTTTGTTGAGCAACCATGAGCAAAACTAAAAGGGCCAAGTAAGATCTGACAGCGCCATCCAGTGGCTTAAGCGTATACAATTAACACAATGTTCCTAGGTTGCTTAGTTTTTCTTCAGAGTATCTTCATTGATGGACATGCAAACGATTAAATCAATCAAGCTAGCAGAAAATTAAGTAGGAGTAGACGAATGAAGATGAACAGTAATTCAAGCCCCGCTATATTTAATCTGCCTTTTACATGATCGCTCTCTAAATATTACCATACTGTCTCCACCCAGGCAGTGACCCCAGCACAAAGAGCTATTTCTGGGCTACTGTTTTGTCGTCGCCCCTCTGCCGGGGAGCCAACACACACATTAGATTAGAGAGCAGAATCGCACAGAGCCATAAACAAATACATTGAAGAACACGCACACACGGGAGAGGAGTGCGGCGCTACAATTAGATCCTTGTGGATTGGCTGCCCTGTCATTTTAGAGGCCTGAGCACAGGGCTGCCCTGTGTGAGCCTGTTCGACGACAGGAACTACCCCCCAGCTGCAGTCTTGTACGACAATTTACTATTTGCACAACGGCGCCCATTCAAGGAAAGGAAACGCTAACGTCCAAATGCAAAGACGATCACAACCTCTCACCTGGGGTTTTACTTGCCTCAATATCAAACGTTAATAAAACTAAAAAGAGAATTATAGTAAAGTAAGCATTGTATGCAGATTTCTTTTTTTAAATAAAGGAGGCAAGTACAATAGGATGTTATACTTTGTTGTATGAATAGCCATTCGCAACAGGTGAATGCACACGTTTATTGGACCTTCCGCATCTAAAGACAGAGGATTTTTATGGTTCTGTCACTCAATATCACTGACAAAGATAGAAAGATACATTTGTAATTATTAAATAAACTTTAGACATGTTTTGTGAAACTGTTGATCACTTATGGCCACGGCACCCAAACTGTGAATCCCCAAAATAGCCAGAAAGTAAGAAAATGTTGCTAATTAATGATTTCAAGTTACAATGTCATAAAGTTCTTTTAATGTGGCCTCCCTCTCTTGCTCACTCTCTCTATTATTTTAGCATAGAGTGGGGAAAAAAAAAACATAGAAGAGGCTTCTTTGCTGCAGCGAAGATTTCAATTTAAGACTTGCATTAAGCCAATGTAGCACATTTCTGTTTGGTGCACGTTATCATTACATCATCACTGCATGCAAGCCGGTGCAGTGAGGGGCAAACTCCTTGTCTGAGGCTTAAACAGATTCATCGTATTCAAATGTATATACAGTACATAGAGTACAACAAATCAAACCTGGAGTAAAACAAATACAAGATGTCGGATGGTTAACTGCCGTGTAGCCGCACATTCTTGACTTCCGAGTGGTCCAAAAACACAACTACATTTTCTGTCAAACAGAGCTGAGACAGCAATTCGTCCTAAAGACCGACAGTATACATGTGTGTGCTTGCGTAAAGTAAACACCAATTACTTTGCTGCAGAAGCCACACTCCTCCTGTCTGACAAACTGAAACCATGCAATCATGTCCCCCCCCCGTCTTTCCACACAACCCTCTTCTTCTTTTTTTTTCCCAAACAATCCACCACAGTTCCACGCAAAAAAATAATAAAATAAAATTATATATATATATATATATATATATATATATATATATATATATATATATAATATATATATATAATATATATATATATATATATATATATATATATATATATATATATATATATATATATATATACATATAATTTTTTTGCAATTATATCATTTAGAAATGGTGAATGTGGTTGCCTTACACACGTGCAACAACCACTACTATTCAACTTTCATCCTGCTAATTTGTAAATGACATCACCTCGGGAAACCACGCCTACAAAACTGGCGCAACCTCTGGCTTCAATTTTTCCCACACAAACAGAAACTTGGCAGAAGAATGAGGCAGAACAGCTCATTATGCAAAATGTGCCCAACTGAAATTGTTTCACTCCAGTCCTGCGGGTGGTGGTAGTGCACATTTCAAATTGGGTGTCAACTCACACACACGGCATCCTCTGCGAGATCTGGTAGGGAACTGCGACACATGTGAAGATCTGTGCCAACTTTAATTGGTAACACATTCCTTGGTTTGAGACCTACCCTTCTTGCATTTCACACCTGGGCCTTGAGTGAAGTCCGACTTAGTCCTACTTGAATAAATCCCTCTCATAATAGAATCATTTATGACACCGCGGCTGGACAAATAATATACAGAAACACACTTACACAGTACTGAGTGAGTGTCGGACGACCTAGGTTCTCTTGAAAGGGACGTCTTGAAAATAGCCTCGCAAGTGTATCTGCAATTAAATCCACATTTACCTTCGGCCATTGTGGTTTAAAAAAAAAAAAGCAAGAATATATTTTATTTATACTTTCGGGTGTGTTGATTCTGCATAGCGCTGCCCTCTCACGAGAGAGTATCCAATCACAAAACGTGTTCATCACCTTCAGCGTAAGGCCAGCGAGAAGGCTCACTGTAACCAATTCGTGATCTGATTGGCGATCGCAACTGTCTATCAAATCTGAAAACTCATTGACTTTGACAGAAGAGATGTCCGCACAATTGTATCTGAAGGCCTCGGAAAGAATAACGCGTGCTACTGGTATTGTGAAACCTGCCTGGCAACACGAGCTAGCTGAATTCTGATTGGATAATTAGAATTAGAATTAGAAATCCCTTTATTGTCATTGTACTCAAGAGTGCAACGAGATTAGAGAGCTCCCCTCTCCAGTGCAATACAGCAATAATACAGACAAATATATAAATTAGATAAATAAGAGAGTGCAATGGAAAATAATACTGAAGGGTATATAAAAACACATCACGATGTTGTTCTGCAAGGTAAGGGCGGTCTCGTGTGTGTGTGAGAGTTCAGAATGGAGATGGCTCTCAGAAGAAACTGTTTCTCAGTCTATTTGTCCTCGAACTAAAAATACAAGACTAGAATATAATATGTGATGTGTATCAATGTGAACAAAATATTTTTTCTTGATTATGTTAGCCCAGCAGAGAAGGCCCACCACTGCTGACGCATCATTAGCCGTGTTTCCATAACAGATTCCAGAACGGCTTGGCATCGTGTCATCATATCATTGGGAAAAGCGAGAGGGTTAATAAGACTTAAACCTGGCACGCTTTCAACACTTGACACAGGAAGTTGTCCTCACCTCCAGGCTGTGATCTTTGACATTTCACATGGACTTTGACAGCAGCTGTTGTGTAGCAGAAGGAAAATGACAGATGCTCATACAGTGTTACAGGATATATTTTTAGGCCTGAGAGAAGGGAGGACTCCAACATCTGTAGACGCATGCATCTGGACCAGGCTTACAGCCGCCCGCAGCATAGCACAGCACACAACCCAAATCTGGCCTGACGGTGCCACAACTAAACCGAAAAAGCGTTTGAAGTCCCTTCAGCATATTCAACATGATCTGCTCCCACCGAGGCACATGTCATATTTTTAGGATTGCCGAGTGGGGCCATAATACAAACTTAGAGAATAATCAAGGGAATACAGACAGTTAAGATGGACGCAAATGCTAAAGTTAACTTAAAGGAAAGAACAGACTTCCCTTAAATGACACAAGGTCCAGCAATGCCAGTTTTTTTGTAATGCGGCGAGAAGTGTTACATTCATTATGTCATACAATCTGTTTCTGTTACAATCCATAAATGGTCTCAGAAGGTAAAGTTTCAGTGAGGATGCACATTGCTATTTAGCATGTAAAGTTTGTCAGTGGTTTCATGATTAGCATATAAATAAACAAAATAATAATAAATTATCTCTTGAATTAGGAGCTTTTCTAGTGAGGTTAAGCGGTTCTAAAAGCTGGACGGCTGTTTACTGTATTTGCTGCCTTGTTTATGCGACTATTTGAATTCTTGAATTCTTTTCATCAACAAACATAAATTTCGATGAATTAGACTTTTCCAAATATGTACTTTTAATAAAAATGTTGGCCACTGTCAATAAACATCTTAGATGCCTTTTTCAGACAGGGAGCGTGCCAATTTTTTTTAGGGTTTTCCCGAAATCATAGGCCTAACAGTAGAGTCAGAATTGATTTGCCTATGCCTTTAGAAATACAGTTGAGTCAATTCATAAATAATATATAACACTTCATTATTATTGTCATTACATCATTCTCATTCTTATTATCAAAACCGGAGATGAAATGAAATGAGGGCAGATTCGGAACCAGTGAAAAAAAAAAACCCTACATCTCTGATGGAAAAAAAAAATGTGTTGACCGATGTTATTGGACAACTGGTTTCAACAAAAAGGGATGAGAGTTAAACGTTGGCTATCCACTATCTCTACAGTTGCCTTCCTGCCTGAAAATACCCCAGATTCTGCAAAATCTGTAGTTTGACTTCAACCCACCATGCTGTATCGTTACCGCCTTCCACACACAATAGTGACACAAGAAAAGCAAATTTTGCAGAGCACTGTGAAAATGGTTTCTAATCGGTTATTGTTATATTGTTATATTTCATCAGTACATCCCAAAAGGCCCTTGACGGATTCCTGATGGTGGTGTTGCAATTTTAACGGACTTGTATCGGGGAAAACAAAGGAAGGGGAGCAGTAGAAGCAGAGGAAGTGAAAGCCTGCGGATCCATCAACAAATGATATCACTACCCTTGAGACTGAACATGGGAGGATGACATCATTTCCTCTTCCGCTCTCGCCCTGCTTCTTACTTGATGCGAGGAGCGGAGGTAAATCCAGAGGGAGGCAAGGAGAGACAAGCTGATCCCTCACTTCCGCACACTCTTCTAGCCAGGATCGATGCATGGAGCATTTCCCTCCTGCATTATCATCCTGATTGCTCAGCAAGTCCTTGC
This sequence comes from Idiotropiscis lumnitzeri, assembly GCF_059441095.1. NCBI lineage: Eukaryota > Metazoa > Chordata > Actinopteri > Syngnathiformes > Syngnathidae > Idiotropiscis > Idiotropiscis lumnitzeri. The sequence continues at coordinate 4,950,869 of NC_142404.1, read as the reverse complement.
GCAATCACACACACTAGTGCACTTAACAAGACGTAAGCATGAACATTTGTATTCATGCCATATCTGATGCCCGATTTACCCCTAATTGTGTTTGTGAGACTGATCTCAGCTGCTCCGAGTGTTGCTGAGCAGCTCCGTAACATGAAACAAAACAAGATGCATGTGCCAGATTTTGGCCTTCTATTTTGGCCACTGCAGAAAAAAAAAACGAAAAGGCGGCAATAAGTATGTAAAATAATGTGCCTGCCGACAAAGCATTGACTCCACAATGCCTTTTTCTTTTTTTGCGTGGCCTTTGTTTGCAAGAATAGCTAGATTTGGTTGGCAGGGACTACATAATTAGATATGCATGGTGAAGGATTTTTGCATGCATTACATAGTTAAACGAGAGCAAAATACAATACTTCGCCCATACATCTCTCTCTCACACTCTGCGTGCGCGTGCGCGTGCGCGCGTGCATGTGTCTGAGTGAGAAAGAGGCGATTGACCTGTACACTGTTGAGAGGCCAGGCCCAATGCCTACATCGATGATAATTCTATCCTGGCATTGACTGGGAATAGAAAACACATTCATTCAATATTCTGGAGCCGCAAAGTCTGGTGGCGGCGATCGTTTTTGACCTTCACCAGGACAAATTATTGTTTATATGCAGTCAATAACACTTCCAAAACCTGAATACTGACAATATTTGCGTTTTGAAAGGCCATGTAAAGATAAGCAAAAAACTGAAAAAGCTCCCTGGGTTATCCCTTTTCTAACCCGAATATTTGGTGATATTAACAAGATGAGGATACCGCCTATGAAAGGAACCTTAGCTTGTGTTCTATGTCTGCTCCATCCGCAAGGAATGTTGGCCCTTTGAGAACAGGAAGTACTTGTATGCACAACGATGACACCTGCTCAACTTCGTCTTAAGTTGCCACTAGCTAAGTGAGGCTAATATAAATAGATTTCTCCGGGGTGTTTTCATGTTATTTTTCATCTGTACGGCAAAAATCACAGTGTGTATATAGTAGTGCTTCTCAATTATTTCCTGTCACGCCCCCCCTACCAAGAAGAAAACAATTCGCGCCCCCACACCACCATTTATTTTACATTTTGTACTAATATACATGTTCTTTGTATATTGATGTTAGATTGTCAATAAAATATACCCGAACAAAGCTAAATTGATAAAAAATATAATTTTGAGAACAATTATAGTGAGGATCTCAAAACGCAGTCCTCTGTTGTGCAAATATTGATGAGAGGATAAATATTTACTATACATTTTTGTTTTGTTTTCTTAAACATTATTAACATGAACAAACCAAACAGTTATTAATACGTACATAATATAGAAAAGACAAAAAGAAGAGTCAGGGGGATTTTAAACAAAAATTCTCTATAAATAACATAAAGCAACAGTTTTAATTTTTACTCTAGTTTTTTTTATGTTTACAATACGTTTGACGTCGAACCTCTTTGTCGTGATGACGTCAGCCATTTCCGTGTTCCGGCCTGAGAGCGTCTGCTAAATCGCTAACGTAGCCGTCGTCTTATTTTATGTTGAGATACGTAATGGTTGCAATACAACATTTCTGTTCAGAGCTGCTGGCTCTCCGCCCAAACACGGTTTGAGTCAGACTTCTGTTAAAATTCGAGCATACATCGAAGCAATTCATTTTAGCGATTAGCTCGCTTAGCGCCTCCGTGCTCGCCTCCTCGTTTAGAACGCTACTTGTTTGCGGAGTCGTTTCTTTGCCATCACCTAGCTTGTTGCTGCTGCTGTGCGTGGACTTACATATAGTTCAAATAAAGACTGTTCTGATGCGGTGGCGCAACTTAGCTTGGCGCGGGGCATTTAAGTAGCGGCGAAAGAAATCACTTCCGGGTTAACGAGCGATAGGGCGACGCTTTTTTTTTTTTTTTTTTTTTTTTTTTTTTTTAAATCAGTACTGCGTGAACTAGGGGCACAAACAGCTTTGACGAGCTGAAACTCGCGTTGTCTGAGATCGCCTTTTTCGGTCCCAAAACGATGCATCGTTCAGCCGTACTACGCCGGAAAACAAAGCATGTTCCCTAGGGTCCCACGCGCCCCCTCAGCATCGCCCCCTGGGGGGGCACGCCCCACTATTTGAGAATCACTAGTATATAGACACATAGGGGTGTGTTTGTTCGAATGGTTCGGAAACTGGAATTTCGACCTTAACCCAGTGCTTCTCAAGTAGTGGGGCGGACCTCCCAGGGGAACATGCTTTTTTCCGCCGTACTACAATAAAGTGTAATTGCGTGTCCAGTCCACTGAAGTAGTGGGCAGTGGCGCTCTCCATGCCCATTGTGCGCTGCGAGTATTAACTACGGTGTAGGTTTGTTTTGCAACGTAATTCTGTTATTTATAGTTGCGGCAGAGAGTGGGCGGTGGGGTTGAGGCACGACGTGTTTTCTTCTTGCTAGGGGGGGGTGTAACAGAAAATAATTGAGAAGCACTGAACCTGCATTGTAAATATGAAGATGGGATGGGAATTGTAATATTCGAGACAACACTCAAAGTAGTTTGCTCAGCATTTAAGCCCTCCAAAGTGCGTCAGAGTGTACTTGTGGAAAACATTTGCGAATGCTACAATTAGGTGGTTTTAGGGCAAGAAGGATCAAAATACTACTGAGTACAGGGAGCCTTGTACTTCCTGACTATGTAATTGTGACCTTTTGCTGGCAGTTGAGGCTACAAAATTTGATCGACTTGGAGCAGCGGCTGAAGAAACTGTCAATGGCTAGTTCCAACACACAAAGCCAAACGTGAGCTTAATGGACCACACCAAACAAAGCGATGAAAACACTATGCTGCCCCTCAAATGCGCTTGATTTCACTTCAGTTCAATTTCATCGGAGCCACATTCATATGTCTCCTCATATAAAATAAAAAACCATGCAAACACACCCTCCAACCTCAAACAAGCACCCTGCGTTCATATGGTATTTATAAGCATTTTGGCAGACATGGGAGTAGACGAGCACACACACATTACGTTTACACTTCAGCTCCAAACTAACGAGATTTCCGAAACGCAGACGACAGAGTTGTGGACACAAAGCATTGTGTCCATTGTGTTGTGGTCGAATGTGTCCAATTATTTTTTGCCAAAACGATTTAGACTAAACGTGACACTGACAGCAATGAATTACAACTGCACTGTATAGTTCATCTCAAAATAATCATGAGTGACAACTAATCTATATCCAGAGATGTGTATTTGACTACATTACCTTGATCGTAAGTGTAAAATTTACAATAGACTAAAATTTAATTGTCTTTTTTTTTAATGAATATTTGCACTGATGAACCTCTACTTCCCACAGATGACATTATGTTATTGTTCTTCAGAGAGCAAACGTGTTGAGACTTAATCAACAGCACCTCTGCTGGTTGTAACCGAGTAGTGCACTCTTAACTGCCGCAATTTCTTCAATAATTATTTATTTAATCAATAATCACTTCAAGGCATAAGATCAAATTCTTAACAATGAATACATTGACATATACATTCCTACAGGTGACCTTTGCACACCAAAGAGCATACAATTTAGGAACTATCAAAAAAAAAAAAAAAAGACGTAAAACTCATGTATTGTGTGAGACTTTATTGAGCCTCACCTCAGTCAAGAATCAATGTGTGCTGTGAATTTTCTGTAGCAAATCAATTTCCAAAGCTGTTGTGAAATCCAAGCGGCTTCGCGGTTTGAAAAATGGTATTTAATAATAAGAAGTGCCAATGTGTGCACAGGCCAGTGTTTGGCAACTGTATTATACCAACACACAATGCAGGGTTCCACACTAAATTTTCATGTGCACTGATTCTGATTCTGCTCCCAACTGTCTCAGTTGGTCGCACCAGCATTTGATATGATTGCACAGCAAGACCATGCAAGCTGATTAACAGTTGTCTGAATTGGTGTCTCATAGTTTCATTCATGAAGTTAAGACTGACTTGAGTTATTATATTGGCAAAATATTTGACTGTGCATGGGAACTTTGTTCGTAACCAATGATTGAATTTACTTAATGGTGCCATAGATGTATTAAACAAAACAGGTACATATGTCATACCGTTATACCGCTTTAGAGCATTGTGGAAACGCACACTAGGACAATAACACGTGCGTGACAGACAACAATGGCCACCTGCTTCGAGGAGATCTGCAAGCATTTCATTCCAACGTCACGACAAACAACAAAATACAAGAGATGTTTGTTTCTTTTGCTTTCGGTTTAGAAGAGCACATGCGTGCAGTGTGTTCATTGACAGTGACGCGTGGACCAATGCGCCTGCGTGGAATGCATCGACGTCCTGAAAGGTTTTCTGAATGGGAAAGCGTGCCATCCGCGTCAAAGCCGACAGAAGTTGGCAAACGCACAATGAGGAAACTAAACAAGACTGAATAAGAGTGTGACTTTTAACCCCAATGTGTAATCCAGTGCCATCGCAATACAGTGAACCCTCGGTTATCGCGGTTAATGAGACCACCCGCGAAAACTGAAAATCCGCGAAGTAGCGGCGCACCTTCAAAAATGCTTAAAAAAAAAAAGTGCAAAGTAGCGGCGCACCTTCAAAAATGCTTAAAAATTTATATATATATATATATATATATATATATATATATATATATATATATATATATATACGGGTAGAGAGAGAGAGAGAGAGAGAGAGTGAAATTCATGTTATAACAAAAAAACTAAAATTATTATTAAAACTTATTTTTTTATTCCCCAGCCATTATTTTTGTATTTATTCAATTACTTCTTTTTGTATTTATTTAATTACTTCGACTTTTACCTGCTGGTACGCCGTCCGGTGTGCCCTGTGAAATGAAAGGTGGCATTCTTCATTTATTTATTTATTCATTTATTCATTCATAACTGACAGCCTCGCGCTCCGCTCATGCCCGGGCGGAAGTTGTTCCCCTACGGCTTAACTGCCACGCACGCCGGCCTCCTCCGGAGCTCTGGTATGGTCCGAACCGCGCGAAACGTCGCCCCAAATCGTGTCCGGGGGAACGTGCTCTTCTTCGTCCACTCTCCTCTTCGGCGCACGCCGGCAGTCTAACCGCTCCAGCGCCCCCTCGTGCCGCTCGGCGAAACTACAATGCCCCCGAATATTTTTTAGACCCGCGAAGCACTGAAGCCGCAAAAGGTGAAGCGCGAAGTAGCGAGGGTTCACTGTACATGCAATTGCAACAACGCAATGAGATAAAATTCTTACTCACACACTCTGAAAAACAGCAAGCATTTGCAACCATTCTGGTCGCCATGAAAGAGTTCGCATTAAAGAACTTTATGATGCTAGTATGTTTTCATGTTTTTCTGATGGGAAGTCTAATAAAATTGTTTAAGACCGTATATATTCTGACTTTTAAGTTCAAATTATTATCTTAATCAAATAATTGTAATTGCGAAAGCAAAGTTTCTTTTACAAGTCAAGTTTCTTTACAAAGGTGTTTCTGCAGAATGAGTAATAATATGTTTAAGTGTCTTTTACTGTGTTCAAGGGTTTCATTGTCATCCTGATCGCATGCTCAAGTCATCTGACAGGCAACTTACAATGTGGGAAGTTGAAAATCGGACTTTTCACAGCCACTTTTAGGACACAAGCTTGGAGTCTCGATCATGCTTCTGTCAGCTGATGGGTCAAATGATTCCTCTCCATGCGCTCAAATCACATTCATGCCATTTTGCTGCTTTACATTCTCACTTAAACCAATGTTCATGTCGGTTGTTTTTGCAGGATCTATTTTGTACCCCGAGGGGAAGTGAAGGCAGTTGAATACTGGTTTATGCTCACATGGTATGGACAGGAGAGGCAAGGCAAAAGGCAGCTTTATCTACAATAGTCTAAAATACAATCAACAACACTCAACATAACAATTTCATCAGCACCTGATGGCGCGACGTAGGGCACTTCACGCTCATTACCTTTTGTCTCTTGCAAGTCCAGCTTCTAAAACGGCACAGCTCGGACCAATCCAGTCAGCCTGCAGATACACGCGCACACAGAAGAGGGGGATTATTCATATTATGTGATCATATTTCTTTTTCAGAACACCACAGCGGTCTGTAAAGTCTGCTGGCTGAAGGGCATTTCTTCTGACAGCTGGCGTTTGGAATTTTATAGGCCATACATAAATATTCATAAGGGGAAAAAGGAACTACTAGGTTTTCCATTTCAATAAAGTGAGACTATAGCAGTTCAACGTTTTGCTCAACACCTCTCATCATGCAGCTGTCTACGCAACAAATGTATAGTCAGCAGGTGGCACTAGTGTGTGGCCGTGTGCATATGCGGTCGCCCTTCATGCTGAGCATACTGGATGGGAGTCACCTAAAAATAACCAACAACATTAATGCCCCCCTCTTGATGTGATGTCATTGAGCAAACAAAGCAAGGCGGGCCACGCAAAAGTAAATGGTGATAAAAATCACCGGCTATAGCGACTCCAATGGGCACGCTGATGAAGGGTGGCATGATTGAGGGAGGGATCGGAGTCAGATAAGCTCCATTGCAGAACTACAACAGTAAGGTCAACCACAACAGTGTGTGCTCCATTTTTTTCAGTGACACAACACATTGAAAAGGAAACTTTACGCCCAAACTAAGCTGGCATAGGCTCCGGCACCCTGCAACCTTGACCAGGATATGCAAGTGGTATTGATTATGGATGGACAGATGGATTTAACAAGGTAGTAAACAGCCAAATAACATGTAGTATTAACAGTTTCAAAAGATGGATTTAACAACATTCATTGAAAATCTCATTTTCTCATCACTTGTGAGCTATTTTTAGACCTGTGTTGCAGGCTACTCATGTGATCCTTGGGAGGCTACCTGATGGCCGTGGGCACATCTGCTCTATTGTGTCAGTGGTTTAAAAAAACAAATACTAAAACTATCTCCGCTTCGTTATGATTTTGACTCATCAGAATAAATGTAGAGTATGAAGCCACACCAATAATACCAGTTTTCTTAAGATGCTGTACAAAGTACTTTTATTGCCTGCCCTACATAGTCTTTGAATATTGTGATCGTCATAAACAGAAGACCCCATATATATTGAAGACGGGTGATAACTCCAAACTCACTGAAAAGCAAAGTGCGGGTTTCATGGGAGTCAGAAAAATTCAAAAGAAAAATGACTTCTGGGCTTTGACTTTGGCGCTCCATCCAGTGGCCAAGAGCATCTTCAAAGGGTGGTTTCCAGGAGCTCAGTCTATCTGGCGTCCACGGTCAAAGTCCCAATGAGGGCTTAAGTATGGAAAGAAGAGGTGCTAGTTAGCTTCCTGAACTCCCCCAAGGAGCCCTTTGAGCGACATAATCCCTCAAAAGCTTCGAGGGCACTTATTTGCTTGCAACCAGTCGTTCCTCTTCACTTATGAAGGATGTGTCTATTTTTGGCCAATGTGAAAAATGTGGATTTCCCCTCAAGGGACTAATAAAGGGTTCCTCTAAACTAAGAAATACACTAGTGGCAAATTATAGATGTTTCCCTGGCTGAGATCCAGGCCCACTTAAAAGGTTCAGTTGGTTTGAAGAGTTTAAAGAACCTGTAAGTGCGCAGGACACAACAGCAGCCCAATATTTTGATTGAGTTTAGGGCAGATCAAGAACTAAAACTCGAAAACTCAAAAAGGCAAACTCCTCTAGCCGAGTTTCCAATACAAAGATGATTTACTAAGAATTCCATCTGGATGATCTGGTCCCACTAATGAAGACAACAGAAGCATTTCTTAGTCTGACATTTCCTTCCGGAGGAGCCATCTCTGCCAAATAGTCGCTACAAAACTTTGCTTCGCCATGGCCTCCCATAACTTTTAATACATCTGTTTTTCTAACTTCTACAACCAATGATGTTGCTATTCACCGTTCCAGAAAAGGCCTTGATGGTACAAATCAAGGCAGCTGCCTTTAGCGCTAAGGCTTTGAAAACAACCCTCTCCGATTGCATGTCGCCAATCTTCCCTCAGACTCGCAATGGAATTCTAACAGAAACGGAGGGTGAAGGGTCTTCTGTGAGACAACATATCTAGTCCCAAAGTCAAAAGCCTCAGGACAGGGCTGCAAGCCTTTGATCAGTTTCCAGGTCGACATTTGCTGACTCAGCAGAAATCAGTAATGCTTCATTGAACCGTCACAACTAATTTAGTCAAAATGTCATCCGGACCGAGTCAGTCGTAAAATTGCGTCTGACCTTTTCTTTCTTTTTGGGGGGGATCCATTCACAAATGGAGGCTTTGAAATGTGTCACATCAAACACAAGTCAGCAACACGCTCCTATTATACAACACAGTACACACAAACAAGGATTGCTTGAAATAATTAGGCCGTCTATTCACAGCAGCTTTCCCCGGATTGTGGGTGAGTGATCCTTACGGAAAGTAGTAAAATGCACAATACACAGTCGCTGTTACTGGACAACTGATTGCGCGACATGGGTTCCTTTTTGGAGATCGTGTACTTTCAGTCTTAGCACTGTGCTTGTGACACCTTCACAATGCTTCCGAAAAAAATGAGTCACAGTTACAAGAAAGCATTTGGAAGGATTGGCTAATGCCTCTAAAAATGTGCTTATATTTGCATATTTTCTTCCTTTTTTTGTGAGGGGGGGGACACGGTCAAATGATGGTTGTCTGTTGCCTCATTGAATTTAAACTGCTTTGTGTTGTATGTTTAATATGAACTTCTCAGGGTTATTAGAGAACCGGTTGATTTGCTGAATCTTGGGGGACTGATGTTTGCTGTTTGAAGAATACATTGTGAGGTCTCATATCATTGGCTGACAACCTGTTGAAATTATTCAGTTTTTTTTCCACCTTTTAATCTGGATGCGATTAGATGTGTTATTTTCAAGGCTAAATTGCTTCTTGGCTAAGAGTACCTACTCCTGAGGGGGAAAAGCTCAAATTTGTCCTGGTTTTTGTCACATAGCCTAAAATCCATTCCTTGATGGCTTCTGTGTTGCTGTTAAACAGCAACTGATATGAAACCACAAAAAAAAAAAAAAAGAAAAATCACACATAGCAAAAGCCTGGCAAAAGACACTACGCGGTGTCACACTTTCCCCAACGAGGAATTATAATCATTTACTTTATTGGTGGCTTCCAATATGTTTCCTTCAGTATGTGTGACTATAAACTGTCAGTAAGAGTTCAGTGAGCAGAATTTTGTATTGGCAATCAATTACCTCTAAATTAAAAAGGTGCCAATTTGACCCAAATCAGAAGCTTGAAGAAAATTATTACAGGAAAAGCAGGAAAAAATCATTTAGAAAAAAAATATTTCTGCATGTGGTATTTTGCCCCACTACCCCCTCAAAAAAATCATATTTGCCCAGATAACTTGAAAAAAGTCCCCAGTAAGCAAATATTTAAAAATAATTAAGAGAAATGCAATACTCGGTGCTCTGACCAACAGTCAAACAGACAACCCTCCAAACTGTTATACAGTAATTCAAAATGTTGACTAAAACAAAACTGCACGCATAATTGGGGATGCTGACCACTTTTCCCCAAGACATAAAAAAAAAAAAGACAAAAAAAACCATGTTTACATGGACATGGCTCTCATTTCAACACAAAAGATTCACAGAGAGATCAGAAAGACGGAGAACGTGTGTCATCTACAAAATTAAAATGACGCAACAGCAAATAACTGACGACTTTCTGGATCTAAGACGTCGTTTGTCTGGCGGTAGGGGTGTTCACTGACCAGCACATAAGTGGGAAATATGAGTTCCATTCAGCCTGAGGAATACACACAGCAAGTGGGTGTGCTTGTGTTTGTGTGTGTGAGTGTTGCGTGTAACTGAGAAGCTTGAGCACAGAGGTGGTAAACGCCCCCTCCCCCAGCCCCAGCCAAACACACCTTATTTAGGCCAGCACAGAGACAGTTTAGTCTGGAGGCAGCTGAAGGCCGCAGGAATCAAACCCACCGACTGCAGATGTCCTCCACAGTGGGTAAAAAAATATTAATTCAGCAGTGCATTGCAATTACTTCCCTTTGTAATTCTAAATAGATTCAGGATGGATTTTATAAATAGAAAAAAAATCATTCTTACCAATAAAAATAAAAAAAAAATCCCTCATTTTCTAAGCCGCTTGTCCTCACTACGGTCGCGGGTGTGCTGGTGCCTATCCGAGCTGTCTTCGGGCAATAGGCAGGGGAAAATCGGTTAAAATATTTAATTGAGTTATACATTTTTAGCTTAATCTCCAGAGTTAACGCTTTAATTTTGACAGCCCTAATATACATACAGACACACTTATATATGCACACGCGCACATGCACACGCGATATCAAATGTAAAGTTTGTTGACTAGTCATAAAACTGAACAACACATTGTCTTGTGTATGATGTTCGTATATGATTCCTGGGCCACCGGTTTTCAACCTTATGTAAGATGAAAACGTGAGGAAACCTGTATTTGCTCTGTTGTAGAGGCCAAGAAAAAAAAATCTTCACCCACAAAATACTCCCATAACGCAACAGTCTTACAGCTCCAAGCTCATGAAAGAATAAATTTCCATTCTGGTCCACATTGGCTAAAAAGTGCATCTGGGACAGGGCCGACCCAGGTCATACAAGACAAAAGTGGGAACAAATAAAGATGGAATTTGTATTAAATGTGTTTATTTTTCTTGCTGTGTCCTCTAAGCATATTTGCTACTGGATCTGGCACACAAACACGAACAGTGAGTTATGGAGATAATGATTTAATGAGAGTGCGGATGATGACATGGGGTCTGACTCAGCAAAACACCGTCAGAGTGGCTCCAGTTCCAACAAGTTCTTGGGACTCACCGCACACCACTTTTGAAGCAAACAACCTGAACTTGAGCTAACGTCAACTTGACCTCCAAAACCACAGGGGATGCGGCAGTGGCTCCGAAGGGACAAATAGCTGTTTGTATTAAATATTTCCTTCATGCCAAGACTTAATCAAAAAATAGGACCTGGGAGTAGAAAAGAAAATCTGCTAACTTGGCTAAATCGACTGCAAAAATTGGTCGGCACATTAGGGGAAGCATTTAGTCGAAGCAAAGGCAAAACAAAAAAAAAAAAAGACGAAAAAAAGACAAATGTTCCTGGATGTTGGGAAGAGGGCAGTATGGAGTGTGTATTATCCAAAAAGAACTTAAGGGAACAAATTTGTGTAACGGCAACACATTTGCTAATCAGCTACGGGCGGTGCAGTTAGCCGACGTAGCATAAGTTGAAATGCTACCTATACTTTCCAATATTTCCTCCCTACTGTCCGTTCCTGTTTTTCCACCATTTTCATTGTTTGTATGTGCACACCATGTGCAGTCTCTCTTCATAAGTAGGAGGGCACTGTCTTCCTATTGCTCAATATCGAAGAACCAATTGAAGGTCGACATAGGACATGTCACAATCTGCAGCAAGACGTACAACTTTTCCGACAAGCCAGACTGTCGTGATGGTGATTGTGAAGCGCCCCAAACGACCAATCGTTGAGTATCTCACACTACTCGGGCTACGATGCGTCAACATGACTCAGAATCGGCTTCAGTCTGTCGGCCCACAATTGGGCTACATCTGCGTAGTCTGACATCAGCATGAGAGAAATCGCCACCCTTATTAGTGTTGGTAATGTACCCAGATACTGATGCACATTTAAGCATGCATCAGAATGGTTAAAGTCAGACCAATGCTTATAATGTCACATTTTCCTATGAATTTTGCAGCTCTAATGACACATAATGTGTCATGCATATGTGTTAAAGGGGAAGTCAAGTCAAAAATGTTCTTTACAATAATATGTTCGATGCAACCCAACTAGTCCAAACATGGTATTCTGATTAATATTGCATTTTTGGAAGATGAATTAAGCAGCAGCAAATGTCAAAACTCGGCACACCACAGGCTTGGCAAAAGAAGTTATTCCTCCTCTTTGAAAAGTAGTAAATTTTGATGCTATTTCAAGCATTAAGAAAACCAACGATTGAATATACGTATTGCACAACTCCAAGTTATCACATGATCAACATCAGAGGTTATTCTTCCCTATTCAGATTGTGCCCCATCACCACTTAATAAAAAGTGCATTACGAATAACCCTGTGGTGAGTAGCTCACTTTGTATCTGGGCACAGTTCAGGACACACTTTAATTATAGACAGACCTCACCCTCTCTTCCGATTGCGTCAAATGCACTCGTTTCCCCCCCCCTCGCTCATGGACGCGGCGTTCAAATTGTGGGCCAGAAAGGGGCAGAAGCGAGTTAAAGATCTGGGGTGTGCACGTCCTTCGAGCAGCTGCCACGTGATTACGCCGTTCCTCACTCATAACTCTTCAGATATTTACAGGTGCGAGCTTTTGTCAACAAATACTTTACTTTTCCATCATTCCGTCAAGACGGATGGGTTGATGAGTGGATGGAGGGAGATCCAAGACAGAGGGGCATGGTGAGCAAATTGCACAGCGATATCCAAAAGTTGTTATCTCCATCACTGGATCGTATCAGGGAAACTTGATGTAACAACATTGGAATTGAAATCCCCGATAACATTTGGCATCTGGCAATTAAAAAGATTACATTCTTTATGCATTAGACATGGGTTACTTCAGTTTAAGGTTTTCCATCGCTTACATCTAGTCAGAGGAGCAGACTGAGATTTACCCAGATGTCGACCCAACTTGTGCCAGGTGCCATCAGGCCCCAGTGACTCTTTGCCATATGTCCTGGTCTTGCCCTTGTATTTCACACTTTCGGCCTTCAGTTTTTGACACCTTTGCTTTTGTCTGCAGCAAAGATATTAGTCTTGATCCTTTGATTCCGATATTCGGTGTGGTTTCAGACAAAGTAAATGTATCTGTCACCCAATTTGAGGCTGAGGCTTTCTCCTCTTTGTTGGCCTTACTTTGTTTAATTGGAAGACAGCTGTTAGTCCATCACATCAACGCTGGCTTAGGGATGTGATGGCACATTTGCAACTTGAGAAACTGAAATGCTCTACCAGGGGCGGTTTAGAGGTTCTATGAGGTGTGGTAACCATTGTTGGATTATTTTAGCCAAAAACCTCCGGCGGTAGACTTTTAAGTATATGTTTGTCATTTATATTTATAATTTCAGGCAAGCATTGACTTGTTTGTGAATGCCGTTTTTTCTTTTTTTCCCTTCCTGATATTGTTGCCACTGTGTTATGTTGTTTTGTGGTATGTTCATAAATGGTGAAGATTTAATAAAAAGAATTTGAATTCATTTTTCATTCAGGCGCCACCCCAGTCGCTTCGAACAATTAACAGCGGAAACTTACGTTTGATGATTCCCACGGAAATGCCTCAAGCATATGTTCCCTGGGGAATGGATTCTATTTTGGGGATGGCCACTATTAAATGAAATGCAGTCATTAATTGAGCAGCAGGGCTTTTTTGTGGAGGAAGGATGTCAAAATAACCAATAAGTAACGAACCACTTTTTCCACCTAAAGAAGTGGAACTAGACAGTGCAATCTATTGATTAGAAAAAGACAAAATAAATGTTGACTTATTCATGTAACAAAGAGTCACATTAAGAAGAACAATACCCTCTATTGTATGGCGTTAGATTTACGCCACAATTCCATAAGCGTAATGTCAAATACCGCGTACGAAAACATGTTTTGTACTTACCAAACTGTGTTTCGCATGTACAAGACCCACCACGCGTACGCACAAACTAGGTTCTACGCTTACGGCTTCTCTCTCAATCAGGAGTCTGACACTTGGGCTGATTCTGATTGGCCGTTTACCGTCCAATCGCATTTTACAACAGTAAGACGTCCGGAAAGACTCAAAGACAAACAGTCCATAGAAGGGTCTTCTGCATTCTAACAAGCTGTTCTTATTGTTTTAGTAATAATTCAAACCTTTTTTTTTTTTTTAAATATCATTGTTTGGTTCAACAATATTGTCCCTTTAATTCTATATACGTTTTTTTTATTAATTTATTTCAAGAATCAAACATCACCACTCGGAGTTGTGCATTTGCCTTTTCATCATTAGATGGTGCCATGGTAGTTTTTTTTCCCTTAAATTTCAAAATATCCATATACAAACAACTAAGGCACATATTGAATACAATAGCGGCATAGTTGAACAACAAAGATTAGGAAATGAAGAAAATAAAAAAAAAAGAATAACTTTGGGGAGGGTTTGGTACATACTGAAGCATGGTGAAGCACTAGCTACACAAGAGCTTGCTTTGCTAGGACTCCATGTGACACACTACCAACACACACTTTCCATCGCCTCCACTGTCAGGAGCTCGTCGCGGTTTGTTTTGGAGCTGGTTCACGTGCAGGGGCATGTGCTGCGGAACCCAAAAGGTATACGGCCAGAGAACACAGCCACTGTTCCAGACCTAGTTCCACTGACGCACATGCTAAAACAACACCTCAGGTCTACTGTTCTGGCTCAGCAACTTTTATATATCGTTTAGACACTCAAAAGACAAACTGTGAGACTAGGATTAAAATATTTCTTTACAGAGACTCAAGGACCAGCAGATGTTCTTTTTGGCTCATCTTGTGTTTTGGCAGGCGCATCAGGCTGGACAGCTTTAATGGTGACAGAGTTTAACAAATAATTATGCTGACAAAGAGATGTCCAGGTTCAACAATGCAACTTGCAGCCAACTAGCGTTGCAGCATATGAACAATCTGAATTTGGTCAACAAATGTTTCATGAATCTTGATTTGCGACTGCGGATATGGAAAAGGTAGAGTGCTATGTGCACGAACACAAAGTTTTAGCATATGGATGACCAGAAGACCAGGGTTTGAAAATCATGCTGTCTACATTTAAATGTAGTGGATTGAACCACTGAAAAACAGTATTGGAAAAATAACAAACACACGTCTTTTTTCTTAGCAACTATCAGTATTTTATGTCACAAGACTCTGGTGCTATCTGATTACTAAATGCCATGTACAGCAATATTCCGCATCAATGGGTTCTGCATAAAGGCCCAGGTGGATAAATAGCTTATCTAATGTTTTGTTGGAAAACTAGGCTCATATGCGTAGAAGTAAATTCTTCTTTTGTAACCTGATCGACACATCTACCTGATCAGGACCAGAATTGGTGCAGTAACACCACTTGTTAAAAAAATTGAATAGTTTGGGGAGGGCGGCACGGTGGCCCGACTGGTTAGCACGATGGCCTCACAGTGAGAGACAGCATCAGGCCTGGATTCAATCCCGGCTCCGGCCATCCTGTGTGGAGTTTGCATGTTCTCCCCGTGCCTGCGTGGGATTCCTCCGGGTACTCCGGTTTCCTCCCACATTCCAAAAACATGCATGGCAGGTTGATTGAACACTCTAAATTGCCCCTAGGTGTGAGTGTGAACGCGGATGGTTGTTTCTCTATGTGTGCCCTTGGCATTGGCTGGCAACCAGTTCAGGGTGTCCCCCGCCTACTGCCTGAAGATAGCTGGGATAGGCTCCAGCACCCCCCGCGACCCTTGTGAGGACAAGCGAGAGAGATAATGGATGGATAGTTTGGGGAAGGCAAGGCAGCATTATTTATAAAGCAAATTTCATACAATGTACTGTAACTTGATGTGCTTTACATGATTTAATGTAGAACATTTCAAAGCATTTTAAAACAAATGACTAAAGATACAGAAATAAGACATCTTACTAAAATTACAAAAAGAACATAGAGAACAAAAAAAAGATTTTAAAGAACTACTCTAAGCCACTGCGGCTCAAGCACACTCGCAAACTGCTGTGAGGAAAAGTTGTGTAAAGGATGAATGGATAATCTCAGCCAACAAGTACAATCAATTAAAATTATATTGGATAATCAACATTGATGCATTTTTGTTTTTTTGATTGTCCACTTCAAAATATGACGCACAGCTTTCCAAGAACAAGTTGGTGACACCAGCCATGCCACAGATAGTTTGATAAAACTATGACTTCTGAGTGGTGAGTTACCACGCCAACGATGCTAACAAAACCTCTGGAGCCGAAACTTGGCGGCCCAGCTCTTCTGAGTAAAAACATAATTACGTTGGTGATTGGGTCGTTAATATTGAAGAAAATTTTCTATTGATGTTTAAGTTCTTCTACAAAGGCTCAAGTGATCATAGTCCGAAAGAGGCCTGATTCCCAGCAGCACAACCTGCCCCTGGGTCTCCATACGGGCCGTAAGACAGAGAAGAAGAGAAAGAGGGGGAGGCTTGGCTACAACGCAGAGGAAAAACACAGAGGGGAAAAAAAGAATAAAAAAGAAGAAATGAGAAGCAATTTTCCAAGGGGTGGGAGCAGCCAGAACACCGCTCCATCTGTCTGGAATTAGATTCAGTATTGAAAAGACAACCAAACCCTTAGCGCGTTCTTGGCCACCGTCAATGCAAAACGTGATAAGGTCACGCTTGACACCGATGGGCAACGTTTACTGAAGTGGGACAACAATGGAGCCTACCAATGGAATGGAAACAAGCCTTGTATATTTCGCCATGTGGCACGATGAGTGGAATGTCTTCTGGACGAACAACAAGATAACACTATTCACCGCGTGCCCTGAAAAGCTACAGTTTAGTTTGATCTTCCCTGGGATGAAATATTAGCTGTGGATCACCACTGACTGAAAAGTTTGAATACTTTACTTTTAAAATGTGCACACGACAAAAGAATCAATTTAACTGCCTGGTTTGGCGACCAAAAAAAAAAAAAAAAAATCAAGAGGACCTCATCTGGTTACTCCATTAATGCTGTGCTTGTGTGTCATGTGCACACACAAACAAGGCTGAGTCGTTGCATTGTCCCGCCAGATTCCTGTTTCAACAATAAACAACACAAAAAACTGCAACAAGACACAAAAACAAGCACACACACACACGCACGACTCTTTTGAAGTGCAAAGGAACATTATGCAAGTTCGAAAAGGCAAAAACTGCAGCTGTTATGGCAATGATGCGAAAAGCTAAAAAAAAAAAAAAAAAAAAAAAGTGTGGCATCACATGTATACAACAATAAATCATATTATGAATTATAAATAAATTATCTCTTGTGTGCTGCTGATGCTCTAAGCTTGGGTTACATTTTCAAATCCAATTTTTCCGACATATTGAATCCCATCTGAAAGGAATCCATATGAAAATGGATGTACATGTAACGATTATTCTACTTGCGGCTGGTAAGGCTTGTTTGGTCCTTATGAGCTAGTATACAGTTTCCTCTGAGTGACGAAATTAATTTGGAAGACACATCAGAACAGCTACAGTTACAACTGAAAGTTTTCCAAAAAGAAAATAAAAAGAAAAAAAAGTGCAGGAGTTCAGTAGAAACTGAAAGGTAGAATTTTCCCTGATAGGAACTTTGAAAATGGAAACAATCTTTTCCGGAGTCAAATTGTCACTATCACATGAATATCATATGAATATTTATTTTATTACTTTTAAATGAATCACATGTTGACATTGTGAGCTATCATAGCTCCAAGTGTAAAAATCAGTAAGTCACTATAATACGTAAAAACATTTATGACAAAAACAAAATGAAAAGTTGAGTCATGGTAGACACTGCCACATGCATAAGTATTTGCGTTCATGTTTTCCTCGTCATCCATGTAAAGTACACTAAAGAGTAAAACTATATTAACCTAAACTTCGATAACAAGTTTGCAGCAAGTGATGATGGATTCTAATTTCTGCTTGGAATAAGACTTCTACATTTAAGAAAAAGCAAATAAAAGCTAAACACATGTGACATGCAACACAGCAATTAATTAATAGCCCTTTATACCCTTAGAAGACTTCTGTTTCAAAAATTGTTGTTACCAATAAACTGGCAGAATTCCAAAGCAATGCAATACTATTTAATGGCCTCCCACGCCGTCCAAAATGTGATAATGCGTCACCAGAAAAAAAAAAATCCATTACGTTTGTTTCCTTCTGTTTCATCATGCACCTTTGATGAGCTACAACTGTCATGTACTGTATTATAAGATAATGTAACCGGGATTCGAGCTTATTATTGAAGCAGAAAAAAAACGGCGGGGTTTGTTAATATTTACACAAGCCAACTAACTCTTGATAATTACTTTAAAAAAAAAAATAAATAAAAAAAAAAACAACGTTGCCAAATGGACAGCAACTTCACAATCCTTATGAGATTACAGAGAGGGAGGAAGATAAAAAACATTTTAAAAATTTGGTAGCCCAATGTCCAATGCCCAGATATTCATCTTTATTTCGTGGTAAAATCCTTGTGTTCTACTTGGGCCATCGTCAACAGAAAGGAGAATTACATCCTCACAGCTAGCTCTACTTGCATGGCAAGCTGAGAAAAGCAGGCAGCTCGTCTGCTAGTTTGTTTAGTTGCTTGTTATATTAGATAGAATAGAATTCAATTGTTGTGACGGCAATCTTGGAGGGACCGAGTTTGATTTAAAACATGTAATTTTTATCAAGTTTTGAACAAGTTAATTTTTGGGCTCTCATGTCACTCTCCCGTGCCATACTTTCAGAGAACCAACCATTATTAAAGAAGATAGCTGGGATAGGCCCCCAGCATCCCCCCTCCCCCTGTGACCGTAGTGAGGAGAAGCAGTACAGATAATGGACTGATGGATGGATCTTAATGCACTATCTAGCAAACATTTTAATAAGAGAAACCTCTATCAAAAATGAATTAAAAAAAATTAATAACTATTTCAGAAATCTGGCTTATTAACAGGAAAGAGACTAAAATGGGATGAGACAGAAACTAACCATTTACAAAGAGCAGGGAAAATACAAAAGATGTTGAGGTTGCTATATATGTGGATAAAGTTTTGAAATGCGGAAAAACTTCAGTCAATGACAAACATGATAGGCAAGGTGATGGAACTTTTAACAAGTGAAGTAACACATTTAAAAAGCAAGTAACATAATGGTCAGCTGGATCTATGGAACCACCGTCATGCCGAGAAATATTCATCATAAAGCATTTAGAACCATGCTAAGCAATTTATATGACAAAAAGTGAGAACAATCTGCAGGGATTGTAATATAAGTTTGTTGAAACCAAATGCTCATAAAAAAAAGTCTAGCAGCTGTCTTTTCCTTGCAGGTATAAAACTAAGTAGAGTATCAACTGATACAGCTTCACTCACAGAATTATTTTGAGAATTAAAAAGAAAAAAGACCTAGCATATCAAAATTTATAAAACCAAGAACAGAAAAAGTCATCACTGCCCTTCAGATTGACCTAGAGGGAAAAAAACGCCAAAGGAGTTTACGCTAACAAAACTGTAAAAAAAACTAACAAAAATTATGATGAAGCAGTTGGCAGTTGCTAGCTTGAATGTTGTGATTACTTTACATGGACAGTGTTATTTTTGAAAAATACTGTATATTTTATTGATATTATGCAAGTCAAATCTGTACTCAGCAGAACTAGGGGTAGGACCTGATACGTATTTGTATCGAAAGACGCTATCTACTGCAGACTTTCTTTTGCTTTTATTGAATTTTAAAACATTTTATGCTCATTTGTTTTGAATCTCTCCAATAAAGACATAAGGGAACAAATGGCTGTCTTATTTATTTAGCATCTTGTCCATGTGCTATTAAAATCAAGTTTTCTTGACTTCATCCGTCAAAAGGAAAGTCCCTATAAACCGAAATTAAGCCTTGGAAAGCATCCCTCCGTACTTAATATCTGCTCACACCCTCTCTTTCAGCCTCACCCCTGGGATGAAGAGGAATTTCCTGAGAGGAGGAATGACTTTTCCACACGGGAGAGACGTGGCCACAAAGAGAGACGGAGAGTGATAGACACAAAATTGTCAGACGGTGACCTGCTTTGACCTATATAACAAACACTCGCGGAACCAGCACGACTGTCCTGTGAATCCGTCGCTGCTACAGGAATTTCCATATCGGTCATAGGACTGTGAGAACAGATGTTTGATTCCCAAAGCAGGCATCAAACTCCCTTGGGGGTCAACCGTTATGCTTGCAAGAGTGGAAAAGTCAAGATAACTAAAATACCGCCAAGCTTTATCCCTAAGAAAATCTATTAAATTGGTAAGAAGATAAATTGCATTTCTGCCAACATTGCTCGGGAGTGTTGGTTTATTCGAATGTAAAAAGGGGAGTCCTGTATTTGTTTGAACTCAGTTTTAGAATAATATTAAACTATATTACAATAACAACAGAAAAAGGATTTTATTTTTTAAAGGAACGAGGCAGAATAAGTGACGTAGGTCCACAGAACATAAACCTGGATGCACACAACATTGTGGAAAAAATACATCTACCGGCGTTATGTATTCAGAATACAAAAAAACACTGTAACTGTATTACATTACTGTTTCATAAAAAAAAAAAAAAAAAAAATCAAAAAATTAGAATACAGATACATTTAAAAAAATGTGGATTCTTTTTTTCAGAATGAGATTTTTAACGTGGGAGAGAGAGATCGCACAGTCAAGTCCTCTTTCCAGCTAAACAAGAAGGGAGTGGATGTTGACTGTTTTGGATCATATTCATTTTAATTAACATTTACAAAGAAATGTGTCAACTGTCAAAATCATTGGGACTGCTTGTTATAATGGCGGATCACTAACCTCTTTCTTCACATAAATGAAAACACGGTGACAGTAGCAGAGAAAGAAATGTCAGTTTGACTGAAGTTCTAATAAAAAAGGATCATTTACACTTCCCCTAACACTAAATATCTCCTTTGAGAAATTAGTCAGTTTCTCCATGACCAATGAAGTAACAAGCCCCTCCACTCCAGTGACCTCGCTACTTAATTGTCATTTAACACATCTTTGCGTTGCCCAATGCCTTGAGAGGAGCAGGCTTGGCAGTGGTTGAGCTGCCTTGGAACTAAAAAAGTAGGGCAGCAGGGATTTTTATACTCCAGTTAACTCTTAACACTACTGGGGACTGGGTTATGCCCCACTTTGCTGCAGCGCGGGGATTCCTGTCTGGCCAAATTATCACACATCACCTCCGATGGACCGAGTTGGAGAAGTGCTGGAAGTGCACTCTCATTTTCTAATTTAAACTTCCTTTGTCAGTAAACCAAAACCACACACATTGTTTAACAGAACAGCAGCCCGCGCCCACACTCAGAGTGGCCTCTCAAGTGATTTTTGAACATTCGAAAAATTCGTCCTCTACAGACATTACTTTGTAGCTCTCCTGTCAGTTCATCTCTATCAGAGAAGTAACAGGACGAGCATTTTGATTCACCACGGGGAAATGTCATGTCATATTTGCCTTACCCTCAGTATTTTGGCTCAAGGCATGAGCCAGGAGTTTCACTGTAACGCACACAAGTCACTGTTACGGTTTCATGTTGACAATGTACAACACAAATTTAACGCAACAGACACACGTTTAACGAACTATTGTTAACATTAACAAACAAGCGATAATGATTAATGTCCTCAAGATGTAAAACAGTGACATGTTAGAGCTCCCTAGTCAAAAATAGTGCAAAGAAAAAAAAATAAAACTGCTGATATATTAAAAGAAAACACTGAACAATTGCCTTTCAGTTTAGTTTTCCATAATTCATTCAGATTACTGTGCCCATGAATTATTTAGCCTTTACCGATTCTGTTGCAAGGAAAGCAAGTCCATTCAAAATTAATCGGATTCCAAACGTCAAAATTAGCAATCGGAACTCAAAACAACAAATAACGTTGCTGTTAGATAGGAGTGGATAGTGAATGCACAGACAATATTTCAGGTTTTTGAATGCCATTTTTCTATTTGCTGTATCCACTACTGCTGCTGAAACAATGCACAATTCCCCAATGTAGGATTAATAAAGGTTCTTATATTGTATATTTTAAAAAGTCATAACTAATATTCTTTGAACCACATTTAGCCCCCTGTTTCATCTCAGCTGACGTAACGTCTTCTGTGGCTGTCAACGCTATTCTGGATCATTTTGTCCCCAGTTACTAATTAAGTTGCTTGATATTCTGCTGTTCAAAGTTAGTTACTCCTGGCTGTAACGCGGTTCTAAACGTGAGCTCTTGTTCGAGAAAAATGCACAAAATTACTTTTGGCACTGAATGTAATTTTAATGCACGAGAGCCCTTTGCACTGGGGGAACCCCAAGCCCCTACTGAGACACGTATAAACAGTTCAACAACAATGCTGAAGTGATTTTTTTCCAAGTCAACTGCTCCATGTGATGTTCCCCGAGGATAAAGAACCAACTAATCCATTATTTATGAATTTAAGTACTCTGAAATTCTAAGACTCAGTCAAATTCAAAACTGTGCAAATAATTTTCTGAGTACATAATTACTTACATTGTCACAGTATTGAGAAGCTGTTTGAAAACAGATATACTTGTTATGATTTGAGGGGAACGAGTGCGCTCAAAAACCACAAGACAAGAACTAACTAAAGTAAAGATGTGTCTGTTAGTGGTGTCAATTTCCGGATTAACTTGTAACCGCCCCACTAGGCCCCGGGCACCTGTTCATGTCTATTAATTCAAATATTGCGCCAGTAGTATGTTGCTTGCTCTTCTGCCTCACTGAAAAAAGTCATTGGACCCAAAATTTGCACAACTGTTCAAACAAATAGAGAGGTACTGTGCGGCAATCTGTATTGTTGTGTTTGCTGCCACCTGATCTGGATTCATTTAGTCATTTTTCAGTTTGCGGCTACATTGGGTAGGTACAAGGCACTGACATGTATTTTATGTCTCTAGGCAAGCTTTATGTTTTGATAGGTGCAGTAATATTTTTAAATATTTTTTAGATTGGTGGGCAAAGGTAGCAACCATAATATATTTGGAGCAGATCCAAAAAATTCCTTTCACTTTTGTTATCAATTACACGGAAAGGCCTTTTCCCAACACTTTTCTTACTTTCTTCAAAAACCACGCATGAATCTTCGTAACAAAAGTCACACATGCACGAAGAGTGTATAGATTATGGTGTAGGATTGCAGGACTTTGACGCAGCTCTGCAGTCTACAGGTCTCCCCTTACCCTTTCAGGTCCGAATACCCAGGCCCGTCACACTGACAGCAAGCATCTATCTCACTACAGTTCACATGAGTAAGACATTTCAATGACAACTGTAAGAGGGTCGGGGGCGGGGGGCGGTTGTTCGAAGGAGGCAGGGGTGGCACGCCTATATCTGCGTCATGCCTCACGCGTGCCACGCCTTGCTCGTGTCCGCCCCTGCACGCCTGGTTGGCCCTACGGACTGAGACAGCAGAGCCAAAGCAGGCCGGCTGGAGAGGCGCTGTCAGCCGGTTGCGGCTCCACGGCAATCCTGCGCATCCAAATTCAGCCACCGTGTGCGTGCGTATTTGTGCAACGCAAGGCCTTGAAGCGTTTTGGGCAACGGTGCCTGGTATAATAGCGAATATGGGTAGGAATCAACGTGTATGTAACGCTGAAAAAATATGGAAAAGGAAAAAACGTCTCCAACTATCACTCTCATCCCCTCCAACACCCTTTCTCCGTTTTTACATGGATGTGTGCACGGAGGACGAGGTGCGGGTATCACATGCAGCCGCTAATAGGATTAATTTAATTAGCTTTTTAAAAAAAAACATACCAGATGTTATTTAAAGGAACAGCATCGATTTTAGCGCGACTAGTCGTTGCGGATAGTTTAATTGCATACAAAAAATTAGGAGAACAACGAAGCGAACACTGGCAGAGATGTGGTAAGGTGAGCGAGAATTCGGCTACTTACCGCGCAGATTTAAGAAACCAAAGCCTGCAGCCAGGACGGGAGTTGAGCGGTAGGAAGCTCCCGCAGGACAAGGGGCGATGCTTCAACCGGTTTAGCTCCCGGTTTTCGCGGACTCCTCTTCCCCCAGACGGACCCCGTTTCCCCCCCTTAGCCGCTTGCCACACTGACTATGACTGTAGCCCCGAACGCCGCTAATGCTGCCGGAAAGCTCGCGGTTAAGCTAGGTGAGTGACTTCTGGGTAAGGTTTTCAGAGTAAGAGTATATGAAATCCGCCACGCACTATTAACCCCTTCGCAATTATTTTTTTATTTGATTCGGTTCCCTCACCCATAAAATTTTGACGCATAACCGCCCCCTGATTGGTTTGGGGAATTTACGTCATTCGTTGATTAAGATACGTGGTGAATTAATAAATTTATTTGTTAGCCTATGACCGGCCTGCACATTTTATTTTGAAGCTAAAATTCCCCTTTTCCGATGTTCCAACCGTGGCTTTCATCCATTCATGACTCAACCCCGGAAAAAAAAAATCACTGGGAACGTGTATCCACAGTTCTGCGCGTTCACGCCTCCCCTATTTCCTGTCCTGCCCAATACCGAAATCAAATTATTCTATTC
Organism: Idiotropiscis lumnitzeri; assembly: GCF_059441095.1. NCBI lineage: Eukaryota > Metazoa > Chordata > Actinopteri > Syngnathiformes > Syngnathidae > Idiotropiscis > Idiotropiscis lumnitzeri. Next base: position 4,926,537 of record NC_142404.1, on the reverse strand, counting down.
TATTCCATTCTATTCTATTCTTTTCTTATTTTAACTTCTCCATTATCCCAACACTGATCCCCATATTCTCTGTTGGCTATAAAGACAAATCCAATCGCATTCTTTTCCGTTTGACTGTCCTTTTCATTTTAAAGCCTGACCTCTAGTGGTGCAATGTCGTAAATGCAGTTGCAGGACAGCTGCTGTTCCTTTGCATGAAATGAGAAACAGCAAAACATGTTTCAGTAATCAAGAAAATGTGATCTGCAGTGCAACCTAGTGGTGGGCCTTGCATTTGGTACCTCGGTCAGTATCATTCGGAAGTACTTTTGGTTCCCTGATCAGAATAATCTGCCATCATTTCCTCTTTCTTCAGTCCCATGCACATCTCACCCTGTTGATTTGGGCTCTTTAGTATCTTATCTAAATTTAAATTGCACCAGAAAATTGGTGCTGTCGTTAAATCCAGCTTCTTTTTTTTTATTTTAGGCAGCTGGCTAAAGGAAAGCCTCTCATTTCATCAAAGCACTGAGAAACAGTAATCCATGCTTTCGTCACATCTCGTCTGGATTACGTTAATGCACTTTATTTTTGAATCAGAAAGTCCCCCCTCAAGCATCTGCTTGCCTGCCAACTGGAGCTCAAAGGAGGGAGCACATAACTCCAATTCTGCCATCTCTTCATTGGCTGCATGTACATTTCACACAGTTCAATTCACAAAGCCTTTCCTTGGTCTTGCCCCACTTTACCATTCTGAACTCCTCCTCCCCTACATGCCCGATACCTCAGGTCAGAAGGGTTGAAGCTCTTTCTGTAGCCGTTCCCGCCCTCTGGAATGACTGTTAAACTTTAGGCAGGAACCATTTCTGCCCATCTTTAAAACATGGCTTAAAAACATATATATTCTTTGTCTTTAGAGTCAGTATGAGACTTGGAACTGCATTCATGTTATATTGTGTTTATTTTATTGTTTTCTTTACGTTGTAAACTGTCTTTGCACTTTGTATGTGGCTGTTTTAAAATGAAGACAAATATCTAAAACTGGACAATTTGTCGCAAAACCCTTGAAAATCTTTCACAACACACTAAACCATGTTCACTGTGGTAAATAATAGAATCTATTATCATCCGGCCTCCTGCAATCTTGTCTTTGGTGTGGGTGTGTATGGTGTCCAGATCTCAAATTGTTGTGTTGTTTTGTGACCCTGCTTGTGCAAGTCTTGTGTCATGTGTGTGGCAGATGTGCTTTATCGATTTTGTTGTGTCTTTGGGAAAATATGAATTGTTGCCAGTAAACACAATCACTTGTCATTTCTGTGCACAGTACTCCTAGTTTTATTTCATTTGATGCTTTCTGTTTGATAGATGCTCAACACCTGCAGTAACTGCTAATGTTAAGGATGGACATTCTGTCACGTAAATTGCACTGGCAGGGCAGAAAATAACAGGGATCTACTAAACACAAGGACTTGACTTTAAATGATGAAATAACTATGACTATGACTATCGAAACACACTGAGGAATGGATGACAGACACTTGACAGGAGACAATGAACCAACAAGGACTGAAAGGAACCAGGGATCTCAATACAAAATGAGGAACACCTGGACAAGACACAAAGGGATGGAGGGAACTGATTGGTCAACACTAGGGATTGGTTAACCGAACACAGGTGGACATAATAATCATGACAAGACCAGGAAAAAAAAACGGACGCAGACTATGACAACTTGTTTACAAGGCTGAGTCCTTGAGGAGAATGAGATCCACGAGTTTGGGACAAGTCTGCTGAAAGTTTTGCAGGAGTGGAAAAGTGAAGATGTAATTGTAAGATATCAGGCAGATTGCAGATATTGGTTGGGGGCGGAGCTCTCTTTAGGGGTCTGCACACCCTGATGATTTGTGCTTGTTACACAACAAATTAAACTTTAGAAATGCAAAATGAAGAAGAAATACCAAGCTGCAGGCTGTGAGAGGTGATCTGAAAGCAAACTGTCGTATTCTTCTGCTGCCAGACAATTACGACAGAAAATTGGCTAATAACTACATTGTTTTCATTTTTATCCTAAAATTGCCTTACCTTAACTAGTATCCTGCACTGGATTTTATCAAAAGGTCGTTGCTGATATTATTGTGCAAATCGAAAGTTAAGCCATGATTACATCCGGCGACAGCGCTTCTTTTTATGGACGTAATCATAGTTTAACTTTAGCTTTGCGCAATAATATCAGCAAGAATGCAACGCGAGATTCAAGTTAAGGTAAGCTGTTTTAAGACAAACTTTAACAAACACTTTAAGATTTTGTTTGCCAATTTTTCATCGTTCTTGTCTTGCTGCTCTCCAGTTTTTTGTCGCATGGCTGTGTGCGGTCCACTCACAGCTTTTGAACACAACTACTTAGAATCCGCTTATCCTGCTGAACACTAACTAACTGAATGGTACATTTAAATAACGCTATGCGTTCCCGTACAAAATGTTGTTCAAAAGTGCCGTTTGTTTATTAACGTGGACTGGCAGATCCAAGAGGGGTAGATGCTGGGATAATGCACAGCCAATCAGCTCATTGCATAAATCTGCCCGAGCTCTTAAGAAAATGCAGCTTTGACGATCTCCAAATCATATTGAGATGAGTGAGATCGCTCTAGTGCTCACTACACTTCTGAGCGGGATTATGGGGATGCATGGGTGGGTCATTCTCCGCAAGCGCTAAATGCGTCAAATATTTTGACTCTAATTACAAAAATTAATTACCGCCCGTTAGAGTAATAAATTTGACACCCCTAATTAAATGTATTATTTTATGTATGATAAACATACAGTAGCTTAATGGGGTCATGTGTTGGATGTGTTGTTTTTAACCACCTCTAATTAGTACATCTGTCCTGAGGTGTCATGTGACAATCCTTTCTCACAGGGGTGCAATGGCAGTTCTCTTAAGTTCTCATTTGTTTTCTTGGGTTTTTTTTTTCGTTTGTTTGTTTTTTTTATATGATTTTTGAAAAATATGTGCTAAAGTCTAATGGGTCGACGGGTGTGGACTCTAAAGACCAAATAAGGTTGTCAGAAAATCTTTGTGAGTTAATGAGCAGCATAGTGATTGAGAGTGTTGGCGCTGGCGCAGGGCGAAGAAATTAACTTCTTGTGATAGTGCTCCGCCAGTGAGTGTTTCATATTGTGATGTTTTATTTTTCAGTCTACAATGTGTCAATTAGTCCAAATGTTTCATTTTCGAATTGTATTTTGTGTGAATTGTTGTTATATTTAAAATGTATTCATGTCATTTTCAATTTGTTCAACCTCAAAACACTCCAATGTGGCTGATGATGTTACAAGTGATCTTCGTCTTACCCTTGGCACTTGTAATATTAATGTATTTATTATCATTATTATTAATGTTAATTGAGCAGGATATTTGATACCTTAACTTGATTTCATAATGGGCCAGACGCATATACAGATACAGTATGATCCAGAAGATGCAATACTTCAAGCAAGCTGCCTATAACCGCTTACAATTTCTTAATTATTACATTTATTATAATTGTAGTTTTGGATGTATTTGTTTCATTTCATTTTCCTTGAATATACCACATTTAGGTATAATTTAACCATAATAGTTAATTTGTTTTTGTATTTCACTATTGTCATTGTCATTTATTTAATTAATGATTTTTTATACATTTCTTTCACTGTACTTGATGCCTGATTTTCTAAATGTGCCCTGCAAAATAATAATAGGATAAAATTTAACGCCTTCACATGAAATGCAACATGTGATGTAAACAGTGCTTTTATTGCAATAAAAAAGGACAATTTATTGACCTGCATTTTACTTATGTGAAAGTAATTACACTGGTGAACCAGAAAAAAAAATCAATTCATTTCACACAGCATATATTTCACTTGAGCATATGAACGTACATACAGTATAAAAATGACAACACAAAGAGTTCAGAAAAATGCATTTTATATAAGTCAATATTTATGCCCAGCGGATGGAGCAGCATATCTAAATATTCTTGGAGCTACAAACTAAAGATTATGCAGCTAAAAGTGAAATTATGGAGTCACACTGTTAACATGAATGACCAGAACGTCATAGAAATGGTGTTTTAGAATTGTTAGGCAAAATGAAAATGTGATCAAAAGAGCAACAAGGTGTTATTTGAGCAACACTGAATATGCACTGAAACAAAACCACAAAGAGACAGTATCACATTTGTAAATTTTCTTTTCGCTAAACAAGGAACAGTTGAAGTGGCATCTAAATTACAATGCCCTGTTGAAAGCCTGACTTTAGAATCTGCAGCGTCACAATGAGCTTGATGGACTTTCTGAACCAGGGATAGAAAATAGCATAGATCAGCGGATTCAGACAGGAGTTGAAGTAGAACATGACGATGATAACGGTTGCAGACGACGCATTGAGTAGTGTGTTCTGTCCCGAGATGGCGACACAGAAATATGGCATGATGCACACAATAAACACCACCACCAATACACCGAGGGTCCGGGCTGCTTTCAGCTCAGAGCTTTTGATGGCCGCACCCTGCAATGTGACACTGCCTACATGGGAGTGCATAGCCCGTGCATGAGACACAGCCACAATAAACACGTTCATGTACAGAATCACAATGACAGTGATTGGGCCTATGAAGGAGACAAAAAGGTCTGTCATTCCCACAGCATACGTGACTACGTTCACACACTCTCCTACACAGGTGTTGAACCTGCCCGGTTGCTTCAGATTGTCGATGGAACACAAACAGTTGAAGACAAATGACGTTGTCCAACATAGAAAAACAGAGATTTCCACCCTGGTTTTTGTGACCTTGACGGTATAATGCAGAGGTTCGCAGATTGCCACGTACCGGTCGACTGATATGAACACCATGCATCCTATTGAGGCGGATGTGACAGAGTGATCCACAACATAATAGGCAACACACATCAAGTCACCAAAGAACCAACAACCACCAAGGACGGAAATCTGAAACAACATGAGGAAACCCACCAACAAGTCGGAGGCGGCCAAAGAAAGCAGCAGGAGATTGGTGGGGATGTGCAGCTGCCTAAAACATACAAAAACACATTATTCCATCTCAGTCATCAATTGTGAATTTACAAGTAGCAGTTGAAGCATTACTTAAAATGAGAGATGGAGATGATGACCAGCAGGTTGAGAGTGACGGTGATCAGAGAGATAGCTGACAGCAACATGTAGGTGGTCATCAGATGAGGACGCTGTGTCTTTCTACAGGAAGTGTTGACGAGCAGTGGGAAGCACAGCTCGGCTTCCACCGGGGTCTCCATTACCAGGGTGGGCAGCGGATGAGCCGACCCCCTTTGACTGGTCTTGGCTTTTTATTTCATCATATCCAAAGGGGAAGACCACATGATCCCATACCTCTCTTTCTCCACCTCCTTCATTATATTCCTCCCCTTCACCATCCTCCCCACTTTGGGATCAGTGTTATTTTGGGATTAATAAGTATGGCGATCATTAAACCATTATCATCTCTGTGGGAAATGAGTTAAGTGAGAAGTAAAGGTGACTTTTAATGGCAACTTATTTTTTTTTTAATTGTTTGCATACTCTTGAGTGGCTGCACACTCATCAAAGGGATTTACAGGCTTTTTTTGCGAGTAGATTTAAGACAAATTGGCACGCTCCCCTTTTGAAGCTTTTTGTCCCAGTGTCAGCTGTCTATGTCACAACAGGGAGGCAAGCGAGGTAACATTGCTTGAATTGTCAGTTCTGTTGTTTAAAACGGTGACCGATTGCCACCAAAATGCAAATGCACATTACTACTCTTGTTCAGAATCAGAATGCCCTTTATTGTCATTGTAATTAGTGTTCAATGAGGTTGGAGAGCTCAACCTGAAAAAGTATAAGAGTGTTCTGCTCAATAGTTTGGATTTATTAACACCAAACATGAGCTCATGTGATCTCCTCCACAAAATCAAAAATACAGTGCCTATCTCTTCTCCATTTATACAGGCTGAAGCGGATAAGAGCAAGAATGCGCACATGAACCCCGACTGCTTATATTTCAGACATTTAGCGACGCTAAAGTCGGGTCAACTCTTAGGAAGCAGGCGGTGGCTGACAGCCAGCAGGCGGGCATGGATCTTTACCCCCCCTTCACTCCAGGGCTAACAGTTGGATAACGGCACGGCTAATAGCAACAATTAGCTTCAAGCCTTTACAGCAAAAGGCGTTAGCGCAATAAAATTTGCACCTTACTTTCCAGCTTGAGTCTTGATGTCCCAAGCAGTCGCTTCCGTTGTCTGACACCACTTGCAGCCGCCAGCTTTGCAGTGAGAGTGAATGGGCATCAGATAAAATTTCAGATAAAGACCTCATCGACCTGTCTTGAACGGTGTGCATTGCTGAGCTTCGTGTGTTTTTAGTCAGGGCCACTTCAGGAGAGTCAATGTTCAGCGAACAAAAAGTTCCAGCGAGGAGACCGACTCCACAGCCGAGCAATAATAGTACAATGATTTCTAATGGAGAGTTTGTAATCCGTCCAGTCAATGACTCAGAGCGAAACATGGAGAGAGTTGAGGCGGGCGTGGACATATTCCTCATTAAAAGTAGGCTTTTTTTCAAGTCGTTATTTATTTCCTAATTTCTGCAAAATTAATAGATAAAAAAAGAAAACTATAACTAATTTCATTTTCCTGATCAAAAAATGTATAAACTGAGCTTGTTCGTGAAAATTGGGCCATCTTGGCTCGTTACCTCCTTTAAATGGGAAATTAAACAATTAAGTGAATCTTTTACGATCTTCTAAATTAAAAAAAAAATCACGCAGAGAGCCAGGTTGCTGTTGTCAAACGGTACCCAGTGTAACAATATCTATGATATGTTGTTGTTATCGGGTGCACCAGTAGGGGGCACTGGGGGGCAGTTGGGTGTGTGTGTAAGCTTGAATATAGGATTAGAGTGGATTGGAGGAGCTGGTTGTTGCAAATAAAGGCTGGCCGAGTTGGGTCAGAGCAAAGAAACTGGACGTGTATTTTTCTTAGAAAACCCCCACTTAAGCATGGTGGCAGAGGTGGAGGATTTTGCAGTATTTTTTTGTAAGTCGTTGTTTCCACCCGAGGAGACGGCAAGGCGCTAACAGTTAGCGGAGGTTAGCATCGCCAGGCAAGCTACTAGCATGGACGGGCTCAAAGCTCCACAAACGTTGTGTTTGGACTCCAGCCATTTGTCCAAAACGTGGAAGGCGTGGAGGGACGAGTTTCAACTTTATGTTGGATTAACTGTTGCCGAGGATGATGAGAAGAAGCGGGTGCGGCTCTTCAGGTACCAGGTCGGCGAGGGCGGCAGGGAGCTGCTCGCTACGCTAATGGGGGACACAGCGCAGGCGGAGTGGACGTTGGAAGACATGATTGAGAAATTCGACACCTACTGCAGTCCAGCGGTAAATGAAACGGTGGGGAGGTACAAATTTTTCACGAGGAACCAAGGAGCCATTGAGTCAATTGACAGCTATGTTACCGAATTGAAGCTGCTTGCTAAGACATGCAACTTTGCCAATTTGAGAGACTCCCTCATTCGAGACAGAATCGTGTGCGGCATTTGTGACGCCAACATGCGGGAAAGACTACTGAGGGAAAGGGCTTTGACTTTGGATGCCTGCCTTCAGCTGTGCGGAGCAGTCCCGGAAAAATTGCAGGACCATTGCTGGGCAAGTGGAGGAAGTTCATGTCGTCCATGGAGCTTCACGCCAGCAGCAAGGAGACAAAGACAACATGGTGGATTGCAAGTACTGTGGTAGAACACACGAGAGGAGCAAATACAAATGTCCAGCTTTTGGCAAGAAATGCAAAAAGTGTGGTTCGGACAACCATTTTGCGGCAAAATGTAAAGCTAGCACAGAAGTCAAGCGAAAGACGTCGATTCACTGTGCAGAGGACTTTGAAAGTGAATATGAGGACATTCTGTGCGTTAGAGAGGTGACAAAACTTGAAAATGTGAATACCATAAGCTCTAACAAAGAAAATGACACAAAGCTGTTTGCAGGCATGCGCTTAGGAAAAGATATGGTAAAGTTCCAAATTGATTGCGGCGCTACATGTAACGTATTACCTGTTAACCTGCTAAACACGGATGTGAGACTGGATGAGACAAAGTCAGTACTAGTGATGTATAATGGTAGTAAGGTGAAACCACTGGGCAAATGTAAAGTTAAGCTGAGGAACCCAAGAAACCAGAAACTGTATCGGTTAGAGTTCCAAGTAGTGCATGATGACTGCACTGTCCCACTTATAGGAAAAAGAAATCAGAAATCCCTTTATTGTCATTGTACTCAAGTGTGCAACGAGATTAGAGAGCTCCCCTCTCCAGTGCAATACAACAATAATTCAGATAAATATATAAATTAGATAAGAGAATAGTTAGAGCAATGGAAAATAATACTGAATAGGATATAGAGCCAGTGAGGCTATGAAACTTATCAAGGTGCATTATGAAAATATCATGGCCATGGACAGTATTGTGACAACAGAGAAAGAGACTGTAACAATATGGTATGCTGTGTTATCAGGTGCATCAGTAGGGGGCACTGCAGGGCAGTTGGATGTGTGTAAGCCTGTTGTTATGACTGCAGGGCATTCGAGGAACACGTTGTTGGAAATAAACGCTGGCCAAGTTGGGTCAGAGCAAAGAAACTGGACTTGTATCTTTTCTTAGAAAACCCCACTTAAACATGGTGGCAGCGGCGGAGGATTTTGCCGGATTTTTTTGGTAAATCGTTGTTTCCACCGAGGAGACGACAAGACGCTAACGATTAGCGGAGGTTAGCATCGCCAGGCAAGCTCCGAGCATGGACGGGCTGAAAGCGCCACAAACGTTGTGTTTGGACTCCAGCCATTTGTCCAAAACGTGGAAGGCGTGGAGGGACGAGTTTCAACTTTATGTTGGATTAACTGTTGCCGAGGATGACGAGAAGAGGCGGGTGCGGCTCTTCAGGTACCTGGTCGGCGAGGGCGGCAGGGAGCTGCTCGATACGCTCATGGGGGACACAGCGCAGGCGGAGTGGACGTTGGAAGACATGATTGAGAAATTCGACACCTATTGCAGTCCAGCGGTGAATGAAACGGTGGAGAGGTACAAATTTTTCACGAGGAACCAAGGACCCAGTGAGTCTATTGACAACTATGTTACCGAATTGAAGCTGCTTGCTAAGACATGTAACTTTGCCAACTTGAGAGACTCCCTCATTCGAGACAGAATCGTGTGCGGCATTTGTGACGCCAACATGCGGGAAAGATTACTGAGGGAAAAGGCTTTGACTTTGGATGCTTGCCTTCAGCTGTGCAGAGCAGCGGAGCTGTCCCGGGAAAATTGCAGGACCATTGCTGGACAAGTGGAGGAAGTTCATGTCGTCCACGGAGCTTCACGCCAGCAGCAAGGAGAGAAAGACAACATGGTGGATTGCAAGTACTGTGGTAGGACGCACGAGAGGAGCAAATACAAATGTCCGGCTTTTGGCAAGAAATGCAAAAAGTGTGGTTCGGACAACCATTTTGCGGCAAAATGTAAAGCTCGCACGGAAGTCAAGCGAAAGACGTCGATTCACTGTGTAGAGGACGTTGAAAGTGAATATGAGGACATTCTGTGTGTTAGAGAGGTGACAAAACTTGAAAATGTGAATACCATAAGCTCTAACAAGGAAAGTGACACAAAGCTGTTTGCAGGCATGCTCTTGGGGAAAAATATGGTAAAGTTCCAAATTGATTGTGGCGCTACATGTAACGTATTACCCGTTAACCTGCTGAACACGGATGCGAGACTGGATGAGACGACGTCAGTACTAGTGATGTATAATGGCAGCAAGGTGAAACCACTGGGCAAGTGTAAAGTTAAGCTGAGGAACCCAAGAAACCAGAAACTGTATCGGCTAGAGTTCCAAGTAGTGGATGAGGACTGCACTGTCCCACTTATAGGAAAAAGAGCCAGTGAGGCTATGAAGCTTATCAAGGTGCATTATGAAAATATCATGGCAATGGACAGTATTGTGACAACAGAGAAAGAGACAAAAGGAGAGTGGACATTTGAACAGATTAAGATGGACTTTGCAGATGTGTTCTCAGGAGATGGGTGTCTGGAAGGAGAGTACACAATGGAAGTGGACAAGAGTGTCAAACCAGTACAGCTGCCAAAGCGACGTGTGCCTGTCGCCATGCTGAAGCCACTGAAGGAGGAGCTTCAAGACCTCGAGCGCAGAGGTATTATCGCACCTGTTGACTGTAGCACCGATTGGATCAGCAGCATGGTGGTAGTACAAAAACAAAATGGCAGGCCAAGAATATGCATTGATCCAAAGCCCTTAAACAAGGCTCTCAAGCGCAGTCACTTCCCATTGGCAACTATTGAAGATGTACTCCCAGACTTGTCTAAAGCTAGACTGTTCACAGTGTGTGATGTTAAAAGTGGTTTCTGGCATGTCAAACTTGAAGAGAAGTCTAGCTACCTGACCACATTCTCCACCCCATTTGGGCGCTACAGATGGCTCCGGATGCCCATGGGGATTAGTCCGGCACCTGAGGTTTTCCAGAGGAAATTGAATCAAGCATTGGATGGACTGCCTGGTCTGTATATCATTGCTGACGATGTGCTTATTACAGGCCAGGGTGAGAGACAGGAAGATGCGATAAGAGACCATGATGCAAAGTTGAGACAGTTTCTAGACAGATGTAAACAAAAGAACATTAAATTGAACCCAGACAAGTTCAAACTGAGACAGGCTGAGTGCAATTACATTGGACACAGGCTCACAGCAAGCGGACTGAAAGTAGACCCAGACAAGGTCCGTGCCATTGAGCACATGCCGAGGCCCACAGACGTCAAGGCAGTGCAAAGACTGTTGGGCATGGTAAACTATCTGGCGAAATTTTGCCCCAAGCTTTCAGACCAATGTGAGGTACTGAGACAGTTGACACACAAAGATGTTGAATGGGAATGGATGGAGCAACATGAAACGGCTTTTGCGAAACTTAAAATGATGATTGCAGGTGCTCCTGTCCTGAAGTATTACTGCCCTGAGGAGGATTTAGTGGTGCAATGCGATGCATCGGACACTGGTTTTGGGGGCAGCACTAATGCAGAAAGGCAAGCCCATTGCTTTTGCAAGCAGAGCACTCACGCAGACGGAACGTGGCTATGCTCAGATTGAGAAAGAGTTTTTAGCCATGGTTTTCAGTGTAGAGAAATTTCATCAGTTCACGTATGGGCGTAAGGTCACTGTCCAATCCGATCACAAGCCGCTCGAGACAATTGTGAGGAAACCTCTGTTGAGTGCTCCAAAGAGACTCCAAAGAATGATGCTGCGCATTCAGAAATATGATTTGACTGTAGTGTACGTTCCAGGCAGGGACATGTTACTAGCAGACACGTTGAGTAGAGCATATCTCCCAGAATGCTCACCCCTGGGCTCTGTTGAGGCTGACATAGAAACTGTTAACATGGTACAGCACCTACCTATCTCCAATGACAGCCTGAGCAGGATTAGAGTAGCTACGGAAGAAGATAGAACGCTTCAAACTCTTATTAAGATGATGCAACAGGGATGGCCATCAGACAAAAGATCAATACCGCCGGAGATCAGGCCATACTATTCGTTTCAAGGTGAACTGAGTCACCAAGATGGCAATGTTTTTAAAGGTGAACGTGCTGTTATACCTACCGCACTCCAGAAGGACATCACCAGCCGCCTGCATTCATCTCATCTAGGTGTCGGAGGATGTCTGAGGAGAGCCAGAGAATGCGTTTTCTGGATTGGCATGAATGACCATATTACAGCACACATCACTCGTTGTGACATCTGCAGGTCAGTAGATGACAGACAACAGAAGGAAACACTCAACCCACATGATTTGCCAAACAGGCCATGGGCAAAGGTGGGCGTCGACATTTTTCAGTTTGAGAACAAGAACTACCATGTGACAGTGGACTATTACTCGAATTATTGGGAAATAGACTTTTTGCCTGACACTAAATCTGCCACAGTGATAAAGAAACTGAAAGCCCACTTTGCTAGATATGGCATTCCCAGCACTGTAATTTCAGATAATGGACCTCAATACTCATCGGAGGATTTCCACAGGTTCAGTCGGCTGTGGGAGTTTGAGCACAAAACATCATCTCCAGGTTACCGTCAGAGTAACGGCAAAGCAGAGTCTGCCGTGAAGACAGCAAAAAGACTTTTACAAAAGGCTAAAGCGGCTGGGCAGGACCCATATCTTGCGTTATTGGATCACCGCAATACACCGTCACAAGGACTAGACTCAAGCCCGGCGCAAAGACTGCTGAGCCGCCGTACAAGGACACTGCTCCCAGTCAAGCCCAGCCTTCTTCGGCCCAAAGTGATTAGAGCAGGGCCAGTACTGCTGAAAAATCAATTCCGCCAGTGTGCTTATTACAACCGCTCTGCTAGGGATCTCGATGCATTAAAACCTGGCGATTGTGTTTGGGTTCAGCCTTTTCACCCCCACACTAAGTGGAGGTTGGGCAGAGTGAAAAACTGTGTTGATTGCAGATCCTATGACATTGAATTGGATTCAGGTGCTGTTCTGAGAAGGAACCGTAGACACCTCAGGCACGCTCTGGGAGATCCACATGTGAGGCCAATAGACATGGAGGCTGAGGATCCACCAAACACCCAAGCGAGTCCAATACAACCTCAGCCAGCCGCTCCGTCCGATAGGGATAGGCCGATGACAACTAGGAGTGGTAGAGTTATTCACAAGCCGCAGCGGTACAAGGACTTTACTACTTAATCACATGCTTTGGGGATTCTTATTTTTAAGGGTAATTGTAATTGTGGAGAAAAAAAAAAAAAAAAAAAGGGTGGGATTCCTCCTAACAGAGGAGCACTGTTTTGTTTGGGATGTTGAAATTGCATCTGTCACTGAGAAAAAAAAAAACTGTTGTCTCAGCATTGTTCACATTGTATGTGTTCGGCACCAAGTCCAATTTAAAGGACAAGCTTTCCAAAAAGAGAAAGGATGTAACAATATGGTATGCTGTGTTATCAGGTGCATCAGTAGGGGGCACTGCAGGGCAGTTGGATGTGTGTAAGCCTGTTGTTATGACTGCAGGGCATTCGAGGAACACGTTGTTGGAAATAAACGCTGGCCAAGTTGGGTCAGAGCAAAGAAACTGGACTTGTATCTTTTCTTAGAAAACCCCACTTAAACAGAGACAATAGGAGAGTGGACATTTGAACAGATTAAGATAGACTTTGCAGATTTATTCTCAGGAGATGGGTGTCTGGAAGAAGAGTACACAGTGGAAGTGGACAAAAGTGTCAAACCAGTACAGCTGCCAAAGCGACGTGTGCCTGTTGCCATGCTGAAGCCACTGAAGGAGGAGCTTTAAGACCTTGAGCGCAGAGGTATTATCGCACCTGTGGACTGTAGCACCGATTGGATCAGCAGCATGGTGGTAGTACAAAAACAAAATGGCAGACCAAGAATATGCATTGATCCAAAGCCCTTGAACAAGGCTCTCAAGCGCAGTCACTTCCCATTGGCAACTATTGAAGATGTACTCCCAGACTTGTCTAAAGCTACACTGTTCACGGTGTGTGATGTTAAAAGTGGTTTCTGGCATGTCAAACTTGAAGAGGAGTCTAGCTACCTGACCACATTCTCCACCCCATTTGGGCGCTACAGATGGCTCCGGATGCCCATGGGGATTAGTCCGGCACCTGAGGTTTTCCAGAGAAAATTGAATCAAGCATTGGATGGACTGCCTGGTCTGTATATCATTGCTGACGATGTGCTTATTACAGGCCAGGGTGAGAGGCAGGCAGATGCAATAAGAGATCATGACGCAAAGTTGAGACAGTTTCTGGACAGATGTAAACAAAAGAACAAATTCAGACAAGTTCAAACTGAGACAGGTTGAGTGCAATTACATTGGACACAGGCTCACAGCAAGTGGACTGAAGGTAGACCCGGACAAGGTCCGTGCCATTGAGCACATGCAGAGGCCCACAGACGTCAAGGCAGTGCAAAGACTGTTGGGTATGGTAAACTATCTGGCGAAATTTTGCCCCAAGCTTTCAGACCAATGTGAGGTACTGAGACAGTTGACACACATAGATGTTGAATGGGAATGGATGGAGCAACATGAAAAGGCTTTTGCGAAACTTAAAATGATGATTGCCGGTGCTCCTGTACTGAAGTATTACTGCCCTGAGGAGGATTTAGTGGTGCAATGCGATGCATCAGACACTGGTTTGGGGGCAGCACTCATGCAGAAAGGCAAGCCCATTGCTTTTGCAAGCAGAGCACTCACGCAGACGGAACGTGGCTATGCTCAGATCGAGAAAGAGTTTTTAGCCATGGTTTTCAGTGTAGAGAAATTTCATCAGTTCACGTATGGGCGGAAGGTCACTGTCCAATCCGATCATAAGCCGCTCGAGACAATTGTGAGGAAACCTCTGTTGAGTGCTCCAAAGAGACTCCAAAGGATGATGCTGCGCATTCAGAAATATGATCTGACTGTAGTGTACGTTCCAGGCAGGGACATGTTACTGGCAGACACGTTAAGCAGAGCGTATCTCCCAGAATGCTCATCCCAGAGCTCTGTCGAGGCTGACATAGAGACTGTTAACATGGTACAGCACCTACCTATCTCCAATGACAGCCTGAGCAGGATTAGAGTAGCTACAGAAGAAGATAGAATGCTTCAAACTCTTATTAAGACGATGCAACAGGGATGGCCATCAGACAAAAGAGCAATACCGCCGGAGATCAGGCCATACTATTCGTTTCAAGGTGAACTGAGTCACCAAGATGGCATTGTTTTTAAAGGGGAACGTGCTGTTATCCCTACCGCACTTCAGAAGGACATCACCAGCCGCCTGCATTCATCTCATCTAGGGGTTGGGGTTGGGGGATGTCTGAGGAGAGCCAGAGAATGTGTTTTCTGGATTGGCATGAACGACCATATTACAGCACATATCGCTCGTTGTGACATCTGCAGGTCAGTAGATGACAGACAACAGAAGGAAACACTCAACCCACATGATATGCCAAACAGACCATGGGCTAAGGTGGGCATCGACATTTTTCAGTTTGAGGACACAAACTACCATGTGACAGTGGACTATTACTCGAATTATTGGGAAATAGACTTTTTGCCTGACACTAAATCTGCCACAGTGATAAATAAACTGAAAGCCCATTTTGCTAGATATGGCATACCCAGCACTGTAATTTCAGATAATGGACCTCAATACTCATCTGAGGATTTCCATAGGTTCAGTCGGCTGTGGGAGTTTGAGCACAAAACATCATCTCCAGGTTACCCTCAGAGTAACGGCAAAGCATAGTCTGCCGTGAAGACAGCAAAAAGACTTTTACAAAAGGCAAAAGCGGCTGGGCAGGACCCATATCTTGCGTTATTGGATCACCGCAATACACCGTCACAAGGACTAGACTCAAGCCCGGCGCAACGATTGCTGAGCCGCCGTACAAGTACACTGCTCCCAGTCAAGCCCAGCCTTCTTCGGCCCAAAGTGATTAGAGCAGGGCCAGTGCTGCTGAAAAATCAATTCCACCAGTGTGCTTATTACAACCGCTCTGCTAGGGATCTCGATGCATTAAAACCTGGCGATTGTGTTAGGGTTCAGCCATTTCACCCACCACACTAAGTGGAGGTTGGGCAGAGTGAAACACTCTGTGGATTGCAGATCCAATGACAATGAATTGGATTCAGGTACTGTTCTGAGAAGGAACCGTAAACACCTCAGGCGGCGCGCTCTGGGAGATCCACATGTGGGACCAATAGACATTGAGGCTGAGGATCCACCAAACACCCAAACGAGTCCAATACAACCTCAGCCAGCCACCCCGTTTGATAGTGATAGGCCGATGACAACTAGGAGTTGTAGAGTTGTTCACAAGCCGCAGCGGTACAAGGACTTTACTACTTAATCAACATGCTTTAGGGATTTTTTTTTTTGGGGGAATTGTAATTGTTGGAAAAAAAAAACAAAAAAAAACTGTTGTCTCAGCATTATTCACATTGTCATGTTTTTTTTCTTCCTTGTGTGTGTTAATGTGTTTTCAGCACCAAGTCCAATTTAAAGGACAAGCTTTCCAAAAAGAGAAAGAATGTAACAATATGATATGTTGTTGTTATCGGGTGCACCAGTAGGGGACACTGGGGGGCAGTTGGGTGTGTGTGTAAACCTGAATATAGGATTAGAGTGGATTGGAGGAGCTGGTTGTTGCAAATAAAGGCTGGCCGAGTTGGGTCAGAGCAAAGAAACTGGACGTGTATTTTTCTTAGAAAACTCCCACTTAAACACCCAGAAATGGGTTAAATTATGTTGTGGTGGGTGAAAGCGCTATTCCTTAGCATTCTGGACAAAGGGAGGCTTCCAACTTTTCCATTCTTAACTTATTATTGCTATTTTCGGCTTTTGTTTAGTTATCCATATTGTACTGAGCAGCTCAGACAGCGTTGTGTACTGAACAATTAACCTCTTGACTAACTTGCATAACAAACCATGATGATTTGGCACTTTTCCAATGAGATTATAATTTGGAGGCAGAAGGTTAGGGTTCAGGTGCAAATGGTGTACCAGGTGATGTCATGTATTTTCATTTACCATAAGCAAAAATGGTTAATCCATCAAACCTCACCAATCTGCCTCAGGAAGTCATTCTTTGAGGCAGCATGGTGGACGAGTGATTAGCATATTCAGGACTGGCACAAAATAAAAATCAGCCCCAGCATTTTAGCTTTGACTGGCCCATACCACACATTCATGTGTAGGCACCAGGTTTATTATAGTTTTGGAATTTTAATTATAGTTAGTTTTTATTTTATTTTGAGTTTTGTTTTTTTAAATTTAGTTGGTTTTAATTATTTTTCAGGAGGTCTTTGTTAGTTTATAATAATTTACTAATATTTTTTTCAAAAACGGTTTTAGTTTAGTTTTAGTATTCGTTTTTGTTTTTAAAGAAATTAGCTTTACTTGTGTGCAGGATTAAACAAATGCTATATTAAGAATTATATAGTAAAAATTCGACATAAATTTTATTTTTAAAATATATAATACAGGGTACAGTTTAACAGTCCACAGATTTTGGATTACAATAAATGCAGTAGATTACGCCGCTTCTAAAGTCTGTATTTAAATAGAGCTAGGATGCCTTGTTTGCCAAGTTGCCAACTTATAAAGTGGATTTGTGGATTGAATTCTTGTTAAGAAGTATTAAATCCAGTTGTACAGTGTACTATTTTTTGTAGACTATATACATTTGTTTCATATATGAAACAAAAAGGAAAGCACTTTTTACCGGTCTGAGTTAAATGTCAAGAGCAGGTGAGTCTTTCGACCCAAAGCCATCACGGACAAAAGCCACACGCAAACTTATCTCCTAGGAGCGTTGTCATCTGCAGGCTATTTTTTTTTTATTGGCTGCTGCTTGATAATGTCACTTCTCTGCGACACACGATAAGTGAACTACAACTCCCAGACGACTGATTGACCTTCTCTTTTTACGGCTAATGGCTGAGCACTATTATTGAAATGAATTCTGTTTAATTTAAGTTATTTCGTCAGTTTTCACTAACTAAAATAACTTTGGTTGACAGGCACACAACTACACTGCTCGTAAGCCCCACTGCAGCTGAGAAGTTATTGTTTGTCATACCATCCACATGCATGTCAGGTGAATAAGAACTGAATTTTAACGTTGTGCAAGAACAACAGTTACAATGTTGCGCAATTAACAATTCTTAATTCTCAACAAGGATTATTTTATCACAGGATTATTTTGATCATTGCTAATAGTTAAAATTCTTCGACTTATCAGATCATGTAAATCGCAGAACATCGCTCCAGTAAGCAGCTGCTCTTATACAACCGTTGTTATCTCACAGCCCAAATTCTTTAAGGTATGTTCAAATTAAAAATCGATAATAATTGAGATAGTACATTCAATGTTGATTAAACGTATCTTTATCTGCTGGCATTCCTGACATGATTATAAATAATAGTACTTAAATGCAGTGTGGCCTTTAACATTTATTTGTATCTGCATTTTAAAATGGAACCAACAACTACTGTATACACTATGCACACTTGCGCTGTTAATACTATAAAGCATCTACGAAATAAATAAATAAAATAAATACTTGTAAACATATTTTACTCTTCTCAGGTATAAAGCATTTTTAATGCAAAAGACAGTAAATAAAAATGATCACATTTCGTAGACCTACAAGCCTACATTAAAGTGATGTTTACTACTAAGCATTAATGTGTTTCAAGGAGGGGAAGATCTGATACCGGTAGTTCAATATTGCAATGGTACAAAAAAATCCAACTTTACAACAGTCTCATCTCTAGTTTTTATTGGTAGGCAAATGTCCTGGGAAGTGTGAGAGCCATGGATGTACAATTAAGATGATATCTGGTTAATGTCAAATTTCAAATATGCCACACGAGCCCACCAAACAAGCTTGCAAATTTGAATCAGAGCCTGTTGCTTATCAGTTAGCTATAGCATGTCTCTCTTATTACCCAGCCATAGCATACATAGAACATGGACTATTCGCTAGCGCGAGTACATCACTAGGTATTACATACTGCACAGCAATAAATTCAACTCATATTATAACATTTGTTTCAAGTCCGATTAAGTCCAACTTTTTATTTGTGTTTGCTTGGTCTTATTGGCACCAACTGAGGCACAGCATCGATATACCCACCAGGACATCGTGGACATTGGATATCGATGCAAAATAACCATCACAGAGGAATTTTGCTATGATCGCAAAATTCCGGACGAACTGGCGAGGCCGCTCACCGTGGCTTGCCATCGGGATCGGGAGGCGGCGCAGGCGACGCAGAGAGAGGAAGCAGAAGCGGGGCTGCAGGTCCGGTTTCTTGCTACGGCTGCGACGGCAGCCCCACAGGCAACCACTGCCGAATCTCTACCTCACCAACGCCAGATCCGTGGTCCACAAAATCGACGATCTGGGATTACAAATCCTGGGAAACCGCTATGTGCGAGACAGCAGTGTGATCGTCATCACGGAGTCCTGGCTCCACGCCAACGTCCCTGACGCTAGCATCCAGCTGGCTGGGCGCTCGCTACATCGCGCGGATCGGACGAGGGACACCGGTAAGAGCAGGGGCGGGGGGCTCTGTGTTTACGTGCATGAGAACTGGTGCGGCGATAGCACGACCGTTGAGAAGCACTCTTCCCCCGACATCGAGTTCATGTCCGTTAAATGCCGGCCTTATTTTCTCCCGAGGGAGCTAATGGTAGTGATCGTCACAGCTGTTTACATCCCTCCCGACGCTAGCACTAGCACGGCGCTCTCGCTGTTCGCGTGCGTCATCAATAAACATCAGCGGGCCCACCCTGATGGCGTTCACATAGTAGCGGGGGACTTTAATAAGGCCAATCTAAAGACTGTACTCCCAGAGTTCCACCAGCATGTCAAGTGCCCAACGAGGGGAGACTACACTCTCGACCATGTGTACTCGAACATCAAGCATGCATACAGGGCCCTCCCACTCGCCCCCCTCGGCCAGTCAGACCACCTGTCCTTGCAGCTCGCACCTGGGTACACCCCTCTCAGGCACAGATTCAGGCCCACCACAAAGACTGTGAAAACCTGGCGTAATGATGTACTGGACTACATCAAGTTCTGCATGGACCTTCCCAAATGCGAAGCCCTGGATCTCCAGCCAGGTCCGCTCTCTCCTCAAGGCCCGTGACGCTGCCTTCAGGTCAGGCGACAAAGCCCAGTACAGGGTGGCTCGTGCTGACCTGAGCAAAGGCATCAAGCTAGCCAAGGCAAACTACAAGAGGAGGCTGGAGGCCCACCTTGCCAGCAACAGACCACGGGAGGTGTGGCAGGGTCTACGGAGCATCACCAACTTCCGAGGCAGCAGCACGACCTCTCTAGACCCGAGTGCATCGCTGGCAGGGGAGCTTAACTGCTTCTTCGCTCGCTTTGACTCGCCCCAATCGTCACACTCCCGCACTTCATGCCTCAACTCCCCCCCACTCACCGTAGAGGAACACGATGTGAGGCGCGCGCTCCTGGCTATTAACCCCAGGAAAGCTACTTGACCCGACGGAATACCAGGCAAGGTCCTCAGAGCATGTGCCCACCAACTGTCACATGTTTTCTGCAGGGTCTTCAACCGCTCCCTGGCTCAAGCAGTCATCCCCTCCTGCTTGAAAACCTCCACCATTATTCCTGTCCCCAAAAAGTCACCCGCAGTCCTCCTGAATGACTACCGTCCTGTTGCTCTCACACCAGTCATCATGAAGTGCTTCGAGAGGCTGGTTCTCCAGCACATCAGGGACTGCCTTCCTCCCACTCTGGACCCCTACCAGTTTGCATACCGGGCTAACAGCACTGAGGACGCCATTGACACTGCTCTGCATGTTGTGCTGGGCCACCTGGAACAGCAGCAGAGCTATGCAAGCTTGCTCTTTGTGGACTACAGCTCGGCATTCAACACAATCATCCCAGACATCCTCGTCGCCAAACTGGACATTCTCGGCCTCCCTGCCCTCACACGCATCTGGATTAAGGACTTTCTGACCAACAGACCCCAGACTGAGTTGCTCGGCCACTACACGTCCTCCACCCGTACGCTGAGCACCGGTTCCCCTCAAGGATGCGTGCTGAGCCCTCTCCTATACTCCCTCTACACCTACGACTGCAGCCCGGCCCACGGTAAGAACACCATCGTCAAGTTTGCTGACGACACGACAGTGGTCGGTCTGATCTCGGAAGGTGACGAGACAGCCTACAGAGAGGAGGTCCAGAGACTGACGGCTTGGTGCGAGGACAACAGACTGCAACTCAACATTGCAAAAACAAAGGAGATCGTCATCGACTTCAGGAGGAACAAGACGGTGCCATCCCCCCTCTGCATCGAAGGCGTGTGTGTGGAGAGGGTCCACACGTTCAAGTTTCTGGGAGTACAGATCTTCGATGACCTTTCTTGGACACACAACACCACAGCAGTGGTAAAGAAGGTCCACCAGCGTCTGCACTTCCTGAGAGTCCTCAGGAAATTCAACCTGGACAGGAAGCTGCTGCTGGCCTTCTACCACTCGTCCATCGAGAGCCTGCTGACGTACTGTGTCTCCACCTGGTACAGCGGCTGCACTGAGGCGGACAGAGTGAGGCTCCAGAGGACGGTCAAAACAGCGCAAAGGATTATTGGCTGCCCTCTCCCCTCACTGTCGGACATCTACACCCGCCCGGTGCCTCAGAAGGGCTCACAACATCGTCAAAGACAATACCCATCCAAACTCACACCTGTTCGACCTGATGCCCTCTGGCAGGCGCTACAGGTGCATCAAATCAAGGACCAATAGACTGAGAAACAGTTTCTTTCCAAGAGCCATCTCCATTCTAAACTCTCACACACACACACACGACCACCCTTACCTTGCAGAACAGCAACGTGATGTGTTTTCATATATCCTATTCAGTATTATTTCCATTGCACTAACTATTCTCTTATTTATCTAATTTATATATTTATCTGAATTATTGTTGTATTGCACTGGAGAGGGGAGCTCTCTAATCTCGTTGCACACTTGAGTACAATGACAATAAAGGGATTTCTGATTCGGATCTCACACCCTCGACACCCTTGGTGATACATCTTCAGTTTACCTCAATGTTTTTTCAAGCTATTAGGTGGTGACACTTGGGTTTGTAAAATTTGTAGCACATTTGAGTAGAGTTGTCTGACAATAACTCCTCCAAGTGCAATCAGAAATACGAGATGGTTGTCTTGCTTTTCTGGCAACGTACCGCCTCCCTGTTGCTACGCCATTGGGACATGTACACTCCGACATCTTACCGGCAAAGTTTATTATCTCCTTTCTCATTGATTTGTTCATTTGTGTCACATACAAGCCCAAGTGCAATGTATAAGATACAATCATCTCAAACAATCTACTTTTCATGCTAATCATATTTTCAGGAGTGGCCGCAGAGTCGGAGATGGAGACGGACATGCAGTGCTGACAGCCATGCAGCCATTAGCGCGATGTGTGTTCGGGTTTGGTTCATTTTTGCTGTGAATGGCGAACACCCACAGTACAGTCTGATCTAGTTGTTTTATTAGTCTTATTCTACCCAGCAGCCTGGAAAAAAAAACAACGAAACAAATATTTTTTCTGTAATATTTTTATTTCTAAAATATATTTATTACTTCCAATTGTATAGTAGCTTCATAGGTCTCCTCTTTGCCACCACTTGTCTTTTAAGCTGCATAGCATTAAAAAAAACAAAAGAAAACAAGGTGTCATCATGCAAAGAATTTGCGACTTATCAGTAAGGCATATTGTCATGTACTGTATCCTGGATCACAACAAAAATCTTGTTTTCTTGTTTTGACAATAATTCAAAGCATATCTGCGCCACAATGCATTTTTTATTCTATTTTTATCTAAGAACACTGGTCAACAAATTTCACACAGGCGCAAGTAAATGTTTCTTGTAATTTTTTTGGTGAATATTCCGAATCTGCCCTATGCCCATTTTTTCCTGTCAAGCATATGAGGTTTTCATTAGACTAATAAAAATAAATAAATAAACAAATAAATAAATAATAATAATAACAATATTATCAATAATAATAATAACTTTCAAACAACTATAGTATTAAGTATTAACTGTAAACTCTCATTGCCTATCAATTACTTACTCATCTAAACAGCTGCAAATGATCATCGAGATTGTTTCTGAGTGAGTACTGTAAATACTGTATGTAAAAAAAAAATAAAGGGGGGCATAGCAAATTGGCAACAAATCTAATAAGAACTAATTTCATAGCATTACAAAATATAAAAACAGATTATAACTGTGAGATATCTTCTGTATTTTATAGAACAGAATCCATTTGATTGCTCTCAGCAAGCTACTGCAATTCAAACTTCCCACATAGTAGATCTGTGTGTACAGGATGACATGATTAAATACTGGATACTAAACCGTTTGAAGGTTGAAAGGATGCTCATTTGTCTGTAGTACAAATGAAATCAATAAATATAAGTACACTAAAGCTCGAAACAAAATAGTAACGTCATCCACATTTGAACCGGAATGGAGAATTATTCTGTTCTGCTCAGCACGAAATGTGGAAAGCATGCTGGCTTGACTACATTGTCTTGGCTTGACTGGAATCAGACTTCAGGATCTGCAGTGTCACAATGAGCTTAATGGACTTCCTGAACCAGGGATAGAAAATCGCATAGATCAGCGGATTTAAACAGGAGTTGAAGTAGAACAAGCAGATGATGAAGGCTGCAGATGACGCATTAAGTACGATATTCTCGCCCGAAATGGTGATGCAGAAATATGGCATGATGCACGCAATAAACACCACCACCACCACACCCAGGGTCCTGGCTGCCTTCAGTTCCGAACTCTTGATAGTTTTGCTGCGTAATGGAACGATCCCCACGTGGGAACGTGTGGCCCGCGCATGAGACAGAGCTACCACAAATACTCTCATATACAGAACCACAATGACAGTGAGCGGGCCTATGAAGGAGACAAAGAGGTCTGTCATTCCCACAGCATACGACACCACAACCACACACTCACCTATACAAGTGTTGAACCTGCCTGGTTGTTTCAGAGAGTCCAAAAAACAAAGACAGTGGAAAACTAACGACACAGACCAACACAGAAAAACACAGATTTGAACTCTGATTTGAGTGACTTTGATTGGATAATGCATTGAGTCACAAATCGCCATGTAGCGGTCGACTGATATGAGCACCATGCTTCCTATCGAGACAGACGTTATGACATAATTCAGAACATTATACACAACACACATCAAGTCACCAAAAAGCCAACAACCATCAAGAAGGAAAATCTGAAACAGGATGAGGAAGCCCACAAAGAAGTCTGAGACGGCCAGGGAAAGCAGCAGCAGATTTGTGGGCGTATGCAGTTGCCTAAACAAAGAAACACTTATTATAATCTCTGGATTTGGACAAAAAGTGTGACAGTACAAATCGAAAAGAAGCACAGTGCCTCACTTGTAGTGAGAGATGGAAATGATGACGAGCAGGTTCAGGGTGCAGGTAATCAGAGAGATGGCTGACAGCAGCATGTAGGAGAGAGTGGCGACTGAGGGAGGACGCTGCGTCTTCCTGCAGGAATTGTTGAGAAGAGGGAAACACAGTGCGGCTTGCTCCTGCATCTCCATTATCGTAGAGAGCAAAAGAGGAGTTGCCTCTCAACTCAGCCGGCTCTGTTTTCATGATGATATTCCTACTGAAGGTCCATGACGTATGACAGTAGCTACGCCTCTTTCTCCTTCTGCATCATCATAATCCTCCCATACTTTGACGTCAATATTCTCTGGTGATCAACTGCAAATCACACAGTTTTACTCGCCAAACCAATGTACACATTTACTGTGGAGACTCTTCACTCAATCAAATCATGTTCATTTTGGTATGCACAGTGTGTTTATGTGCTCGTCGTAATAACACGTCATCACTGAAACAATGCACTGAGCTTCTCTCGGGCGGGCAGCGGCCAGTCAGGCATACCGGGTCCACCGGCCACGAGACCAAAAAAAAAAAAAAAAGGTAAGCAAGTGTTTCTATATGGCTAACAACAATATCCATTGCGGTGACAGCTTCAGAATCAGCCCAAAAAAATTCATCTTGAAAAGTTTTCTTGCACCTATGATGGAAACATTCTACAAAATCTGTTGAAAAGTGTTATTAGTTCCAAAAATAATTTCACTACTTCGGCCAGTCCGCCTGCATAAGTGAAGTGAAGTTTTGGCCAATCGGAGTCGGAATGTACAGGGAGGAGTTCGGGGGTGAGGCCATGGAAAATGACTTCCGGATGGCTTCCAGGAAATTCTGATCCACTATCCAAGATCTCAGGAGGGGGAAGCAGTGTACCATTAACAGCAGGGTGTGTTCTAACTACAGAGGAATCACACACCTCTGTCTCCCTGGTAAAGTCTTTTTAGGGCTGCTAGAGAGGTGGGAATCTCGGATTCAGGAGGATCAATACTTTTCATCCCAGCTGCATGGCACAGTTGACCAGCTTAAAACTCTCGGCAGGGTCCTTGAAGGGTCATGGGAGGTCGCTCAACCAGTCTACATGTGCTTTGTGGACTTGAGTTCGATCGTGCCCCTGGAGGAGTTCTGTGGGGGGGGGTGCTGCGGGAGTACTGGGTACAGAGACTCCAATAAAGACTGTTTGGTCCATGTACCACAGATGTCAGAGTTTGGTCTGCGTTGTAGATAGTAAGTCTGATTCGTTTCCAGTGAGGGTTGGACTCCTCCAAGGCTGCCCTTTGTCACCAATTCTGTTCATAACATTTAGGGATAGAATCTCTAGGTACAAGTAAGGCGTTGAGAGGGTTGGGTTTGGAGGCCTGAGTTCTGTATCCCTGCTTTATGCAGATCATGCGTTACTGTCGGCTGCATCAAGTCGTGATCTCCAACTCTCACTGAAGTGGTTCCTAGCTGGATCTGAAGCGGTTGGGATGAAAATAAGCTCCTCCAAATCTGAGACCATGGTCTACAGTTGGAAAAGGGTGGAGTGTCCTCTCCAGGTCGGGGATGAGATCCTGCCCCAAGCAGAGGAGTTCAAGTATCTTCAGGTGTTCTTCACGAGTGAGGGGAGGCTGTAGCGTGAGATTAACAGGCGGATCGGTGCAGCGTCTGCTGTGATCCAGACTATATATCGGTCTGCCGTGGTGAAGACGGACCTGAGCCGAAAGGCGAGCCCTC
The DNA here is from genome assembly GCF_059441095.1 of Idiotropiscis lumnitzeri. Classification (NCBI taxonomy): domain Eukaryota; kingdom Metazoa; phylum Chordata; class Actinopteri; order Syngnathiformes; family Syngnathidae; genus Idiotropiscis; species Idiotropiscis lumnitzeri. Next base: position 4,900,755 of record NC_142404.1, on the reverse strand, counting down.
GATTTATCTGTGCTGAGGAGCGATGAAGCTACATGCGAATAGTAATGTGAACGCTAGCGCAGTGACCCACTTTTTTTCATGTGAATAAATCCTAACTATTGTGCAGAACGTTTTTACACTTTCACAGGTTGAAATGAACTAGAGTAGAAATGTGCATTTGTATTTTGTTGGCGATCAGTCGCCGTTGTAGACAACGGAACTGACAAAGCATGCTGTATTACTTCGCTTGCCTCCCTGCTGTGACGTAGACGAAACCGTAAAAAAATAACAAGCCAAGCTGCAAAAGGGGGCGTGCCAATTTCTCATCACAAAATAAACCTTAAATCACTTCATAGTCTTTTAGGAGGTGGAATTTAGTGCTGATGTCATTTTGACATGCAAAAATATTATATATGTGCCAATGTTATCCTCATCCTGTCTAGAGCAAACCAAAACCTAGATGACACATAATTTGTTAAATTTCAACAGAAAACCCCCAGAAGTTATGGTTTTCGGTTCCAGTGGCCCTTCCACATACCACCCTCTTGCCCTGGGCCCCCTGGCATCACATCTGAAGCCAGCAGTCTCAAACTTGGGCTTTAATTTGTGCAGTGATTTTGAATTAGATCGACAAATGAGTGCTGTTGTTAGGTTCAGCGTCTTTCGTCTTAGGCAGCTGGCTAAGGCAAAACCCTTCCTTTCTCAACAACACTTAGAAACAGTAATCTTTGCCTTTGTTACATCTTGGCTCGATTATTGCAATGCACTTCATTTTGGCTGGAGCTCAGAAGAGGGAGCACATGACCCAAATCTTGGCCTCTCTTCACTGGCTCCCAGTGCATTTTTGATTTCATTTTATATAGTTCTATTTGACTTCAAAGCTTTAAATGGCCTCTCCCCAGCATACCTTTCTGGGTTCCCCCACCCCTACGCACCTGCCCAGTGCCTCAGGTCTGCGGACGAGACGCTACTGGAGGTCCGAGGACGAAGCGGAGCTCAGGGGCGATCGAGCCTTTTCTGTTGCTAGTCTTTCCCTATTGCTATTTTATGTTATACTGTATATCAGGAGTGGGCAAACTTTTTGGTTGGCGGGCCACAATGGGTTCTAATACCAGGAGCAGATGGATGGAGTGTTTTGGTAACCTCACCTCATGGGAGAAAAAAAAATACATTTAATTTGAAATGAAAGTGAACAAAAGCATTACAGCTATATGTATGTCTTTGAAAAACCACAGTATTTAGAAAATAAAACATGAACACGGTTTATTCATTAAATTTTTTTTCAAGTTCGGCGGGCCGGTTTAAAACGTTTAACGGGTGGCATGTGGTCCCCGGGCCGTGGTTTGCCCACGCCTGCTCTATATGAAGGACTTTGTTACAGCTGCAGCTGAATTTAAACGCCCTATACAAAAAAAGTATTTTTATGTATCGGGTTACCAAATTTTGCTACAAAAAGAGAAAATTAATCCTGGATTTTGTAACACTTTACACTTTGCCGTAGGCGTGTCAGGACTCTCTTGAAAAAGAGGTTTTTAATCTCAAAGGGATATTTCCTATGGGCTATGTAAAGCCCTTTGAGACTGTCTGTGATTAAGGGCTATACAAATAAAATTGACTTGACTTGACTTGACTTGACTTCCTGATTAAATATAGGTTAAATGAAAGGATAAAAAAATATACAAGTAATTTCATAGTTTATTGAAATATACAAAGAGATTATTCTATATTACATTTACATTTCTGCCAGCAAGCTACTGGATTTTTAACTCTTCAAATGACAGAACTATTGTACTGGATGACATAACTAAACATTGAACCAAAACAGATGCAAAAGTCAAAATTGTCATTATCACATGCATTTTTTTCAGTTCTTTAGGACCCACCAGAGAAATCCCCAGAGATTGTGCTTTCACACTTATATCTCAACATATCTCATGTGAATTTTATTTTTTGCATGTTGTTTTTACACAATAAAATCAGTAAGTCTGGAAGACAAAACAGGGAAGGTCTTTCAAATGTGAAATAGGCTCAGGAATGTGTTTGGATGTGGACACCTTGAAGGTTGAAATCATGCATGCTTGTCTACAGTACAGGCTAAATCAATCACTAAATATGAATAAATCTCGAGACAAAATAATAGCTTCATCCACATTTGAAACTGAATATAGAATTATTCTATTCTGCACAGCGCATCAGGTCTGCGGTGGAAAGTATACTGCCTTGACTACATTATCTTGGCCCGGCTGGAATCAGACTTCAGGATCTGCAGTGTCACAATGAGCTTGATGGACCTTCTGAACCAGGGATAGAAAATAGCATAGATCAGCGGATTCAAACAGGAGTTGAAGTAGAACAAGCAGATGATGAAGGCTGCAGATGACGCATTAAGCACGACGCCCTGGCCTGAGATGGCGATGCAAAAATAAGGTAAGATGCACGCAATAAACACGACCACCACCACACCGAGGGTCCTGGCTGCTTTCAGCTCAGAACTTTTGAGAGTTGTGCTTCGGAACATGACGATCCCCACGTGAGAGCGCGTGGCCCGCACCTTGGACAGAGCCACCACAAACACTCTCATATACAGAACCACAATGACAGTGAGCGGGCCAATGAAGGAGACAAAGAGGTCTGTCATTCCCACAGCGTATGTGACAACAATCACACACTCACCTATACAAGTGTTGAACCTGCCTGGTTGTTTCAGAGAGTCCAAAAAACAAAGACAGTGGAAAACTAACGACACAGACCAACACAGAAAAACACAGATTTGAACTCTGATTTGAGTGACTTTGATTGGATAATGCATTGAGTCACAAATCGCCATGTAGCGGTCGACTGATATGAGCACCATGCTTCCTATCGAGGCAGACGTTATGACATAATCCAGAACATAATACACAACACACATCAAGTCCCCAAAAAGCCAACAACCATCAAGAAGGAAAATCTGAAACAGGATGAGGAAGCCCACCAAGAAGTCTGAGACGGCCAGGGAAAGCAGCAGCAGATTTGTGGGCGTATGCAGTTGCCTAAACAAAGAAACACTTATTATAATCTCTGGATTTGGACAAAAGGTATGACAGTACAAATTGAAAAGAAGCACAGTGCCTCACTTGTAGTGAGAGATGGAAATGATGACCAGCAGGTTCAGGGTGCAGGTAATCAGAGAGATGGCTGACAGCAGCATGTAGGAGAGAGCGGCGACTGAGGGAGGACGCTGCGTCTTCCTGCAGGAATTGTTGAGAAGAGGGAAACACAGTGCGGCTTGCTCCTGCATCTCCATTATCGTAGAGAGCAAAAGAGGAGTTGCCTCTCAACTCAGCCGGCTCTGTTTTCATGATGATATTCCTACTGAAGGTCCATGACGTATGACAGTAGCTACGCCTCTTTCTCCTTCCGCATCATCATAATCCTCCCATACTTTGACGTCAATATTCTTCGGGGATCAAAGAAACTGTAAATCACAGTTTTAATTGACAAACAAACCATTTATAATCTTTCAGTAGATACATTTAACTCAATCAAATCACATCCATCTTGGCATACAAAGAGTAAATATGTGCTTGGGTTCACCATGGGGGACCCACAAGGCTCTGTTGTCACCCCACTCTTTTTTAGCCGCTCCATAGATTAGCCACCCGACTTCTATACGTATGCAAATCACAGTCATCCACACGCATGGTAAAGAAGCAGTAAAAGTTAACAACAATAACGAAAAAGTAGCCTAAAAGCTAAACGACTTATGCTTGCGATGAAATTTTTGGGGTATTTTTTTTTTCAAACAAACACACAGCAATCTTTTTTCAACAAGAAAGGGGAAGCAATTAAAACTGTTAAAGAGTTAAATAATTATATTAGATCCTGCATTGTTTTAGAACACATGAATGAGTCACATGTTACTGTACAATTGTCACGTGAGGAGTAGGATTTGGACCCAGAAGCAGACAGGAGACGAAAGTGGCGACGTAAAAGTCTTTATATACAAAAATTCCAAGTAAAAACAAGCAGGGCTGGATTCTGAAGACATGGAAGAAAGCTGACATCCTCACTCGAAGAAAGCTTGACGTACTGACACTGTCACTGAGTAACTCGATCGTAAATACTCAAAAGTGTCAAGCCTATACGACATGATAAAAGAATAGAGCAGAAAAGGACCAGCAACTGATATATGAATATACGTCACAACATTCCCCCCAAAAGGGGCACCATCTAGTGCCCAGGTTTTCTTCTTGCTCTTTAAGTCTAGAAAGTATTTATAAAACAAGTGCAACAAGTTTGGCTCTTTGCTAGGGTCCTTTAAGCAGAGACAGTTTTCTGGTGTGTGAAGTTATGTAATATTCTTACATGTCAACTATTGTTCTGTGGGAGCTCATCCCTGGAGGTACAAGCCATCATTGAACTGTCAACTGTTCTCTTGGCGTTTTGTATTCACCGTGTCACTTGAGATTAGAGGCAAAACACTTTGGGAGATCTTTCTTTTGTCTCAAGACATTTGAAAGATGTGGCTTGCTGTTATTCATACAAAACACACAAGCAAAGCACAGACCTCATTATTTCAATCTGGCTGAACTTTGCTCTGCAAATCCTTGAGAAATACAAGAATGTCGCAGAGCTCACGGGTCATCACAATATATAAACGCGCTCTCCAGATAGCATGCAAATATGCTCCAACGTGTTTTCCACCAATAAAGGGGACGAAGATGTAAGGGCGATCCTTTGGGATTTGTGATCAACGCGTCACTTTCCCAACTATGATTTTGCCTTCAACTTCTTGTTGAAAATGTCCAATATAAGGTTTTCTAACTGTCCAGTGTTTCAGTTTGCCTAATTTGCTTTTCTCTAATAGGGTGCTAATTTTAAAATTTACTACAGATGTTTGATCCATGAATCAACCAATAAACTTACGCAACTGGGAGTTCTGTATCTTGCTCAAGGACACGATCTCAAGGGTTGAGGATCAAACCCACAACCTTCGGGTTAGGAGACGACCACTCCACCACTGAGCCATGCTGCCCCCAAAATTACAGTTTTAATACACACAAGAAGGGGATATTCTATTTTAAAAATTTAAGGAAGGCCCTTTCAGTTGGGACGTGTTCGGAAATAATCTCAGTGTACACGCTGGTTAACTGCAATTATTTGGAAAGTTAGAGCATTGTGAAGCCCATTCTACCTTTCCGGAGAGAATTTCCGAACACGCTTTAGGTTAGAATTAGTTTACACACAGTCCATCTTAGTAATGGATCGCTTTGTAAAAATAAATAAATAAAAGAACTTTTCTTTTGAGATCCTCAAGAAGCAGTTGGCCACAGTGCCGTCTTCCTCTGAACATATGATTTTAAATATTTTTATTTCAATACCATTATTGGTTTGTTTCTCTTTTTTTTGCCCGCATGGAAAGTAATGAGCATCGTGTGCAGTTGGGAGGTGCTCTAGTGCCTTATATTGACAAAATGGGGTACCTCCACGTATATGTGGCTCGAACGCTCTGCATGTTTAATAGCCCATATCTGTGTGACGAAAAGTAAATTTTAGACCGATTTGTGCCATTTTTCTGGTTAATAGTATCTCAAAAGTATTGCAGTAGTTGGTTAATAAATTCCAATTTAGAGTAACATAAGATAACAAATTAACTCGACAGTATTTAATTAGAAGTAACGGAATGAAATGATACACAACGTGTATTTCTTTAGTATTTCTGCACGCTACAAAACAATGTGACAGGTGCTGCTTGAGAGAATTTGTTTTTCCATCTTCCAGACTCGAGATAATTGGCAGCTCCGCCACCAGACAACAATAATAACAATACTTTTGCAATGGAATGTTGAGTGACACAAAACATTTTCCTAGCATGTGCCTGTGACTGAAAGACACAACGACAGCTACTGAGCCAGTGTGTCCTGAACACAGATAAGAAGCCAAGCAAACCGCGACCTACAGACTGAGCTGAGAAGGTAAGAACACGCACTCAGGATATTTCTAAAGATATGTTTATATACTCAAGTTGAGATCTGCTTCAGTTTCAGCGACCATTTGAAACAGGATTAAGGAACATCAAATTGGCATTGACTCACTGAGCTTCTATGAGAAGTCAGTAATTAAACAACAATTACAACAAACCACAAATGCACATATCGCTGTCCAAGCATTATAGTTAATCGCTCTAATTTGACAGCTTAATCAAGTGTTTTATTTTATTCGTTTTTTTTTTTATTTTTATTGTATTTGTGAAGCAGTCAATTTGAAAATGTCCGCCGAATAATAATAATTACATTTTCACATCAGAGAAATATAATTTGGGATAAACGGAAATATTCTTTCCTGAGCCATCACTTTCTCCTGGTAAAGGGTTTTTATGTCCCTCGAGGACCTCTAGTGTCTTTGTCCTCCTGGCAAGCTATCCCAACGCAAACACTACACTAACTCATACAGTCAGTATCGGCAGCCCTTTTCTTCTGCGGTTCAGACATTACGACAACAAATGATTTCTTTAGATTTTATTCCGTAGAAATGAGTAATGAAGATAGAGAAATAAGGGAAATGTTTCCTTGTGAAATAAACTTGATTTTTTTACTTAGGAAATTGTGAAAGTTGCCACAACAGCTAAGTCCAACAATATCAAATGTATACTTAAACAGTGTAACAATTTATGTGTAGTACACTGAAGAAAAAAAAATCCTTTTGATTTACTTTTCATGTTGTTTTTAACATTGTATTTATATTTTAACTGCATGTTGTAAGGTGTCCTTGAGTGCTGAGAAAGGCGCCCACAAATAAAATGTATTATTATTATTATTATTATTACTAGTATTATTATTATTATTATTAATTCAAACATGTACATCAGTTGCGCAAACGTGTCAAACCAACATACTGGGTACCATTTGTTTAATTATTATTATAATTTTTTTAAGAAGTCAAAATGACTTAAATTTATATTTTTGTATATTTATTTGAACCACAAGGAACCCAATGCTATACTTTTTGTCAGTGTGCATCAAGACTCTCTATATGTGCCTTGCTATTGGCTCAAATTGTGGGATAGGCTCCATCTCAGCGACGACTCAAATGAGGATAAGCACTCTAGAAAATGCATAGGCCCATAAAAAATATTTGAAATACACAAAGTTCATTACACCAGTTTTGGAGGGGCTGTTTTGAGAGGGAAGCTCATGATTGGGAACCCCGTTGACTTGGTAATCTTTCATCTTGGCATTCATAGGAACAATGTGAAGCAATTGCGCTTGATGAGTGTTCATAGGAATTTATTTTTTTTATTTCAGCTGCCTGTGAGTGAGTGGAGCTCCAAAAATGTCCATATTGCATCTTGCAGTGATTGGCACTCTCGGTAAGATGGTGACGCAAGTTAAACACAACCGTGCCAAATAATACTCAATTTATTTTTTGTCAATATGTCTAAATTCCTTGCAACGTCAGTTAACCTTGTCTCCGGAATCCTGCAAGTGTATAAAAGCAGACTAGCGTATTAAGTGCTGAAATACTGATTTAATGCTAATAACAATAAAAACCGTCCCTGTGTTCAGTTGCTGCCACAATGAGCCAGACTTTCACCAGCTCTGGTGAGATAAACATCACCACGTGTCCCATCACGTACTACGGACACACATATGAGAAAGTATATGTAAGTAACACAAAGTTACACAAGTCAGTTTTTTCTAAACGAACTAGAAGAAAATATTCTAAAACTGCTGAAAAAGAAGGAATTTTGATCTCTTCTTTTCATGCAACATAGTCTGTCAATGTTTAAAAACAAAGAAATGTTCTCATTGCAATAAGTTATGGAGATGATTAAGCAATATTTATAATTTATTTACCTTAATGTTACAGCTTAAAAATGGTGTGAATGCATTTCACTTGCTAGGCTAAGGCAGTGTTAACCGTTGTTTCTTGAAAATTTAGGCTCACCTTCTTTTCTCATTTTCATTCTCTAATGTCAGGTGGCATTCAACAATAGCAAATTTGCACTTTGCTTCACCGGCGCATATAAAGCTGCGGACCAAAATGACTGCATACTTGTAACGAGAGGAACAGCGGACAATGGCAACTGGTCTATACTCACACAAGAAATTCCCACTGGATCTGGCATCCATCAAATGTTACCGAGCCTGACGCATAAGGGACAATGTGTCAATGTTATACCTTTGAAAGACAGTCACCATTTCGAGGTGGTTTGATTATTATTATTATTATCCTAATATTATTGTAAGATGATTATCTTTTTATTATATTTAATTTACATTGCATGATTGACAGATTCAACAAGTTGAACTGGGGAACTTTGGAAAACAAGCGATTTTGGCCATCAAGACGTATTCTGGGTACACATATTCTGATCTTGTAAGTATTTTGATCGCAACCTAAATGAATGAAATCACTACCGAATGACCTTATTCAATGCATGAGTTTAGCTTTGATTCGTGGGCCGCAATGGTTTTTAAAATTTGACACATGGGCTGGACCAGGAGCAGATGGATGGCGTGTTTTAGTGACCTCACTTTATCTGAGAAAAAAACAAATACATATTGCTAATCTTTTCAGAAGGTAAAAAAGTCAAGTGGAAATGTAGAGCAAGAGACTCCACCCCAACAAAGTCAATCTGGAGTGCGATTTATAGTGGGGAAATATCAGAATTACTGGCAAAATAAAACATTAACAAGGTTTATTCATTTAATCTTTTCAAGTTTGGCGGGCCGCATTAAAATGTATAACGGGCCGCATGTGCCCCCGGGCCACAGTTTGCCCATGGCTATCTTAGCCTCACAGTGGGTTGTGTGGGGGTAGGTGCTTTGGGCGCAATTGCATGAAAAAAATTAATAAGCAGCTGACTCTAGTTATGTTTTTTTTTTTTTTTAAAAAAAGATCAATTGTATGCACATTTATGCAGTAATTGGAAAGATCATGATGGATAATTTTCCCAAGTTTGGATTCTGGTCAATTCTGCTTCATGGATGTCTTTGGTCCTTGTCACAGGTGGCGGACATACAGGTAAATGGACAAACTGTTTCAAAACACGTCTTTTCAACCAATGAAACGAGCTTGGGCATCATCAGGGACATGAGTGGATGCAGAATGTCAGGTAAGCCAATCAAACGGGTCCACCTGTACACTATAACTCCCTCAAATGAACCTGACCTCTCCCAAATCCCAGGTTTTGGTTACATGTCCAATACGACCGTGAACAACCCATACATTTGCTCTACGGTGACTTGTGATGTCAATGGAGTTGCCACCATGGTCACTGAATGTCCCCCTATGCACCTTTGCCAGGGCAACGGAAGGTAAATCAATGTACTGACCAAATGCTTTATATTCCGTCCACCTAATAACAATATTGTTCGTCACTGTATGCACCGGTATCCACCCCATCAGATGTGCCTTCAACACCATGTGCACTCTGACCGGCCCCACCGTCATCGACTTCGTTGGCCACGTTCACACCGTTCCTGACCGCTGTGGATACAATCTAATGACGTCACTATCCCAAGAGTGCAGATCCATGGAGTTTTCCGGGAACGACGGCGTAAAGATGTCAGCTTCTTGGACCACGTGATCCTGCACCTGGAGAACCAAGATGTTCTCATTAGGTTTTTGCAAGGCGGCAGAGTTGAGGTAAGTGGGCATCAGGTATCCCGAAATGTGACGGTCGGTAATAGACAGTACGGTAATCAATTAAAATCAGAAGTAACTCGTCTTATTTTTATTTAGAGTTGTACTATTATGCTTAGAGTTATTTTATTAGGGTTACATCATGGTTCGAGTTACATTAAGAATGCAAAACAGTAAAGAATCATCACACCTTTGTTGTTAGTCAACCAAGATGATTTGGGTAGAGATGGATTTCCGAACTACAAAAAGTGCTCTTCTGATGGTTTACAGATCAACGGTGAGCTGCAGGAAGTCTGCCCTACAGCGAAGGTTCTCCATGGCGTGGAACTCTCCAAAAGTCAAAGCGGAGTGACTGCCAAAATTTTAGTCTCCAACTACACACTTTCTCTCTTCTTTGATGGCAACACAGCACAGATCCACCTGATGGGTACGGACTGAAAAAAGATTTAGATCTTAGTGTTGAAGATGTCACATTATGACCAGTGGAAATGGATACAGATTAATTCAGTTCTCACAAAAAAAATGCTTAACAGTCCAACAGATTTGTTGATTTAAACAAAAATTGTACCATTACCATCCAGATAAGAAAAATTCCAATGATTAGTTGTAGTAAGACTGTGGTCAGAAGAACTGATTATAATTGGACTCATTTACCTCGTTTGTGCAGTCACGATTGTGACAGTGCAGTGAGAGGTGTGTGCAGCTCACAATAAGTCGCTACTATCAAAATCTGCAAGCAGTTGGAATTATGATGATTAAATGCTAGCATAGTAAGAATTAAGAGGATTGGCGATGGCTTTTCTCTTCACCTTGTAGCCATGAACGTAATGTTGTAAGTTCTATATTAATTCGTTTATGCTTCTTTTTTTTTAGTTTTCAAAACTTGTAAATATTCTATCTTAGTTTTTTATTTCCACATGCACACATTTATTTCAGATTTATTAAACAAACGGGGATCCCATTGCTAGAAATTTTGATGTGATTGTGAAAAACTGTGATCCGTTTTGGATTATGCACCCAAAAATGTGTTTAAAACTGCTGTCAGACCTAACGCAACAAAAAGTGTGTTCCCCAGTGTAATTCGCCTATGTCCATGTTGAATACTGTTTTGGTTCCCCATATGTGGAGGACTCAGCCTATGATAGCCATCAGGAGAATTATTAATTGTGTCAGACTTTTTCTCCCGGGATGGTTGAGAAAGGCTCATTGATGGTTCTGATTGTTAGTCAGCTCTATGGTCATAAAAGTGAAAGAGCTGCACGTGAAAGTCACAATTCTTCTGTTTTTGGCGGATTTAGCATTGATCCATGGTGTACAAAGAATGTTAGAAAATGGGTGGCCTTGAAGCACAACAACAGTAAATCCTCCAGTTATCGGGCAAAGAAGGGTGCATTTGTCCTTAAATGAGCTTTAGTAATGGGATTGCTTTTGCGCGTCATTGTGCATATTCTGCCTTAAAATGTACTTTTCCCCCAAAGGTTTCTGTTTAAAAAAAGAATGAAGAATGAAATGCCGTCTTGTGTTAAATCTATAATAGTATCAGTGTGCCTGGCCTAACTAATGTTCTACTCTCAAAATTGACAGGCAAAAATGGAGCTGCTCTGCACGGACTATGTGGCAACTCCACTTTGGATTTTAACCATGAGAGAGTTGCTGAACTCAGCGTCACAGGGTACGTCCGCAACCAACCGAGCTGCCACTGCACAATTTAACTGAATGGATTGTTTGCTTAATGTTTGGTGTTAAATACAATACCCATACAGGTGTGAGACGCAACACGAAGAAGCTGATGATCGTATGATCAACTGCAAAGCAACAACTGAATGGTAAAGCCGATATTTACAGTTTAGACTTACACTTGGACAAACAATTAGTTCCTAGTTTAACACCTGTCTTCTTTCCCGACACACAACAGGTGTCATCTCATGTGGCAAGATCCCTTCACCCAGTGTCACATGCACATCGACCCAAATCCATTTGTATCAGCCTGTGTTAATAATTTGTGTCAGTATCCTGCAGTGGACGGTCTCAAGTGCCACTTAATGGAGGCTTATGTCCGAGCCTGCCTAGGCCAAAGAAATGTCAGCATTGACAGCTGGAGGGCAAAGACTAAATGCGGTAAGGATGTGTTTTCTCATAGAATGTGATCTTGTCAGGTTCGCCTTACGGCGAGGAGGAAGGTGGACCCAAAAGGCGAGGAGGCAGGGAAATGGATGATGTTAAGGGAATTTATTAAAGGGATTCAAGAAGGAGAGACAACGGGCAAGGGAGCAAAATAACAAGGGTAACAAAACGTGACTAGCAGAAAAGGAGGCGAGAAACAAAAGCCGGGGCAGGACGCTGGGGAACGTAAACGGGAACGGGAACGAGGACGAGGACGAGAACCAGAGCATGAACATGAACATGAACATGAACATGAACATGAACATGAACATGAACATGAACATGAACATGAACATGAACATGAACATGAACATGAACATGAACATGAACATGAACATGAACATGAACGAAACACGGTCGTGGTAGTCCGTAACGTGCGGCAATGACCCGACGCTGAGTAGTGGGTCTGGGAGGCTTAAATAGTCCGAGTAATTAGGGGAGCAGATGGGAATCAGGTGCGTGATGAGGGTAACGGGGAACAGGTGCGTGGCTGGTGAGGACGAGTGCTGAGGGGAAACGCTATCACAGCTGACAAAACAATAACAGAAAGCACATGGCGAGAAGGAGGGAAGAAAATAACAACACAAACACTGACATGCCCGCCGCGGTTCATGACAGATCTAGAGCCATGTCGATTTCTGGCTAGTCAAATACTGGCCAGGTCAAGTTCATACTTTTGTGATTATTGGTCTTCTGTTTTTTGCTTCATTTTCAACTGCTGTGGGGATGACAAAGCCATCGATTATTTTTTTATAATACTGCATCCAGATGCTGGTCCTCAGGCCCTCTGCCTAGACAAGTACTGTAGCGAACACGAGTTCTGTGGCGAAGGCGAGGACGGAGAGACCCACTGCCTATGCCGAGCCATTTTCGCCTCCAACTACAGATCCATGGAGTTTGGTATGGTGTTCTCAACAAATTGACAATTGTTGGGGAATTTTCGCTGAGGGACTATTTTCAAATCTGTGTTCAGGTGAGCCGATGGTTTGCAGCCATTCATCTGCATCAATCGACATGTTCTGTTGCCTTCTGGCGGAGAAAGGTATCGACTATACCAAGCTGCACCTTAAGGATGAGCGATGCAAAGGAGTCATTGACAATGAAACCAATATGGTGAAATTCAACTTTTCTCTGGACAACACTTGCGGTGCAACCATTAAGGTGTGTACCCCTGTCGAAAATAGTACACTTTTCCTTTGAACGCTCTTTGATTAGTTGTATCTAGACCACCATAGATCCTAATACAATCTGTGCATACTGTGTGTGACCCTGAAGGCAAACACCACCAAAATAACCTACCAAAACGTCATTGCGACACCTAACATCTCAAGTGTAGTGACACGTTCCAACAAATTGATCATGGATTTCTCCTGCATTTTGACGAACCAGACCTCGAGGGCATGGCCATCAGAATGATAGACAGGTGATCGCTGGAGTGCCGTTACTGCCTAAAATGAGTCACAGCGTATGCTATTTGTTAAACCGCCACCCTACTTTTGTTGCTTTTTCTTTGCAGCCCTGTGACGAAACACTTCACGTCGGGAGAGTGGAATTACACCTTGACTATGGCAGCATACACCGACCCTGACCGAACACAACCCATCGAGTTAAGCACCGGGATCCGGCTAAATCAGAAGATCTGGTTCGAGATCAAGGCATATGGATTGGTCGGAAGTGCCATTTCTCTGGTGACGGAGTCCTGCTGGGCCACCAATCAATCAGCTTCAAATGGAAGCCTTTGATATGACCTCATCAGCGGAGGGGGAGTCTTGCTCAGAAGGTCACAAAAGATGTCGTCGCTGGCTGTCCACGTCATTTCTGCTTTGCTGTTTCCGAGCAGATGTCCCAATCCTGCAGATGGAACCGTCAGGATTGAAGGCAATGGAGAAGGAACATCCAACTACTTCTCTTTCAACGCATTCAAGTTCTCAGACAACAACAATGAAATGTTTTTGCACTGCAGAGTAGAGCTGTGCATCCATCGGGGAGACTCCTGCAAGCGGGTAATTTTGAGTTTGCACCCATTAACAAAAATAATACCAAGCCACTAAATTCAGGCACTGATGAAAACACTTTTTTCAGACGTGCAACCATACAAGAAGGAGGCGCGGATCTGTGCCAACAACTGTTGCTGATGGACGTCCTTCTGTCATCACCATGACCTGGACTTGAGAAGTGAGCAACTTTTATCACATCTCCGGGTGGCCTCAAGCAATTCAACACGGTGGAAACTGTCATAGATGGGCACTTTATCCTATTTTGTAGGTTCGTCCTGCGTCCTCCTTCCGTAACCGGGGAACACTTCTGTCCTTACTCATAAAAATAAGCGCCCTCCATCGCTGGTCCTCTTCGTCCTTTTAAAGCGTATCATTCCTTGCATTTAGCCCTCTGACACCCACTCCCGCAAATGTACTTTATTTTTATTGATAACAAGTGTGCATGACATGAAATCTCATAATTCACTATAAAACACCCGATTAACAGCCACAATAGCTAAATTTAGCCATTAAAGTACTTACCTGCTTTGGTAGAATAGCTGCGGGTCTCCATGTTATTTAATGGGATAATATCTCAATTATGGCGCTCACAAGGCAGTGAGGGAAATTTGTACTTTTTTTTTATTGTAAGTGACAGAACTAACTTGCATTTACACAATGACGAGGTGGATAAAAGGCATTTGTCAACACGTCATTGTGGTTGACGCTGTCGCATCAAAACCAAAATTATTACACAACAGAAAACTAAATAGCTTACTTGGAAATAATGAAATTGATGAAAAGATTGAAGAAATATAAATGGCACAAAACATGCATTTTAAATGCTATTACTTAGCACTTAGTGCCTCAAAGCATGCTGGGAGCACTTTCCTTAAACTCTTGTTGTTACGTAAGGAAAATTCACAGATGAGCTCAGAACGGGGTCTCACTGGCGAGATGCCTGTATTTATTTAAATTTATCCATTTGCTCAAATTAAACGCGAGTTAAAATGCTTATTTTGGCTCTCAATTGCTTCTTCACACAGCCGTGTGTACGCCTTCTCTTTGAGCAAGAGACAGAGAAAGAGAGAGAGAGAGAGAGAAATAGTACCTTACATAAGATTTCATTCTACGGTGAATGTAAATATTTTAAGAATTCTATGCATGCGATACTTAAGGGGTAAGGCGAAAAGCCACTTCCGGCCGTGCTTAATCCATCCTTTAAAAAAAAAAAACGTCTTGTCCTGTGTCTTGCACCCCAAAAAGGGACTCCGTCCGGGATTAACTGTTCCATCCCAGGGACGAAAAGCCCATATCTGGTAATTGTTATGCTAAAGTTATGATTCCTGTTGTTGCTACGCCATCATGTTGTATGGCATAATTATCGCTATTTCCTTGATGCGATCATTATTTTGAATTCAATTTCTCTTTGCACCACAGGAACTACACAATCCCACTAACGTCTCACTGGTCATCGTTGGTTTCTTTTTGAACTGATGCTCCGGGTCAACATTTCCCTCCTGCTATGGTGACATCCTCCTTGTCCAGCTTTGCTGAGCAGCTGTTGGATCCTGTACGATGATGCTCACCATCTATATTTGAAAATTATGTCGACGTCACAAACTCCTGCTTTGCGTTGCAGCATGGTTTCCAGAAGCTGCAAATAAAGCCAGACCTTGATTTTCAGAGTTGTCGCAAGGGCCTTATTGTGTTTCTCGGGCACGTGTTATATATCAACATGTTGTCTGAGCTGGAACTTGACCTTACGTAATCATGCCAAGATTCAACTGCTTGAATTACTTTTGACTTCTGCTGCAACCTGCTCATTGATGCCTTCTTCTGCACCTGGTTTGAGAAGTCTGTCAAACTTGCAGACACACTAAAAATTCACAATTGCCAAAATATTTGGATCATGTTAGAATGTTAAATGAAATGATCACACTGTTTGTAAAATAATTTGTCACCAACACTGTGGGGAATACGCTTTGGTGATTTCTTTCTGTAACTCGTAATGTAATATTATACAGTACACCCAATAAATACACTGGTTACATTAATATCCCATTGTGATTATGAAGATAAGCAAAAATACACTCTTCATTACGAACATTCATGAAATGTGACTGTATCCTTTTCAAGATGGGAATCACAATAAAAACGTGTAAATTGTACATAAAAATAATAATATACAATATAAAATGACATATGCTATTGTATTATGCTGTATTTATTGTAGCACTGGGATGCCGTGTATGCGTAATGATCTTCCATAATGCTGAGATATTATTACCACTTCACATCTCAGTCTTTTCTTTAGAGGAAAAAGGACAACATTTCCACATCGACAGATATGAGACAACATCCTAGTCTTCTTGTTCACATAGTGTGAATGGCACTCAGCAGTTTTTTTATTGTTCACAATTTTCATCCATCCATCTTCTGTACCGCTTCTCCTCACTAGGGTCGCGGGGGGTGCTGGAGCCTATCCCAGCTATCTTCGGGCAGTAGGCGGGGGACACCCGGAACTGGTTGCCAGCCAATCGCAGGGAACACAGAGACAAACAAACATGCGCGCTCACACTCATACCTAGGGGCAATTTAGAGTGTTCAATCGGCCTGCCATGGATGTTGTTGGAATGTGGGAAGAAACCGGAGTACCCGGAGGAAACCCACGCAAGCACGGGGAGAACATGCAAACTCCACACAGGATGGCCGGAGCCGGGATCGAACCCACGCCCGATGCTGTCTCTCACTGTGAGGCCATCGTGCTAACCAGTCGACCACCGTGCCGCCCTCACAATTTGCACAAGATGAAAATAATTGAATTGTATCAATTTGAAATTGCTTTGCTGTTTAACTTCACACAATATGTCATGTAAAATGCATCTAAATTTCAACTTTTAGTTAATTAGCTGTAAATTGAGGAAAGTGTTTGTTTAAAGTTAAATGCGTCATTTAGGTGGCTGATAGGTACTTATTAGGAACGCTTGTTTGTGCAAACTTGGACTTGTTTGTGAATGCAATGCTTGCATCATAACACCTGTTTGTTTCACACCTTTGATTGCAGCCACGTCATTACAGGGCACTAAATGTAGCAGGTGTGAAACCTGTGTGTGCGCACGTGTGAAGCAGATTCACACCAAAACATGATGAAACAAAGACAAATTTTTGTTATTCCTTTTACTGTAATTATACTGTTTGTGACGTAGCCTTCACACCTAAACAATTTCACACACTATATAAACACGACATGTATACACACTCAGCATTATTGCATTCTTTTCAAATTATTCCTTTGCTCTAATTAGCCATTATCTTAACTTAACATGTATTTATAAAAAAATCATTTTGAATAAAAATATTAAGAATCTATCAATATCCGTCCGCCTATGCATCCCCCACCTATACAGCCATTTCACCTCCTAAGACTAAAGAAAATTATCGATAAAATTGAGATTCAAATGCCGAGACAACCATCCAATGAAAGTATCAGATGAAAAAGAACAACAAGACGGTCCCAAAAAGCTTTGCTTGGCTCCTATCACCTATCGCGGGTCGTCAGGAGGGTTGATGGAAGCTCTGTGCTACATATTCAAGAGCAGCTACCGAGCAGCGGCTTCAACCCCGTCCGTGTCTTCCAATCAGTTCCATCAATTGTCTTGTCCAGGTGTTCCTCATCTCATCAGTTGTTTGTAATCAGTTCTCAACCTCCGATTAGTCTGGTGGATCCTTTACTTCTGTTGGTGTCACTGCCTGTGAGTTTATTCCTAGCTTTTATACACAATGCAACATTAAGGAGACAGTGTTTAGAATGTTTTGATGTTTTTCCCCCAAATTCATTCATTTGAAAAAAAAAAAACATAATTAATTTCAATAAAATGCAAAAAAAAAATAAAATCATTTTAACACCATTTCATGTAATTGTATTTCTAGGAATCGCTCATTATATTGCATGGGTGTCACAGCTCGCCGCCATCTTTCTGCAACGCCGACCCGAAGGAGACGATCGAATACACTTGCCGATTTTATTCCTGTCATGGATCATGCGTGGTCACAAGGAACATGATCGGCTTTCACGTCAGCTACTCAATGCTTTCTGCTGCGGGATTCGAAATAAACAGAGAGGCTGTTTTTTGACATGCTACAATGAACAGAAAATTTGCTTGGCTACACTGAACATAGAAGGAGATAAAAATAAACTGATTTGATTTAACATTTGAGTGACATTGTCCTTAATTCCTGGAAGTAAAAAGATCTATAGATGACATGATATTATTTACGGTATCTAACTGCCATTTTGAAGAGAACATCAACATCCTCCTTCATTTTCTATCCTACTTATTCTAAGTTGGAGCCAGGCCAACTTGACTTTGGATGAAATTCTGTCACTTGGTTTATATGAAAAGTAATTTACACTCGCATTCACACCATCGCAATAATGACCTTTACGTCAGAAGTCGTGGAGAAGATTCTGAAAAGAACCTTGGAAAACTTTGAGGCACGGTCAAGTCTCGGACTGAGATTTTACAAAAATTTTGCAGGGTCACTATATACAAGACTACACGTAGATTTCATTAGGCATTTTTTCCCCTTCAAGCTTTGTGTTTCTTCTTCATCCATGCCGCTCTTGCATGTTTGCAAAGTTTCCAGTTTCCGGTTTTGTCAGAGCTCATCTATTGGTTGTTGGTTGTTTCATGTCTCACAACTTGTTTGACATTATCATCAGGCCAAGACTAAGAAATAAAAAGGTAGCAATTACCACCTTTCACTACATGATTGAGATGCGCTGGTACTCCAGTGAACCCTTCTTCTGACTTTCAGTTTTTAGTCGAAGTGGGTGAAAATCATTTTGTGTAAGCGTGATTGGGAAATAAAGCACTGATGGCTGCGTGAAAGTCAGCCAAGTGAAATGTTACACCATCACCGACTTTCTATCTCATAAGGTTCAAAGTCAACAAGCTTTTACACTATGCCTGAGGCACAATTCAATAAAATCGTGAAAAATAAAAAGAGAGTGAATGTAAGGTGAGGTGAAGAGGGCGGGCATTCATCCATCAATCAGCAAATGAATGCCACCACGTGAGCTTGCTGAAGTGATTAAATGTAACACGCCGACTGGAAACTTCAGAGAGCAGCGTGTGGCTCCACCTCCTCAGTCCTTCTGCTTCCTTCCATTAGTGATGGAGAGCGACGAGTTGTCGGAATTCTGCTACCCGCGAGTGAACGCCTCGTGCAGGACGCCCAAGCAGCCTCCCAACCTGGCCATGCTGATCTACGTGCTGTTGTCCTCTATCTCGCTCATCACCGTGGCTCTCAACCTGCTCGTCATCTTCACCATCTCCTACTTCAGGCATGCTTCGTTCATTGTTTGTTGGCATCGGCCGGGGTCTTCATGATGTTGCTGTGCTCTTTCCAGACAGCTGCACACACCCACCAACCTCCTCCTGCTGTCTTTGTCTGTCTCTGACCTCCTGGTGGGCCTCCTGCTCATGCCCGTGGAGATTATCTACATCGAGGCCTGCTGGCTCCTGGGCGACGTGGCGTGCATGCTGTACTACATGGCAGACTACGTCATTACATCGTCTTCTGTGGCAAACATGGTGCTCATCTCGGCGGACCGCTACGTAGCCATCAGCGAGCCTCTCTACTACTTGAGTCAGGTCACCGAAACGAGGGCGCGTCTCAGCGTGGGCCTGTGCTGGCTCTGCTCTTTAGTTTACCGATTGTTGCTTCTCCATGACCACCTGGGAGAACCGGGCAGGTCCATCTCCTGCTTGAGGGAGTGCATAGTCGTCATCGGCAAAGTGGCGGGAACAGTGGACCTGGCGTTCACCTTCGTCTTGCCGATTGTTGTCATCATCATGCTTTACTTGAGGGTGTTTGTAATCGCTGTCAGTCAGGCACGCACAATGCGCTCACGTGTGGGCGCCGGGACCCAGCGTGTGGTGAAGAAGAGCGAGTTGAAGGCAGCCAGGACTCTTGGTATCGTGGTGGTGGTCTTCTTGATTTGTTTCATTCCTTATTATGTGCCCACCATGGTGGGCGAGGACACCTCGGTGGACGCCACCTCTGTCGCCTTTGAAATCTGGCTGACCCACGTTAACTCTTGCCTTAACCCCATCGTCTATGCACTCTTCTACCCGTGGTTCCGTAAGAGCATCAAACTCATCGTCACGCTTCAGATCCTCAAGCCTGGCTGCAGGGATGCCAAAATACTCTAGTATGCTAATATTTGAGCTCTTGTTCACATTTTATCATTAGGAATAGAAACGTTTCTTCAAAGAATTTCAACACATTTACTTGTGTATTAATCATTGCAGAAACATAAAAAATCATTTTGATCATTACCATTGCTTGATAGTGTGATCTCAGCATCCAATTGAATGAGTGTGTCGAGTGTCTTGAGATGGTGTCTGGTGCAAAGCTATATATATAAAAAAAAAAAACTACTTATGTTGACTATTGTTAAAAAATAAACAGTATAGCATTGATATCAATTAGGTTTCCAATCTGTTCAGTTTTAAGAGAAGCATCCCTGTTTTTGTATTCTTGTTATTCAGTTATTTATTTATCTAGCTAGCTAGTAGGATTTCTAAAATTGCCTGAATCTGAATCCATACTCAATATTGTTCTTTTTTCATGATGACAGTCTTTATATCAATGCTTTGATAGTCACGATTGAAATTTTGTTTTGTTACTATTGGTTTTCAAATTGTGTCATTTAAGTTCATTGCGCAATCAGCATGCTCGTGCGAGTGTGCATGGGTTCCTAATGAAGTGGCCAGTGCATATGTGCTCATCAGTGCATGGTTTGAGTTTTTCTTCAATTGTAGCCAATGCCATGCTTATGCTATGTCCATGTTAATTAATCAAATACATTATTTATGAAGACATGTGTAAAATACAAAAATAAGTCTTCTGTTTTTATTATGTCGCAAATATACCAAGATGCATACAACGCTCAACGCTCTCTCAAGATTTAGACAAGTCATGCTCCAATTGAATTAATTTCATACAATCCGAATTTGAATGGAAAATAGTTGCCACCTAAAATTTGCTGTTTTATGCTGGGTATTTCCTTTAGTTTAGTTAAAATTTGAGCATGTACTTTAGAGCAACATTTCACAATTATTTGATTGAATCACAGTCAGGTGGGCTTTTATTCTTCCTGTCACCTTGCCCAAAACTGCTAGAAGAATAAATTATTTTACTTTGCCCTCCACTGTTCAGAAGTCAGTCTCTTAAGACAACTTCAGCCTGAAATCTACACATCAATCTTACACTGGGGATTTTAACCTTTTAAGATTGAATTAGCGTATAATACAATATAATACAGTACAACTTTATTTCTATAGCACGGAGTACGGAAAACTGGACACACAAATTGTCCCTACGTTGCCAAAATCATAAATTGATCGAGTCACAAAATTCATTTTGACTTCTTTATGTTAGTTGATTTCTTTCATTTCTTCAGACAAACGGAGGTTCTTTTTTTTTTCGGTAAAAAACGAACCTCCGTTTGTCTGAAGAAATGAAAACAATAAACTAACATAAATTGATTGCATTCTTACACAGATCTTAAATTATTACAATATCATATTATTTCATAAAAATGACTAAGGCACAACAATTACCGTCAATTAATGTTAGCAAATTTAGACAATAAAACACGGTAATACGTTACAAATTTTAAACACTGATAATATGTGTATATTTTATTATAAAAATAACACTTCCAGAGAAATTCACACAATGCCCAGTTGAAGCATCACTTAATATTTTGAAATTAAGTGCAAAGAATATTGGAATTAAAACAGTTCAATAAATCAACCGCCATGACACAACAAAAAAAAACATTCAACAAAAAGGTTTAAAAATTAAATAATTGGATAGAAATTGATATCATCAATCTCCGTCGCATTTTCCAGTGTCCATTGAAAATGTTTTAATGAGTTAATTACTAAGTACAAAAGTTGGTGTTTAACTGAAATTACACTCCACTAAAAATACCTAAAGAGGTTTAGGTGATTTTTAGTACTTTTGTTTTTATTTTATTTTATTTTTCCAGACGTACCGATTGTATAAGTGCCAATGTTGAGCAGGAGGTGTCTCTGAAACTCTCGGTCAGGGTGTTGATGTCGTGAGAACAAACTGTTATGTCAATAGATGACCAGCAGAGGGAGCAGGTGGCATGAGAATTCGAGAGGAGAGAGCATGGGAGTAATGCATGAAGTATGACTATGGGCTGATAATTGTGCCTCTAGAAACTGAATCTGAATATCATCGATTTGAATGTGAATTGCTTAACTTGAATATTTGAATTGAAAAATGAATAATTGAATTTAAAACTGAATTGTTGAATTACATAAATTGCATAATCGTTTAATTTGAATCTGAATTTTTCCATCTACAATTTATGTAATTCAATAATTATTTTATCCTTTTCACTCATTTGTTTATATTCATTGCAATTTATTCATCTTTACTTTTGACTTGAAATTAAGTTATTAGTAATAATTCGTTTGAGTATAATTATATAGGAAGCGAATTTTCAACTGAATTTAGCGCCCCCTGGAGTTCACGGCGTCCTGTACATCTGCTGATCTCGCTCAGCCTGTGCACAGCTCTAGTGCATGTCAGAATCAGAAATCAGAATCAGAATTCCCTTTATTGTCATTGTACAGTGTGCAACGAGATTTAAATGTCCCCCAGTGGCCAAAGTATGCACACACGAGCAGAATCATCCATCCATCCGTTATACTGTCCGCTTCTCCTCATAAGGGTTGCGGGAGTGCTGGAGCTTATAGCTTTGAAATAAAGCATGAAATCATGATGCATCAACAATTTAATTCGTTACATTATATTCAGTCGTGTAATTACTGTATTGTATTTAATTACTGTATGTTTTTAGGAAGTACAATAGTGTAGAGCAGGGGTCTCAAACTTGCAGTCCTGGGGCCACGGGCATTTGGTGTTGTTGTTGTTGTTTTTAATCACTTATGTGCGAAACAAAAACAAAAAAAAATAGTTTTAGCAAGACTTCAGTCTGATGTGACACAAACTGGAAGGACAAAAATATACTTTCACCGAGTCCTAGTCATGCCTATCAAAACCTGTCGTGAAGAGAAAGGGACA
This sequence comes from Idiotropiscis lumnitzeri, assembly GCF_059441095.1. Taxonomy (NCBI): domain Eukaryota; kingdom Metazoa; phylum Chordata; class Actinopteri; order Syngnathiformes; family Syngnathidae; genus Idiotropiscis; species Idiotropiscis lumnitzeri. Next base: position 4,877,872 of record NC_142404.1, on the reverse strand, counting down.
CCTCGACTTGTCTCGAATGCACAGAAAAAGTCACAGCGTCATTTCTCAACTAGCCATGCTGAGGAGTATGCAAAGTACCACAGTGATGAGAGAGAGAGGAGCTGTTTACGAATCTTGTTCAAATTCTGAAGAACTGCTCATGTTCTGAACAGTTATTACTCAAAACCGAGTACAAGAATGAAAACAATGAACACCTTTTTTGTGGACTACTTGATGTGGCGCACCCAAACTTTATCCCCAGAAGCCCAAATAAGTTGAGTTTGAGAACCCTGGTATCGAGAAATATTTTTCCTTTTTTAGAAACATGTTACAAGGGGTTGGTTTGCTGTATAGTGCATGGCCCATCGCAATGTGGTCAGATGATGTCGTCACCGTCGTCGTCATGGCATGCCGCCATCACATTGTGGAACAACTTGTGGTCTTCTTCCTGCACTGCAACAGGAAGAGCTGCGCGTCCCCGTTTGGGGGTGGCGTAGAGGTGACTGCGAGCGTCGTCTTGGACGGCCATGACCTTCCATGCATCTCCTTTCAGCTCCTCTGGAACGTCGTATTCAGAGGGCGGGGCTCGAGGGTCTTCAACTTGGGGCTCGTTGTAAATGTGATCCGCTTTCCCGTAGAGCGGCGCGAAGGTGTAGCCTTCTGGGGGCTCATCACAGAGGCGTGTTGGATTCAGCGTCACCTCAGAGTATTCACCGTCATGCTGACGGAGGGGCACCGTGCACTGTGGTGTGCCAGGCGGCGTGCGTGATGCTGTAAAGGACACCTGTGAGTAAGTGCCGTCCATGGACGGTACCTCGAAGGTGCGGGGGCAGCATTTTCTGGAGGCCGTGCTCCCGTTGTCCTCCATCGTCAAGCCGCTGATCCCTACCACCGTCTGTGCCAAGGTCACGCCCACCTGACACACCAATCAACATCAAATCGCAACATCCACGTCATCATGTCACATGTTGAAGTCAGAAATTTGTGACGTCATATGACACGCATACTGACCCGAGTGGCCGAGGATTGCCAGTTGTGGCTGTGCGGCGTGGGTGGTAAGGGCGGCAAGTTGACCTTCCGGCCACCAGATGATTGAAGGGCACGCTGAATGCTAATGGCTGCTTCAACTGCTTGGAACAAGGAATGACCTTCTTTGGTGTCAAACTCAAAATTGCCTTCACCCGATGCACAGCGACGACCTGCCTCCACTGAGAAACAGCTCTGAAACGTACACACGCACACACACACACGCGCACACACACGTGCACACTTAGGGGATGCATCACTACTGTGTGCGTGTGTGGGTGTGTTACCTTGTCCCGCCCAAAGCGGCGAAGGAATCTGTATGGCCAGGACATCAGTGTAACGCCTTGATTGTCCAGCAGGTGGAGTGCATCCACGCTCGCTCGAAGGACGCCGTCGCCCTTCAAACTACAACGTTCAGATGAAGCCGTTCTACGCACATGCACTTGGAAGTCACGCACTACAGACACCCGTGCATGTACACACAGACACACGCGCACACACATGAATTAATACTTGTGCACATGCAAATATACGTATGCACAAAGCACACACAAAAAGTTGCTACACCACACGCGCACACACTCGCCAGTTCCACAAAGGTTGGTTTCCTCTCTGAGGTGCTCATTTCCTGTGTGATATTTTTAGATTAAATGTTCACACAGTTACTGACAACCGCGAATGTCTAAAAATAACCTGGACGTGTATCGCCTACTTGCTGTAGATGGAACTAGTCCTGCATTTGAAAAAGGACAAAAGTTGGATTGATGGGGATGCATGGGCGGGTCATTTCGCACATGTGTTAAATGAGTCTAATATTTTCACTTGATTAATTAAAAGAATTAAATCCCAGCCGTTAACGCGATAAATTTGCCAGCCATAATAAATATACTATGTTTTTAATATTGTGAATTATGTTTCACCAGGTTTTTTTGTACCCCATCCGACTTCGCAACGCAGACCTCCCAGTGGTGGAGAAGTCTTCTCACCTTCCTCAAATGCAGTATAAAGTCACCGGTGACCATCTTGTGTTGCCACTCGCACCTAAGTCAAATACAGACTTGGCGTTTTCCCATTACTTTCTGTCTCCACGGTGAAAATTCTACAGTTTGTGTTGTACGAATAAGCTTGCAGAAAGCTCGACATGCATGTTTCATCTGTAAGAATGAGAGTACAAATTTTCTCTCATAAGGTATACATATACAGTATAGTGAGTTCTACTCAAGGATTCACCTGCAAGGTTCGGCTTTCCAACCACATCCTCAAAACATGCGTGTACTCACAAATGTATAACTCATGCATGTATGGTGCATGTTTATGTTAGTAACAAGTATGTATATTAACTTTTTTTCGTGATATTTAAGTTGTATGCACGATGTGCTTTTTAGGCATGTTTTTCTATGCTGCATTATCTGATTCATTTATGCATGCTAAGCTTCTTGCATGTTTGTTCTGTTCCTTATTTTTGTAAAATATTTCTTCAATGTATACATAGTTCACTGTAAGTTATGCTTGTTTGAATATTTGCTTGATCCACTCCACATTTGCCATCAACCACAACAAAAACTGGCTTTACAGTCTGGAGAACTCATTTCCTGTTGCATTCTTGGAGGCTCAATGTCACTCTCTCACGCACCCACATGCGCACACTTAGTACCTGGGTTGGTGGTGGTGCTGTACAAAGCGTTGTCCTCCATCCCTTCTTGGTCTTTTTCTTGTTGTAGTTGATCTCTGCTTTTGCTAGGCTCATCCCAGCACACCTGCACGCAGCCAATCACAAACATAATAATAATGTGAATAATGATATTATTGTGCATGTGAGCAGAGAGCACATGTTGAATATATATATATATATATATATATATATATATATATATATATGTGTGTGTGTATTAAGCAAGGTGGGGTGGGAGTCCGCCAATGCGAGTGGACAGTCAGATCAGGTTAGTTCAAGTTTGCGTGTTTAGGGATTATGTGAATGCGCTTGTTAAATACATTTTATTCATTAGTTTGCTCAATAAAGCCAACAATGATTAATGTAAACCTTCCAGGCAAAGATTTTGCCTTTAACTTTTCTCACTTAGTAGTGACAAGGGAGTCGGGAGTGAATTAATTTCGGAATCATTCCTGAATTACAATGGGGCATATTCTCCCGTTTGGCCTTAAGTCAATTTCTTATGTGCCTTTCTTGCGCTTCAAGGTGCCACAATTCTCCTGTCCAGATTTCGGACAAACCCACTATGTGTAACCTGAAATATGTGCACAACCACCTAAGGGGTGAGGTGGCTGGCTGGCGCTGATCCTTTTTTGCACCAATACGGCACCCAATGTTCAGCTGTTATTGTAATGTAGGGGGGACACATATACATCTGTGGGGCAGCGTGTAAGTGTATAAGGTACAGGTGTACCCCAACACAAGTGTTTTACTTTGGAGAGGTTTTAGATCTTAGTACAGCCTCCAGAGCACAGAAGAGAAAAGATGGTTAAGTCTCTGCGCGCCGGCAGATTTTTTCAGGGAACACCAACCCACATTACTGCTCATCTACTCATTTCATGAGGGGGCGTGAGCGGCACATTTATTGTAAATCGGGTGGGAGAATCTGCACAACCCAAAAAATTGTGAAGCAGCATACCTTTTTTGACTTAAGCACACAATTGATCAGATACTTCCGAGGGGACGTTGGATTTTGTATCATTCCCACGCCCCTTCATATTTCTTTATGCACCTTTCTTAACTATAATTGATTGCGGGATGGGGGGGATATGCATACCCCCTCTTGCTCTAACCCCGCCCATGGGCGCAGCCCCGTCAGACCGCCTGTTTTTACACACCCCTGCCAACGAGTTATTTGGTTTAGGAAGAAACGTCTTCCGCACAGCAGTGTAAGACCGTTTGGAATGTTTTGCCCCTTGCTGAATAAAATCTTTATTTTAAAAAATGCACTTAATGTTGAGTTGGTTTATTTTTGTCAGATTTTTATAGTTGCTTGATGATTTTATGGTGGGTAAAATGCCCAAAAATTTTTTTAAACAGAGCAAACAATTTTTTTACAATAGTTTAGGTGTGACTTTAGAGCTGAAAATTGTTCCATTTAAATTGTTCCAATTAAATATTTTAAGTCATATAAGTTAATAATCGTGGCAGCTTTCATTTCACTGGGATGTTAATGTGGAATTATAGTTTCATCCGTACAGGAAAGGCGAGCTGGCACAGCGTTGTGGCCCAGTCACTGACATGGTCAGCACGGGCTGCCAGCACCACAAGCTTGTCGACAGTCTCCAGCAGGAATGGAGCAGAGTCAGCAGGACACGCCTCCACGTGGACGTTGGTGCTCACGCGAACCAGATCGGATAGACGGATCACCTGAAGGCGAGACTTTGGACGCTGTGATAAATGAGGGACACTTCATCGCGAGTATGAGACGGACAAACTGTCAAACCGACCTTGGTGTGTTTGCGTCCGCTCCTCTGCTTCTTCTCACTGCCGCCGCCATCTTTGATTTCCCACAGTTCCAGACGGGAGATGGAAGAAGAACTTTCACGGAACAGGACACACCACATGCTCTTCCACTTCTGCATCAATTCACACAAACACACAAAGCTTCAACGCTTTTTTTACACTAAGAATCTCTCTTAGCTTTGTTAACACTGTTTGCTCTTGTTGTTGAGCATGTACAAGCCTGGCAAATATACAGAATCACCAGTTTCAGAGGATATTCACTCAGTTGTTTAATTTTGTAGAAAAACAAGCAAAAATACAAATAGTAAACAATTCAAATGGATTCAGGATTTGGTGGTTAAATTGTTAACCGACAGCGATCGTGAATTTGAGGCAAGAGTCCAGCCTCCAATAAGCACTATATATGATAATATATCAATCAATCAATCAAATTTTATTTATAGAGCACTTTTCATACATAAAATGCAGCTCAAAGCGCTGTACAATAAAAACATCCAAATTACAACAAAAAACTAAAACCCATTCCACCCACTCAACGTAAACACAAGACACATCCACATCCACGCCTGAACTCGCATACACACAGAACACTCGCATTCACACAACTTAATAAACCATCTTAGTAGAAAGACAGAAAGACATGGCAAGGCACAGAGAAACCATATGAGAAAATCTACCCAGGGTAGGTCATCCGCGCTGAGAGGGATGACGGCCCACGGCCACAGGGAGCTCCGTCAACACACAGACCCCTGGCCCAGACGGACCGGGGCCGACCCTACACATAGTGCAGAGGGCCCCGGTCCGCCGGGCCTAAGGAGCCTCCGGGATGAAGCCCCCTGTGAGAAGGCCAGCCACACCTCCCAGCGCGGAGGCCCCCCTTGAGGAAACACTGGAGCTAAAATATATAAAAGAAAATGATAATGCTAAAAGAAAAAGAAGCTAAAAATTAAGACAATAATATAAAACGACGGAGCTAAAATATATAAGAAAAATTACGATACTAAAAGACACAGAAGAAGCTAAAAATTAAAAGACAATAATATAAAACGACGGAGCTAAAATATAAAAGAAAAATTATGATACTAAAAGACAAAGAAGCTAATAAAAAATTAAAGACAATGATAATAGATAAAATGACAGTCTTGAATTAAAAGACTAAGATAAATTATTTAAAAGCCAAACTAAAAAGGTGAATCTTGAGCCTCCTTTTAAAAATATCAACAGTCTCTGCGGACCTGATGTCCTCCGGCAGGCTATTCCATAGACGAGGACCAGAATGGCTGAATGCAGCCTCGCCATGTGTTCCAGTCCTCACCCTAGGAATAATTAACAGGCCGGTGCCAGAGGACCTCAGGGTCTGCGAGGGTTGATACGAGAAAAGAAGGTCAGATAAATAAGATGGCCCAAGACCGTTAAGGCATTTGAAAACTAATAGAAGCACCTTAAAATCAATCCTGAAACACACAGGGAGCCAATGCAGCAATTTTAAAACTGGTGTAATATGTGCCCGCCCTCTGGTCCTCGTCAGCACCCGTGCGGCTGAATTCTGAAGTAGTTGTAGACTAGAAATACTCTTTTTGGGATGACCAGAGAGCAGGGCATTACAGTAATCTGGGCGGCAGGAAATAAAAGCATGCATCAGCACCTCCGTGTTAGCCTGAGAGAGAAATGGGCGGAATCTGGCTATATTCTTAAGGTGATAAAAACCAATCTTGGTTACATTTTTAATATGAGGAATAAAACTGAGCTCAGAGTCAAAAATGACGCCCAGGTTCTTCACAAATTGTGATGATTTATAATCTTGTAGTTTTGGTAAAAGTTTTTCTCTCTGACCTTCAGGACCGATAACTAAAACCTCTGTTTTGTCCTGATTGAGCTGTAGGAAATTCTCTGCCATCCATGACTTAATATCTAAAATGCAATTTAAAAGGGTATCGATAGGCTTTGTGTCATCCGGAGACACGGCAATATACAGCTGTGTGTCATCAGCGTAGCTGTGGAAGCTGATGCCGTGTCTCCTAATGACATCCCCAAGAGGAAGCATGTACAGATTAAAAAGTATTGGGCCTAAAATTGAACCTTGGGGAACCCCACATTTAATTTCATGGGTTTTGGAGGAACAGGTATCCATACTTACAAAGAAACGTCTGTCTGTGAGATAGGAATAAAACCAGTTAAAAGCAGTACCAGAGATGCCCACTAGGTTTTTAAGTCTATTTAATAAAATGTGGTGATCTACTGTGTCAAACGCGGCACTTAAATCCAGTAGCACCAAAACTGTGAGTTTTTTTGCATCTGCAAAACACCTGAAATTTAAATTTAAAATCCTTAAAAGAGCTGTCTCTGTACTACAACATTTTTTTCTAAAATCTTACTTAAAAACGGTAAGTTGGATACAGGTCTGTAATTATTTAAAACACTGGGGTCTGAATTGCTCTTCTTCAGAAGGGGCTTCACCACCGCCGTTTTAAACGCAGTGGGGAAGACACCCGTCTGAAGAGAGCAATTAACTATATTTAAAATCTGTTCCTCAAAAAATCCATAAAAAGCTTTTAAAAGTGATGTGGGAATTGGATCTAAAAGGCAGGTTGTTTGATTTACCTGGGAGAAAACTCGACCAAGTGTCCTTGCATCAACGAGGGCAAAACCTTCCAGTGTTTCCTCTGGTAAAAATGACTGTCCAGCGTTAATAGAAGTTACATTTTGATGAGCTAAAAGACTGGATCTTATGTCATCGATTTTACTTCTGAAGTGGTCTGTAAAGTCCTCACAGAGGGCGTCGGTCGCTGACTTTTTAATATCAGAGCTGGTTCAAAGATGGAAGGTGGAGAAGAGATACCTATGGTTGTTTTTATTAATTGTAATGAGATTTGAGAAGTAAGACATTCTTGCCAGTTTGACTGTTTTATTGTAGGATTTGAGTTGTTGACATAATATTTGGTAATGAACTGTAAGGTTGCTCTTTCTCCACCTCCTTTCTGCACTCCTGCATTTTCTTTTTGATTCCTTAGTTAAATCATTTCTCCACGGGGGTATCGTCTTGATTTTTATGTTTTTTGTTAAAAGTGGAGCAACGGAGTCTAATGTTGATTTTAAAACCCTAGTTTAAAAGGTTTAAAAATTCTCTGGACAGTGGGTCTGAGATATTGTCAACGTGCACATTAAAATCGCCAGTTATTAAAATTCTGTCATAAGTGGAATGTAAAAATCGATAAGAACTCTGAAAACTCACTAATAAAAGAAGTAGAGTGATGAGGAGGTCTATAAAGTGTGACGCAGAGAATAGAGGGACTGCTAAAAACAAAGGCATGGTGTTCAAAAGATAAATACCTGTTAAAAATAGTTTCCTTTGAAAAAAGAGAAGTTTTTATAATTGACGCAGTCCCGCCTCCTCTTTAACAGTCTCTGGTCGAAAATAAAATTTGGTGGGCAAGCCTCGGTGAGAGCAACTGGAGAATCTGTACCTAGCCATGTCTCAGATAAAAGAATACCTTCAAGGTTGTTGTCTAAGATCAGGTCGTTTATGATAAAAGTTTTGTTTAAAAGGGAGCGCACGTTCAGCACAGCCAGGTTAATGTTTGTGCTGGACGTGCGCTCATGGTCACATGGATTTGAAATGTTAACATATTAAAAATTGTCACTGTTAAAACCACTTTGTTTGTGTGTGGGAGGGAAGCGTCTGCGAGTGATTGTTTGAATTGAGAAAATGTCCGACGTGAGTGGTAATGATAGTGGGGGCCTGTTGGGAGTGCTATTGAAAGAAACTAAGATTGGCCTGTAGGTGGGTGTAGTGAGTTTGTTATTGCAATGGTTTGTGTTAGAGCTTGGGGTGGGAACACAGGCGGAGTGATTTGTCCATAGGAGTCAGCTGGGAGCGTGATTGACAACTGCATAATGAATGTTAGCTGCTAAAATCGAGCTACCCAGGAAGCTCGGGTGAAAACCGTCTGGTTGGTAAAAGGAACGACGGTTCCAAAATAGGTTGAAATTGTCAATAAAAGCAAAACCGAAATATCCACAAGTGCGTATGAGCCATGTGTTCAGGCTTAAAAGACGACTGAAGCGCTCGCTGCCGGGGGATAGCGGCGGTAAAGTGCCGCTCATCCAGACCGACAGACCACAAGTTTTTAGCAGGTCGAAGAGGACATTAAAATCTCGCTTGGTTTGCTCCGATTGTCGGCGCACTGTTTCATTCGTCCCCACGTGGACAACGAGCCGGGATACGGATGGTGGAAGAGAGAGAAGAACATCTGGCAGGATGTTAGCTATGTCCGTGACTTTGGCTCCGGGATAACAGCGGGTGATAGTATCAATGTAGCGTGTGTGTTTAATGATGCTGTCGCCAACAATGACGGTGGTTGGTGAGTGCAGAGGATGTGAAGAATGAGTGCCAGGGGAACCGTGAACTCTGTGGACTCTGTGAAGAGAATCCCGACCTCGTTGTCCTGAATCGTGCTCCTCGGGCCGGGTGGCAACTGAGGACGGGACTGGTGAGTGGCGCCGATGTTGTGGCCCACTCGTGTGCCGGGACACTGCGTCCCTGAGCAGCCCCACTCGAGAACGGTCGACCGGGCCACGCGTGGACTTACCCACTCCGGCCGAATTCAGCGTGAGCGGCAGGGAATTCAAAGGAGCACCTGGGACCCCAGCCCTGGGGTCAGATGCTACGGCTGACGTCTCCGACCGCAGGGGCGCAGCAGTGGCAGCGGGAGAATCCTCTGCCAGGGCGGAAAAACGATTCCTCATGACCAATCGAGGGCGGGGAGATGGTTCTCTGTTGCCCTGGCTGCGGGATGCCACCTCGACCGAGGTGGTACCATGGAGTGGTGTTGAGCAGGATGGGCCTGGGCAGGTAGCTGGATCCCATCTCACCGTGTCCGTCAGTGGAGCCTCTGTCATACTCACCGCTGTCATGATTTCGCTGGATTGCCTATCCATAATGACGGCGGAGAATTGTGGGAAACGGGTCGTGAAAGACGCGACGAGGGACTCTTTTCGACGGAGTTCTTCAGTCAGACGATGGACTTCCTCTCTCAGGTCAGAGATTGTTTTATTTGTTTCATCCTGCACCATTATGAACCAGGTCCGGTGACCGGGGCTAGCACGGCGGGCTAGCAGCGGCTAGTCTGAGGCAGGAGAATGCTAGCTGTTTGACAGTTGTTTGACAGTTGGCCGGTTCACCGGTGGGAGCGTGTCCGTAGGTTAAAAATTGAAAACAGTCGCTGTATACAAAAAATGAAAAAAAAATAAATAAAAAGTATAAAAAGTATGTCCAAGCAGTAAAAATAGCGCAAGCTTACTACGATGAGCACTCCTACGGAGGCAAACAACTTGCACGTCGCTCTACTGCCACCTGAGAATTGTGTCTCGTCTTAATGGTAAACGAGATATATGACAACAACGATCTGCCGAATCGCTCAATAGCAAGATGACCATTCCTCACATCAAGGGTCCTCAATCTTGTTCCTCGAGGGCCGGTGTCCTGCAGGTTTTCCATCTTTCCCTGCAGCAACACAGCTGATTCAAATGATTAGATAATCAGCAAGGTCTGCAGAAGCTAGATAACGATCGCTCAGGTGTGTTGCACCAGGGAGAGATGGAAAACGAGCAGGACAGCAGCCCTGGAGGAACAGGTTTGAAGAACCCTGCCTTACATGGTCCCATGTATTTAAAATTAACCAGGTGGGGGCGCTGTTTTGGCAGATACAAGTGTCTTAACAAACAATATGCCTATTCTCCAAAATATAAAATGTAACTGAGATTATCTAAAAAGTCAAGTGGCCATGAAGGAATTTGCTTGCATTTAAGTGTTTGTGTGGAAAGTTGTTTAAAGACAATTTGTGCCTCGTGATTGGCTGACGACCAGTTCATGGTGTTTTCCTCCTCTTGGCCAAATTCAACTTCTGAGGATAGGCGGTGCAGAAAAATGGATGGATTCTGCCATGGACTTGACAGTTTGTAATGCGAAACATTCATAAATTAAATTATCCCATTGAAATGAATGGAAATGCAATATATCCATTCAAGACAATCAATCTCTCTCTCCCCCTCCCTCCCTCTCTCTCTCTCTCTCTAAGCATAACAATCTTATTCAGATGTTTTTCTTTTGTTTGTCTGTTTTGTTTTGTTTTTGAAAAGAGAGGATCCAGGGGAACTTTATGTTTATGACGTTAAGGCAGCATCTGTTAAAATTGTGATTGGATAGAGTGTGCGTGTAGGAGGAACAACAAAAACATTCCTTCTGATATATAAGCCGGTGTCAGACCATTCCCGTTTCCACAATGGTACTTTGGTTGACACAACTGTGTTTTTGCTGTTAGTTCAAGTGCCTTTTCCTGCTGAATTCTAGCCTTTCTCATCGCCGGACAATGAGCGACCAAGCTCCTTGTCTGGACTTTTTCCACAAGTTTCTCCATTCCTCAGTAGATCCAAAGGACAGACTCAGTTGGCCATTAGCTTACCTGATTCACCCAGAAACTCACCTACTTGCTGCCTGCCTCATATTATCTACTTTTGTCATTAAACCATACTTTAACCCTTGCAATCTGCCTCCTCTTAGCTCTTGGGTCATCGTATGGAGAACTACGGTCAACCGTCACCACTTTCCTCCATGTTTTCCATTTCTCAATGCTGCAACACATCTGATTATTTAGTTGTTTTTTTTTACTTATCAGCTCATTAGCAGTGCTGCAGCTGGGAGATGGAAAACCATGCAAGCTAACGGTCGTCAAGGATTGGAGTTTGTGACCTGTGTAATAGGTGACAGGTCTTTGAAGTGAACTGAATCATTAGAATTGCCCATCCACTCTCTTTTCTGCTTCTCCTCACAAGAGTCGCTGGGAGTAATGGAGCCAATCCCAGCTATTTTCGGGCAGTAGGCAGGGCACACCCTGGACTGATTACCAGCCAATCGCAGGGCACACAAAGACGAACAGTCATCTGCACCCAAACTCACACCTAGGGACAATTTTGAGTGTTCAATCAACCAACCATGTAAGTTTTTTGGAATGTGGGAGAAAACCAGTCTACCCGGAGAAAACCCACTCAGGCATGGGGAGAACATGCAAACTCCACACAGGAAGGCCGGAGACGGAATCAAACCCTGCACCTCTGCACTGTGAGGCCATCGTGCTAACCGCTTGACAACCGTGGCACCCTCATTAGAATCAATCAAGAAGAATCAATCAAAAACACTTTATCCGCTCCAATTACAGGGGTAAACTTATTAAACAGTTTGAAATGCAGTCTGGTAAGCGTTTACCGCAATAGTTTTGGCCAAACGAGTGTGACGTAAGCATACAAGTATATCTTGTAAATCAGTAATAAATCACATAATGCACGGATTCCAAAAATAATGCATACAAATTTTTAGCGGCATCAATTTATAAGTCAATATTATGTCCAGCTGGTCAGCCCTAGCAATCATACACAGTGTGTAATTAGAATTGCATGACTTTCATCAGGCCAGACACCAATTCCCTTGCCTTGGTGGCTGATACCGTTGTAGAGCTGAGCGAAGCCCCGGCTGGAGCTGGCTGGCCTTACTCTGAGGGCATGAGAAACGTGGAGCAAATGCAGCTTCATCATGCTTATTTTGAACTCTGGCCTCCACTAACTGAACTGAGTCTGCAGAACTCAGAGCCGTATTGGATTTCTATTCAATCAGCACATCTGTAATTTATTCAGGAGCCAAACCATTCAGTGATTTCTAGACCAGTAGCAGAATTTTTAAATCTATTCTACAGCTAATTGTGAGCCAATTTAGAGCCTTTAAGACTGGAGTAATATGTTCGGAGCTTTTTGTTCTGGTCAGATCCCGATCTGCAGCGTGCTGAATGAGCTGCATCTGTTTGATGCCCTTTTGAGGGAGTCCAGTAAGAAGACCCTTACAATAATCAAGTCTACTGGGAATAAAAATATGGATATGGATTTTTACTGTTCTGCTTGGAGCATACAACCCTTCAGTCTGGATATGATTTCAGCTGGTAAAAGGCTGTTTTGTGATTGATTTTATAGGCTTGCTGAAATTCAGGTCTGAATCTATCAGCACACCATGATTTTGGACTTGGTCTTTACTTTCTAAAAGCAGTGACTCCAGGTGTTTTCTAACCGCAATCCTCTTTTCTTTTTTGCAGAAAACAATTACCTACATTTTGTTGTGGTTTAGCTGAAGGGAATTTGGGTTCATCGAGTTGTTGAGTTGCTCTAGACAGTGGCACAATAGCTTAATTGAACTGATATAATTCGAGGCTGTATCATCTTTTCTCCAAGTTTAGTCCTAACACTCAGAACAGGCAATAATAGCAAGGGTAAAAACAAAAAGAACACGAAAACTAGGGCAGCATCTGGGACCAGCAATGGAAAAACCTTCATACAGTCTAGAGACTTGGATTCCTCGAGAAACAACCGGTCAGCTGATCAGAACAAACTCTTAAGTGCACATGCAGCCGCTTGAGGGAGGCCCAGAAAGGAGTTCTGTGCAGAGCCCAGCAGCAGCATTTTGTCCTAACTGGAGACGTTTCAGACAGGGCTGGCTTACTCCTGAATCAAGTGCAGTACAATAATCCGGTTAAGAGTTGATAAAGGCACGGATGAATTATTTAAATTGGACGTGGTAAAAAAAGGCTTGACCTTTGCCAGCTGCCTGAGTTGAAAAAAGATGGACTTAACTACTGCACCAAAGTGCAATTTGAAAATCACTGTCCAACTTAAAAACTACGTTATAGACTGTTGCCCGGTTTGCCAATGGAAGGTAACCCAATCATACAACCACAACACCAATACATGGCTTGCATTTTCCTTAGATTCCTGCACATGCAAGGATTTATGTTTTGTAGACATTATATCAGACATGATGAATCTGATTACCAAACATATAGTAAAGAATGTGAAGTGCGCACTTTCTCAAGATGGAACCCAGAGAAAACACCAGAGGCCCTAGAATAGAACCCTGTGGAATCCCATAAAACAGCATGGTAGAGTGGGGCTCAGATGAGCAAATCTTAAATACATAGTTGTGTTTGTCAGAAATGATCTTATTAGGCACAGGCCTAGCACTAATCCAAGACCAACAAAAGCAGAATCCAGCCGCTTTTTGGATTCCAAAGAAAGAGGTTTCATACAAACCTAGTTTCAGTTTCAATCTTGTGACCAACTGATTAGTATGAAAATTGAAGGAGACACAAAATCAATGTAACACAATAATGGCTCGATTTCCCAAACTTCAAAAATCACATTTAGGAGCAGCTTTGCTACAAGTACTTAGCCTTAGCACTGCACAAAGAAGCGACTGATCAACAGTCAACATGTAGGGAATATGTAGACATAAAATACCTTCCCATTCCCAATCACACCAGTGAAAAACAGGTTGTTCTTCAATAAGAAATGGAGGAAAACTCCACATATGAAGGCCTCAGTTGGGATTTGAACCTGGAATTTCAGACTAGGGAAGGACACGCGCTAACCACAAGGTTATCGTGCCGTTGCAGATGCAAACTAATGTTTTGTTGTAAATATTTGTCAAGAAGGATCAGAACGCTCAAAAACATGTTTTTTAGCTTTGTTGAGTGTTGCGATTGTTTCCATGTTAGCATTAGCTTTGAGGTAGCCTGTGATACCTTTCCAAACCTCTGCTGCTGAAGGTAAACGTTTCCTTCTTTCTTTACGTCCTCGTCCATCATGACACGTCGCCCTTGTTGTCGTCTTAATCCACTTAAACCACGTATCGTGTCTCTGCTGTGTGTTGCGCCTCTATTTGTGCTGGTGTTTGTGGCTTCAACTTCCTGTTCTTGTATGTCTTCATTGTCACTTCTTCTCTTGCATTATCAGTTTGACAGACGTCAGTGCGGCGACTTCCTGTCGTATGCTTCTTAAAACTGGAACGTGCACGCACACGCACATATTCACAGAAAACCTGCCGTCCACAAGCTGAACTTCATCTTCTTGTTGTTTGTGTTTAAAGCAACAAGACGGCGCACTGTTTGACTTCAGTCTGTAACAATTGTTTTATTTTTACATTATTTTGTTATGTTTTGTGTAACTGGGATTTGGTGCGCAAGTGTCGCCTCTTCACACACAACCTTTCACGTTGTTGTTGCAGACTATTTAACCTCATCTATATTTATAGTTTTACAGTACACTTCCTTCTATGTCAACTATACTAGCTTCTGACAAAAGCTAATGGTGGGCCAGAGGAAGAGATCATCATCATCATCATCATCATCAATAATGGTCATGGTCGTAGTCCAAGGTGTCACTCAGCTGTTTCATGACAGACACGTGATTGGCCAAGTAGGATGACAGCTCCTCTGAAGGACAAACACATGACCAATCAGAAGGGAATGTGTCGTTATGCAACCAATCACAGTGTTAGATTGGACGACCTATCAGAAGAAAGCGTTGATTGAAGCAGAGAACGTTTAATCGTATGCCAAAGCAGAAGTGAGCATGGAATCAAGCAACAGATTAGAAGAGAGTGTGTTATCAAGCATTATTTAGAAGAGTGTGTTATCGTCTGGGCCAATCAACAGAGGGCATGTCAAATGAGCAACCAATCTGAATAAACAAATCATGCGACCAATCAGAGCATTTTATTCTGTGACCAATCAGAAAAGAAGAGCATTTAATAAGCATCCAATCAGAAAAAAATCTAATCGATCAAATTACCTATCAGGAAAGGGTCTTAATTCGTGCAACCAATCAAATGTAAGTATTGATTCAAGTGAGCAATCAAAGGAGAGCATTGAAATCTAACAACCAATCAGAAGTCTTCACTGAATTGGCATTCACCTAGAAGAATGATTCATTAGGTAACCAATCAGAGGAGAGCGTGTTATCAAGCAAATCACGAATGAAAACACTTACTCGAGCAACCAACCAGATGAGTGCATTTAGTCATGTGTCCAATAAGAAGTGAGCATTAAATCAAGCAACCAATCTGAAAAGG
The DNA here is from genome assembly GCF_059441095.1 of Idiotropiscis lumnitzeri. Taxonomy (NCBI): domain Eukaryota; kingdom Metazoa; phylum Chordata; class Actinopteri; order Syngnathiformes; family Syngnathidae; genus Idiotropiscis; species Idiotropiscis lumnitzeri. The sequence continues at coordinate 4,862,465 of NC_142404.1, read as the reverse complement.
CCAGTAAATCGTGTGTCCAATCAAAGTTGTGCAATGATTTAAGCATCCAATCAGAAGAAAGCATTTAATTATGAAACTAATGAAAAAAAAACAACAAAACCCGAGTCATATCACCAATTAGAGAGCATTTCATGAGGCAACCAATCCTGAGAAAGTGTCTTATCAAATGATTAATCAGAAGAATTTGTCAAATTGGCATTCAGAGGTGCGCTATAATCATGCAACAATCAGAAGTGACGATCAATTCAAGCATAAATTAGAAGAGTGTGTAATCAAGGTACTATTCAGAAGAGAGAACTGAATTGTGCCACTGCTCATCAGAGATGACTCACCCACTGGCAGGACCCCCAGCGCGGCAGAGGCGGAGGCAGAGCCGAGGCGGTTGCGGGCGATGCAGTGATAGGTTCCAGAGTCCTGAAGCTCCGCCCCTTCAATCTGCAGCCAACTGGAGAGCTCGAACTGCAAAGGACCTCCACGACTCTGGAGACGAACACGAAGAAAGGCTAGCCGCAAATTCGTTCCTCAGTTTCATGCAGTGGCGGAGCTAGATTGGGGGTCGCAGGGGCACTGGTCACGCATGAAATATGCTTGGACCCCCCCCTCCTCCCCGTGCTACGCTAGGCTAGCAATTCACTGTTTGGCTTTGTTTCATTCCGTTTTGTAGGGTCATGCATAAGCATCACCTGCACAGAGATGTGCGGGTCATCTCCGGGCAGGACGACATCGTCACGGTTGTCTCCTCCGTCCACGTCCAGGTTTACGGCTCCATCGCGTTTGTCCCTACGCCATTCCACTGCCGCCATCGGGAAGGCAAATACCTCGCAAAGGAAAACAAGATGGCTGCCGCTCCCGTTCACTTGACTTTTAGGGCCCACTTTGATCACCGGAACTGTGGTGAGGAAGGGATTTTGGGGTGAGCGTGAGCATGGGAGCCTGAGTAGTGTGAGTAAGTCTGATGGGTGTGTGTGTGTTTGACTTGTGTGTTTGTGTGTGCATTTAGTGTTGGCGTGTGCCTGTGAGAGCTTTTGTGTGACATATGTGTGAGTTTGTGTATATATGACAAAAGTATATATATGTGCACAGGCCTACTTACCAGTCTTGCAAGGTCCCCTCCCCCTGGTGTGCAGCTTGGGGTCCGAAAATGCAGCCTCTTTGAAGTGGCACATGTTTGCATATGTCACTCCGTCACTACCGCACACCGCCTCGCGCTCCTCGCAAACGCACACTTGCTCTTCTTCTTCCTCGTCCTCCTCCTCCTTCTCATCGTGGCCCCGTCCCCATCCAGCGGGTCGGGGGTCGGGTTGGCACCGCAGCCCGGCACCGCAGAGTCCAAAGCGGACGTTGGTGAGTCCTGGGTCACAGGCTTGCCCCTCCAGGTTGGCGCACTCTAAGCAGCAGCCGCAGCGGTCCGAAACCACACCGGCGCGGCAGCCGAGTGTCGCCGGGCAGAGGTCGGCTTGGCACGGGCCGCAGTTCGCTGGAGGGGCCGCTGCGTCGGTGACGGCGGTGGGCGGCAGGCCTGTTGGCTGGTTGTCAAGAGACCGGCACGGGCACGGGTTTGGGCAGAGAGCCAGGAGCATAATCACAACCGGCAGAAACATGACCGTCATCCTGCGCGAACTCTTCCGTACAAAGCGTGTTCCGTGAGGCACGAAACAGCCTTTTGGAAAAATAGAAAAATCTGTTAAGTTATTGTTTTTTCTTAAATTGTAAACAGCTGAGCCGCTCGCGCTTCTTCCAACTACACGTGTGTAAAAATCCCGCAATAACGCAAACATTTCCTGTTGGTTCCTTTAAAGTAAAATCTTGACCGGAAGTGTGTTTTTGATACTAGTCCCGATATTTTGACGGTAATGTTTTTATTTAGAAAAGACACACGATGAAGATAAATCCTGCTAAACTGAACTAAAACTGCTAAAAGAACACAGTTGAAACTTTTGCAGACTGTCATTTTCTTTGTTTTCGTGTTACTGCACTCAACACGCACACGCGCGCATACAACAGCTGCTCCTCTCATCATGTCTGTAGACCACCTGGATTAAAAAAAACGCCATTCCAGGACGGTTCTAGAAATCCCGAAGGCGCAGCGAGACGCCTTTTCCACTTACTTCAAAGAATAAAAAATAAATAAATAAATAAAGAGGGGAAAAGCGCCAGCGGTGTGGTGATCATCGTTTTCCTAACCCTAGTCCTCTTTCGGAGTTAGTGTCCGCAAATAGCACAAATGTTAGGTTTGTGTGTTTGCGGCACACCGCCACCAACCAAACCCCGCCCACACGTCATATGAATAGGATTTTATACCGCATATACTTGTGAACTGTTTATGGAATATTAACAAAAGTGTGATTTGAACATTAAACTTTAAAATTTTCATTCATTAACAAAGGGGAACTTGTTTTCTTTTTTTTTAGTAATAACCGAGCTACTTTCAAAATGCATAAAAGTACTGTATATAGTGTAGTTGTAGTTGTTTTTGGAATGAGGGAGGAAACCGGAGTACCCGGAGGAAATCCACAGAGGCACGGGGAGAACATGCAAACTGTACACAGGAATGCTGGAGCCAAAATTGAACCCACGACCTCTGCACTGTGAGGCCAACATACTAACCAGTCGTCCACCGTGCCGCCTAGTTGTAAATTTCAGAATTATTTCAATAATGTGTGTACCGCAGCTACATGGTAGCATCAAGTTGCGTAATTGGAATGCTGAGGTTGGATAGTTGTCTTGCAATATTAATGGTGGAAAAGGGGCTTAAGCCTTGCATGGATCTTTATTTCTTTCACAAAGATATTTTACACAACTTGATAAATTATATAATAACAGACAGTGCAATGGTGTTAATGGAGTGATGCTTTCAAAAATGTGTGTGGGGAAGAAGAAAAATTTATCAAAAGCCGGAAATTGAAAATTAACAAAATGTGAAAAATATGATGAGATCGATGGAAAGACTGTCAAACTTTATTTAAAAAACTTTATTCACAAACAAATCACCTGCGATGAACAAATTGCAAAATTAAAAAAAAAAATCTGCGTTCCTGAGCTCACTTTTGCGATGTGTTCAAGCACGCATGTAACATTCAAATTAAATAAAAAAAATATTCAAAGCTTCTCATTGGTTGTTGACAGTGTCTTTGGAGTGTGGGGGCCACTGGTGCTGATTCCAGAGAAGTGATTGGCTGGAGCTCCTGAGCCGTCATCCGCAAACTTTCTCTGTGTGACCCCCCCCCCCCCCACACACACACACCCCCACACGCACGCACACACACCCACACACACACATGCACAGGTTACAATCACACACACACGCACACACACATTCAAGTTACAATCACAAACATAAAGCTTGCAATCTCACACATGCAAATTGTCAGCCACATAGCATAATTGCCTAAATCATTTTCCAATATTTTTGAAAAACAAGAAAAAATATTTTTAGACCACATAGGTATTTCTTTTGGGTTTTTTTGTTGTTCGTCTACTTTCTGGTGAAAATTGTTGTTTCAATATCAATTAAAAAAACCTCTATACTAAAAATTGTTTCTTGTTTTTGAAAAATATTTAAAAATGACTGAGGCAATGATGCTTTGTGGTCGACAATATGCAGGTTGCAATCTCATGAATATGAGACGTGTCAATTACGTGTGTGTAAATGTGCCTTGACTCACGTGAACGTTTTGTTGTCGTGCCGTTCCTTTTGTCTTTGCTTTCTTCTCATCACACGGAGAAGTGCTAGCAACAGGCTGCAATGTGGCCAGGAGGGCGGGGAGGGCAAACATGGACAGGAATCGAGCCTTCAACAGGAGGTACGCTGGATTGGTGCCCAAACGATCCTTCACCAAAGCACGCAGTAAACAACCTACACCACCATCAAGGAAAACAACATCATTCACACTGTACATGCGCATACGTGCGTGTGCATGAGTCCGCATGTGCACCTGTTTGGTCGGAAGTTCTGTCAGGCATGTAAGGGGACTTGGTTTGCGTCTGGGCATGGCACTCGAGAAGTTGCACAGCATTCCCAGTCAGCTGAGTTTTGTTGGCAAGGAGTGAAGTAAGCGCGCTGAGGCTGCTGCTGCACGGTGGCAGGTAGGGTAAAGAAACGCCCAGTCGGGGCACAGCCACGCCCCCCGAGCCGCTAAGCCAATTACTAACCGTTGCCGGTGACTCCGGAAACACCAGGGAGGGGTCGATGTTTAGATCTGCCCTCTGTGAAGGCACGGGGGAGGAACCACTGGCAGAGAGGAGGGGTCTGAGGGCGGCACTTAGCACAACAGAGGGACATTGCAGGAGCTGGACATGCCCACTGGGATGAGCAAACCAAGACGACGGGTGCGCCAGTGGAGGTGGAGTCACCTGTTTGGCTCCACCCTCTTTGGGTTTTGACTTACGCCAACCTCGTCTCTTCCTTTCACTGGCGGAAGCCTGCTGATAAACACATCACATTCACAAGTACAACAGGGCCTCTGGCAGTTGGTGTGCGTGTATTGGCATTAGTGCATGTGGCCTTGGTTGTGTGTACATGTGTGTGAGCGTGTGCGTGAGAATGTGTGCTTGCAAGTTTGAATGTGTGCCCGTATGCATGTGCGTGCATCTGTGTACACGTAACCATGTGTGTGTGGCTACGTTCGTGTAATTTGTTTGTGTATGCACGCATGCATGTAAATCCTGACATGTAGAGTAAGAACTTGGACCATTACTGAAAATCTAACCTGTAATTGGAGCGCCTTGTGAGTCAACTTCCTGACTCGTTTCCCTCCATTGTTGAGAACTCCGCCCCCGGAATCATCATCCCGCCCCCGCTTCTTCCCCTTGGCCAATGGCTTGGGGGTGTGGTGGGTGTAGTCATGGTCAAAATTGACAGTGGAGGAGGGCGGGACCAAGGCAAGTGTGTCAGACGAGGAGGCGGGAGAGGGTTGTGCTAGAAGGGGCATCGTCAATGGCAGGTGGGTGAGGCCCACAGTCCGGGGTGGAGACACAAAGGACACAGAAAGAGGGGGCGAAGTCAGCAGGCAGATAGGAGGAGGAAGAGTGTGGGGCAGGATGTGGTGCGACGTCTGTGGGGACAGAGGAGCAAGTCAATCACGAGCTCAATCAAAATATGTCAATCAAAGGACACGGAGAGGAAAAAAGTTAACCTGTGATTGGACTGGTAAAGGAGGCGGAGCATGAGGAGGAATGGTCAAAAAAGGGGGTGTGGTCAGTAGGCAGACTGAAGTGGGTGATTGCGTGAGGAGGCGAATGGGCGGTGCCTGTTGCATCACGCCCACCGGCTGTGTGCTTGGGCGCCTGGCCAAGGCCAACATACTTCGCACAGTGTTGGGATTCCTGACGCGCGGGGGCTTCCGCTGGGGGTTCTGCCGGGACACTTGGCGAGGCACCCGGCCAGCCTTCCGCAATGGCGACCGCGGGGGTGGCAGAGGGCTTGCATGCCGGGGCGGCCTCGGAAGCTTTCGTAGGGGCGAAGTCAGCTTCTCTCGACTTCGCTTTAGGATGATGTCCTTGCAGCCCGAGATGTCCACAATCATGGCGCGGAGGAGAAGCTTGAAGACGGGGGTGGAGCTCAGCGCCATCTTGTCCCCGAGAGCGTCAGCCAGAGTAGGTGCGGCCGGGCTGGGCATTAGCACGTTACCCACCCAGGGTAACACGGCCCTCTGTAGCATGTAGTTCATCTCTGTGTCGGTCATGTGCCCCTTCTTGGGGCGATGGTGGAGGTTGTTGCACTTGTTGGCCTGGTGAGACAGGTGCAAGCCCAGCTGCTCCTGCGACACCATCAGCATGGCGCCGTCCGCGAGTCGCTCCTCCCAGGTCAGCTCACGGGGCGGCGGGCCCACCACCACCGAACGGCCAAACTTGGCCACCACCGTGGACCGTACAGATGCTGGTCCTGATGGGTGGGAGCCAGGCGCCGGCGCCAGCGTCACCAGCTGTGTTTTCAGGAAACTGAACTTTTGACTTTCTTCCTGTGGGATCCAGTCGTGCATGGGTGGGACCAAATAATAAGCTTCCTCCTCCTCTTCCTTTTCCTCCTCTTCCTCCTCCTCTTTATTATTTCCCTCCACTGGCTCTTCATTGTCATTTTCTTGCTCTTCATCATCAGTGTCCATGTACAAAATCTGTTTTTCATCCATTTCGTCCTGGCTGCTATCCGTATCCCCATCTTTGACTTTCTGCAGACGCCTCCTTATGCTTGAGGGCATGTTGGTTTTCGCCGTCGTCTTGGTCTTGCTGACTTCGGAGGGCTTCGGTCTTTTTCTTTTTGCCTGTTGGAGAAAAACACATACACACATACACATGTATGAAGAAGGTTCCAGTGTGCGTTGTACCAACACTGAATGCTTGTGTACCTTTGAAGGCTTTTTTGCACGTCTCATCAATTTTTTCCACTCTCGAAGACACTGAGCGTCGTTACGGTTCGGAATTTCTGCGGCGATTTTAGCCCAGCGACCTGCCGACCCACCATCCACATGGCAAACGTTCATGAGCACAAATAAAAGTGTCACAAGAGTTCTAACCAAGGTTATAGCAATGGACACAGACCGGCGCCATGTTTGTCCAGCAGCTGGATGAGGAGTTGGCGCTCGTGGCTGTCAAAAGCTCCTTTCTTGGTTCCTTCCTTCAGGCAGTCCAAATATCTGAGGCATTCGACAAAAGCAGCATCAGTCACATCTGTCCCGTCAGTTATGTCTGTCTTGTTCATCCTGTCAGTCACGTCAGTATTGCCAGTCTCGTATAGCCCAATCCTGGTACTCCTTACCGGTCCCTGCAAGCTCCGTCAGTGCGTCCTGGAACCTCCAAGCGGATTTTCCACCACATCTTCTCCCCGTGGCGTGCGACTGCTCTCAGCAGCAACTGTGGAGCATGCGAGCAAGAAAGTGGATTTATTATTTAGATAACTGGACTGGACACTGCAGAACCATACGATGTCACCACGGACCTGATCCTCTTCTTTTGACCAGGCTCCTTTCTTCAGCCGGGGGTCTAGAACTGAACACCATCTATAGATCAGCTGAGGCGTGTCGCGACCCTCCATAAAGTAGCTGACTGAGGAGGTGGAACAAGGAGAAGTGTGGTCATATGCGTCTGTGCTGCATGCACCACGTGTGTTCTTACTCTGCGTGTACGGTATGAAGTTCCCGATCCGCATCTTGGCAACCAATTGCGTGAGCTGCTTGTCCTCGTCGGGGGTCCAGGCACCGTGCTTTAGAGAGGACGAGATGAACCTCTGGAACGTCTGCAGGCACATGAAGGCGGTGCGGCCCGTCTGATAAAACAACGGACGAATGTTATCACACAACCTCACTGTGATCTACCCGCAGATTTCCGGGGGCTCCTACCCCCAACTCCTGAGCGATGCGGTCCCAGTTTCTCTCCTGGTTTCTACTGCTGACCTCCTTGAGCCGTTGAATCTCATCAGCGCTCCAGCGGGTCTTGTTGACGGCGGGATGCAGGAAGTTCTGCCAGAAAAGACGAAGATCGTCTGCCTCGCGAACACCTTCAAACTGACAAAGATGGTTTTAGCCACATGCTAGTCCAGAGGAGCTTAGCACTCACAGACAATCTTCGACTTGCGCTCACGTACATCGATCTTGGCGATCTTGTGCCAGTCGTGGTCCTCGTACTGACCACCAAATAGCTCCTCCTCCTTTTTCACTCTGGCCAATCACAGCACACCAGTGTAAGCAGCTAACCACGCAAGCACACTCAAACAGGATGCTAATAACATGCCAGATATATGCACAAGTACAGAAGAACCTGTTTTCATATGATTTGGTTTTTGACAACTTCCTTCACAGAAATTTTGCTACAGTTCCTGATTCATTTCATGAATTGTGTGAAACTTTCAATGGACGGTAAGGCAGGGCTTCAAAATGAAATGGAAACAGAAAGTGTAGTGACATGGTGCTATTATAACGGTGTGCTTTTAATTTGAAGGCCTGACTTTCAAAAGGGGCGGCACGGTGGCCGAATGGTTAGCACGATGGCCTCACAGTGAGAGACAGCATCGGGCGTGGGTTCGATCCCGGCTCCGGCCATCCTGTGTGGAGTTTGCATGTTCTCCCCGTGTTTGCGTGGGTTTTCTCTGGGTAGTCCGGTTTCCTCCCACATTCCAAAAACATGCATGGCAGGCCAATTGAACACTCGAAATTGCCCCTAGGTATGAGTGTGAGCGCGGATGGTTGTTCGTCTCTGTGTGCCCTGCAATTGGCTGGCAACCAGTTCAGGGTGTCTGTTCGTCTCTGTGTGCCCTGCAATTGGCTGGCAACCAGTTCAGGGTGTCCCCCGCCTACTGCCCGAAGATAGCTGGGATAGGCTCCAGCACCCCCCGCGACCCTAGTGAGGACAAGCGGTACAGATGATGGATGGATGGATGGATGGACTTTCAATAGGATGAGATGCATCAGAGCGTTGTTGAGCACTTTGGGAGAGTTGTAGTTAAAGTTAGCAAGGTAGAAAGCCTGGACACCTGTTGGAACCTTTTGCGACAATAAGAATGTAATAAATAAGACGAGAAACAAAAATTGAATTATAGAATTCAAGAAAGAACTCATAGCAAAGTACTGAAATGGCTTCTCTTGTTTCCTTTCTTGTAGTCTTCCATTCAAGGGAGGAGCAGGTTTGCCAGTTGTGACCAAGGCCACCCCATAACACTCTCTCGCCACCACATGGATGTGGGTAAAGTTTTATATTGGCATTTTTTTTTCTGGCATCTTCACACGGATGCAGTATTCGTAGACCCTTTGATGCTTTGCCAAAATGTTTTATATTGATTGCATATTGTGCTTTCTAGATGTTTTGAATGAATGAATCATTGATCGTAGTATGCAAAATGGTGTCAAGATGTCTGTGATCATTGATCACTCTGATTGACTGTTAGTTACCAAATCAGTGCATGAGTTTGAAGAAGACTATGACACAGTACACAAAACAGTTTGTCAAGTCTGGTTGCCGCGGCCACTTCAACTTGTGGCTTGTGGCCATATCAGACATACGGCTTTGATACGATTCGGTGTTAGTCAGACTTTCTCTTTCTCGAAAAGATTCATCACAAAAACCGAGGTCCCATTGTAAACACAAATGCGACGTCATACTTGATGGATTCAATGTCTTTCTCCAGACTTTCGATGTGAACTTTGACCTGCTGCTTGTCATCTTCTGATTTGTCAGACGAAGATAACTTCTTACTCAAGTAGTCCACCCTGAAAAACATCAAGAGAAAGATGTCGTTGAAAGACTGGAATGACAAGGGGAAGAAGGCGCGAGAAAGTGAAAAGGGAGACGAAGGAGAATGATGAGACAGAAGAAGAAAGAGGAGGTGGAGAAGGAATACTTCAACCTAGACAGCTTGGGCTGGATGAGTCTCTTCATACTGTCTCTGGACACTGAGTCAATGAGCAATGTCTTCTGCCAACTCTCCCCTGAACACACAAACAAATGACAATGTAGAGGACGAAAAAGGTTGTGTTGGTGGGGACCACAGTGACGCATCGATCAGTGGCTTCACATCGTTTGACTTTCATCTTGGTGTTGCTGAGGCAACCCTTCATCTTCATCATTCTCTCCTTTGTGTCACAATTTGGAGGAGGACCCTAAGGGCAGACAGATTAGCGTTGCGATCGGTGGAAAGGTCACATGAGTCAAAAGTCAAGCGATGATTAGTTGAAGACCTCACCAGGCCCGTGACTTTGTCCTTGAAGTAGGGCTTCAAAAAGTGACCCAGGAATAAGGTGCCCTGCTTCGGGTACGCCGAGGAGGCGAGCTCTTCTTTGGATGCTTCTCTGATTGGCCCGGACAGCTGAGACAGTGCTTCCTTCTACACACAGTGTACAAAGTGTAGATTTTATGTGTGTGGTGAAGACAGGTAACACGCATGAGGATCTGCTCTAAACAAAATGGATGGATGCATGCATACTGCAGCAATAAAAATATATTTTTTTTTTTCCGGGTGGAACGATTTGATTTGGTTGTACTCAGTGGACATACGACTCAATATGGTACGGCGCAGTTCGAGAGGGTAAGATGCAATTACTTTTTCGTTGGCATTTTCCATACATTTGCATTAACTTGTCAGGACTGAAAATGTGCCATTTTCTTCAACGGTATCCTCTGCAAAAGTTGATTCGTTACATGTCTCGATATATTTCAAAGTAGAACAATTCGATCCGATGCCCTCGCAACTTTTCAATCAAAAAACTGTTTTATATATTGTGTATTAGTGTACCTGTGATTGCGTGTGTGAGTACAGGTGAGTGTGTCGGTGAGCATGTGTAAGTGTCAGTGTGTGCGCGTTTGTTTGTGCCTTAGTGACCTGTTGTCGCTGGTTGTACGACAAAAGAGTTTCCAGCTGCTTGAGCTTCTCTTGAAGGATCTGTTGGTACACCAAGTTCATCTGAAGACACGATTCCACGTTCATGGACAGGCCCATCTGATGTCAACCCACAAACACACACGTGTTAGCATGTTGTTGAGCAGTCATTTTTAGAAACGTCTGACGGTCCACTGACCTCACTTTCACTGCTGCTGTTATTGCCGTCATCATCATCTAACAAACACAGAGACACCATGACAGTGAGTCAACAAACGACCACTTGACAGGAAATGGAACCAGCGGCTACCTGACATGATGAGGGGGCTGTGTGGTCCCAGAACGTTCTCCAGGTTCTGGATTTCCATTTCGATCTTTTGCCTCTCAGCCAGCAAACCTGCAGTTGACTGAACGCACGCCCACATATACACACACGCATGCACACCAATGGACTTGTTGAATATGAACTTGTTCCATCTAGTTTTTAATCAGTGTAGCTTGTTTTCTGCCTCATTTTGAGCTCATTTCTGGAATCCAAGCATATAATGCCACCACTGAATATATTCAAGTACATTTTTTTAAAGCATAGAAAAAAAGGTCTTGCCTAGCCTGTGCATGGTGACATAGCAAAGCTTTGGATTGGGGATCAGCACAGCTTTTGAGAAGAAGATAATGATTAGACGCCCAATCTCTGTCAGGATCGGGTATCGGCGAGGAGGGGGAGGACCCAAAATGCGAGGAAGCAGGAAAAGGTGTAACTTAAGGGAATTTATTAAGGAACCAAATTAATGACAAACAACGTGGCAGGGTGCAAAATAACAAAGGCAAACTTAACGTGGCTAAACCGGGGAACGAGTGCTGAGGGGAAACGCCCCACTCAGCTGACAAAATAAACAAAACCCAGGACATGGCAAAAAGGTGAAAAATAATAACAAAAAACCTGACATGACCGACACGGGTCATGACAGTACCCCCCCCCCCCCCCCCCTTAAGGGACGGATCCCAGACGTCCCAAAACAAAAAAGAAAAAACAAAATAAAACAAGATCATCGGACGCCGCCGAGACAGGAACTTGGAGCGGCGGTTGATTCTCGAGCGCCGCCGAGGCCGAGACGAGATGTGGCGGCGGTTCGTCGTGCACCGCTGAGGCAGAGGCGTGGCGCGGCTGCGGATCATCGGGCGCCGCCGAGACAGGAACTTGGAGCGGCGGCGGGTCGTCGGACGCCACCGAGACAGGGACTTGGAGCGGCGGTTGATCGTCGAGCGCCGCCGAGGCCGAGACGAGATGCGGCGGCGGTTCGTCGGGCGCCGCTGAGGCAGAGGCGTAAAGCGGCGGCGGTTCGTCGGGCGCCGCCGAGACAAGACCCTGGAGCGGCGGCGGATCGTCGGGCGCCGCTGAGACAGGAACTTGGCGCGGCGGCGGATCATCCGGGCGACGCCGAGACAGGAACTTGGAGCGGCGGCGGATCGTCGGGCGCCGCTGAGACAGGAACTTGGAGCGGCGGCGGGTCGTCGGACGCCGCCGAGGCAGAGACGAGAAGCGGCGGCGGTTTATCGGACGCCGCCGAGGCAGAGACGAGAAGCGACGGCGTGTCGTCGTCCACCGCCGAGGCAGGAACCGGGAGCGACGGCGGGTCGTCGCAGGCTGCCGAGGCAGAGGCGAGAAGCGGCGACGGTTCATCGTCCACCGCCGAGGCAGGAACCGGGAGCGACGGCGGGTCGTCGAAGGCCGCCGAGGCAGAGGCGAGAAGCGGCGGCGTGTCGTCGTCCACCGCAGAGGCAAGAACCTGGGGCGCCGCCAATGCAGAGACGAGAAGCGGCGGCGTGTCGTCGCCCTCCGCCGAGGCAGGAACTTGCGACGGGCGCAGGACATGCGCCGTCGGATCATGGACCTGAGGCGGACGCGGGACGTGCCCCGCCGGAACGTGAGCTTGGGGCGGACGCAAGTCGTGCTCCGCTGGAACGTGAACTTGGGGCGGACGCAGGACGTGCTCCGCCTGAACATGGACTTGGGGCGGACGCAGGACGTGCTCCGCTGGAACGTGAACTTGGGGCGGACGCAAGACGTGCTCCGCTGGGACGTGAACTTGGGACGGACGCACAAGGTGCTCCGCTGGATCGAGAACTTGGGGCGGACGCAAGACGTGCTCCGCTGGAACGTGAACTTGGGGCGGACGCAAGACGTGCTCCGCTGGAACGTGAACTTGGGGCGGACGCAAGACGTGCTCCGCTGGAACGTGAACTTGGGGTGGACACAGGGCGTGCTCCGCCGGAACGTGAACTTGGGGCGGACGCAGGGCGTGCTCCGCCGGAACGTGGACTTGGGACGGACGTAAGTCGTGCTCCGCAGGGACATGAGCTTGAGGCGGACGCAGGACGTGCTCTACCGGGACATGAGCTTGAGGCGGACGCGGGACGTGCTCCGCCGGAACATGAGCGTGAGGCGGACAAGGGACGTGCTCCGCCGGAACATGGGCTTGGGGCGGACACAAGACGTGCTCCGGAACGGGGCTCAGCCGCTGGCGGGGAGCCGGGACGGGCTCAGCCGCTGGAGGGGAGCCGGAACGGGGCTCGGCAGCTGGCGGGGAGCCGGAACGGGGCTCAGCAGCTGACGGGGAGCCGGAACAGGACTCAGCAGCTGGCGAGGAGCCGGAACGGGACTCAGCAGCTGGCGAGGAGCCGGAACGGGGCTCAGCAGCTGGCGGAGAGCAGGGACGGGGCTCAGCAGCTGGCGGGGAGCCGGAACGGGGCGCAGCAGCTGGCGGGGAGCCGGAACGGGGCTCAGCCGCTGGCGGGGAAGCGGCGGCGGGCCGGGCGCAGCAGGCGGCCCGGGCGCAGCAGGCGGCCCGGGCGCAGCCGAGACGGGGGGCCTGATCCCTATCAGCCTGCCGCCATAGGGAATCAGGGGACCGGGAGACACGAGGGACCGAGACTACAGGTGCAGTTGATCGTGAGCTATGAAATGCCGGGGGAACGTGGTCAGGTGCGGAAACCGACGGTGAACGAGGTGAGCGAAGTGGCCGTGACTTTCGTGATTTGCGGCATGAAGCGCGCGAGGTGGAGTGGGAGGTGGTCTCAAAAAACTCAAAGGAAAAGGGTGTCAAGAACTGTTCGGGGGGAGGAAGGTGATCGGTCTTAACTGAGTCCGGGTTGCGCTGGGCGTCTAACAGATTATAGATGTATTCGAAGTCGTCCTCGTGGTCCGATTCGATAAAAACGTGGGGGGCATAGTGCTCAAAATCATATTTGGTATCGGGAACTACCAAAAAGTGAGGGGGTGCCTGGGCTTGGTGCTCGAAATTATCCTCATAATCTGAGTCGATGATGAGGTGGGGAGGTATGACCGGTTGGTAATCTACACCGTGGTCGCCAGGCTGATGAGGGCTGGGTCCTTCTTTTTTGGTCGGTGCATTCTGTCAGGGTTCGCCAGTAGGCGAGGTGGGGAAGGACCCAAGATGCGAGGAAGCAGGGAAAAGGGTAAATTAAAGGGAATTTATTCACTCAATCAAACAAGGACAAATAACGTGGCAGGGTGCAAAAATAACAAAGGCAAACTAAACGTGACTAAACTGGATCAAATGACGAGGAACAAAGACAGTGACAAATACTGGGGGACGAGAGCGAGAGCGAGAACAAGAACGAGATCAGGGAGCGGCCGTGACAGTCCGAAAAGGAGCAGCGGGAGCGAGAACGAGATCAGGGGGCGGCTGCGACAGTCCTGGTATGGAGCAATGCACCGACAATGAGTTGTCGGCACGAGGTGTTCAAATAATCCAGTCATTAGGGGAGCGGATGGGAATCAGGTGTGTGAGGCTAACGGGGAACAGGTGCGTGGCTGGTGGGGAACGAGTGCTGAGGGGAAACGCCCCACTCAGCTGACAAAATAAACAAAACCCAGGACATGGCAAAAAGGTGAAAAATAATAACAAAAAACCTGACATGACTGACACGGGTCATGACCATCTCAGCTTGTCACATCAATCATGAGGGACAGACATGTTGGAAGCTTTACAGTTTTAGACACCTCACACTCAAACCAAGTATGTACATATAATAGTATGAAAATAATATGTGTTGCGGTATGTACTAGGTAGTGGAATGAATGTGTGTGTTGCGATGGTGAGAAATTACAATGCCGTTCATGGAGTGAATGGTAACTGCAATGTAAACAAGCCACCAATGTCAAACTCCAGTCCTATGGTGAGTCACATTGACGCAACGCTGCAATTTGTAGTTGTAAATCTGGATATAAATTTTTATGAAAAGCACTTTTTTACAGCTCCAGCTGTTGTGACATGTGCTATATAAATCAAATTGTATTGCATTGTCTTTCTCCATCCAAAGGGTTTTCTTCAATCTTGCTTTGTTCTTGTTGTAGTTAGGTATCACCAAAGCAAAATATAAACCGTATCTTCACGAACACAGGATGCACCGTATTAAAGGGTGCAGTCTCAGTAGCGGGTGCTATTTCTGTATTTAACACTTATGGCGCGCCGCATTATTAGATACAGGCATGTCAAAACATATCTTAGCTTAGCATGCATACTAAATACATACACTAGCTAGGCATTGTAGTATTCAGTTCTACTGAAATATTTCTTCAACTCTTACTGACTATACCATCAAAATCCTAGCTTGACATGATCGTCACATGGCCACAAACTAGTTTGATGTCATCATCACGCAGCCCCTCAGACAGCATGCTGAGTTTCATGACAACTGAACTAGCAGTGAAAGCAAACACATTAACTTCATAGTACTTGGACACAATTACAATGTAGGCATGTCACTAGTCACTAGTCACAAGATTTCACATAAAAACCAAAACTATCACCCGATATCAACTGAACAACATATTAGCAAAGAACAAATCAACCAAAACAAGGAACAAAGAAATACTATCAACACAGAACGTGTCTCTCTCATCCCATCGATATCCAAAATGCTGCAAAGCATTCTGGGAGTGTTTCAGCCTCAGCCAATCATGGCTGGTTTGTGAAATGTGGTGTGCTTTAGGAAGCGAATGTGTTGTTCTGTTTTTTTTCAAACCGTGACTAACAGTGGGTGGTAACTGACTGTTTAAATGCACCCAATAAACACAGTATACTGTGAAGGGTCTGGTGGCAAGGGTCCTAACAGGAATGCCCACTGTCAGCATTTAGTCGAACAATGAGAAGGATCTAGTCAGAACCGGGGTCTTCCCAACATGACACAGTATCCCGCAGTGGGCCTTGGTGATGAGATCTAGCTGAATATTATAGCATTAGATTTATGCCACAATCATGTCAGTGTAATGTAATACCGCGTAGGAAGTGTTTTGTCCGTAAAAAAATGTGTTTTGTGTGTAAAAAACCCTCAAAGTGTATGCACAGACTTGGCTAGCAATGATGTCATTCATTCGCGCAGGCTTTCACACACGCTAAAAATACATTTGTTCCCCGCCACACCGAATAAACCCACTTTACGAAGTACATTGTAGCAATGGTGATTTTGGATGTTTTATTATTAGTCAAATTTTATATTGTCAAAAAAAAGGGTTGAATTTTTTTTTTTGTTTTTCTTTTTAGATTTTGTTAAATAAATTAACATTTCTTACCATAAATAAGAGAAAAAAAGTACTAAATGTGACAGTTTTGAGAGCTAATGGGCATGGAGTGTGGCCGAAAAATTTTCACAATGTACAAAAACTGCATGTGTGCACATGCTTTTGTGCGTAAGTGCAGCTTACCTGCCTCGCCTCCTGGTCCGTGTCCACACTGGAATCATCATCTAAACGAGAGACAATACGTTAAATGTCTTTTAGAGTCATTAATCAGAGACACACACACTTTGTGTTGTAACTTGGCTCGTCCCCATTTGGCATTAACACACGAAGGCATTCAAAAGTGTCAAAATACAATACAATACAATAAATTGTATTTATATAGCGCATTTCACAACAGCTGGGGCTGTAACAAAAGTGAAAAGATAACCTGTGTCGTCACTGCTGACTTGTTGGAGTTCACTGATGCTGGCCCCCAGACGTCTTTGTAAAAGATCCACTTGCTGCTGGATCCTCTCTCTCTGCTCGCACAACGACATGACTATGCACACACACACACGCATAGATGGAGACATCTTTGCAGATATTTATTTTCAAAACATTTCTCAAAACTGCCCACAAGCGCAGCACTCCAGCAGTGTTGGTTGGCAAGGCCCAGCGGTAACTTAAAACAGTGTTTTGTTCTAAGACGTGCTAAAGACAGCTAATATGGCACAATATTTGCAAAGTATGAAAATTATTTTCTAAGTAAATAAAACTGAGTTAACTGAGTTAAAATATTTAACTGGGTAAAAAATGTTTGGATTAAAATATATAATATATAATATATATATATATATATATATAATTATATATATATACACACATATACATATATATATATATATATATATATATCAGAATCAGAATGTCCCTTATATATTTTCATATATATATATATACGCAATAATAATAGTATAATACAATAAATAAAATGCAATACTTTAGAAGTAGCAAACATTTTTTCTGTCGCCTAGAAATGTTAAAATATATTCAAAATTTATCTACGCGCGCACTTACACACACACACACAGGTTACAGTACACCACGATATTATCTGTCTATTTACACTGTAAGTACACGATTATTGTTTTGGTCGGAACTCTGACGTACCTTTTCGTTCACTTTCAAGTAATTTCGACGTCGTTCAATCAACGTTGTGCTTGGTTTTGTGTTTTAGCATATTACCCAGCAGGCTTTGCGTCAAAACAGCACAAGCAACCCTCCGACATGGTGGCACAGCACGGCGTCATAATCAACGTGCCCCGAGAACTTTTATAATGTCAAAGGATTTAAAAGAAACGTAAAGGATGATCCTAAAAAGTAACCGACACATAAACAAGAATGAGTTCCTCTATTCAGGCTTCGAATGGCTTCCTTGTTCGTCATCTCCGGTGGGCAGCCCTTTAGTTCCGGATCATTTTTGGGTTTTTTTTAGACGATTTCTGTTGTTATTTTGCTCTATTATTTTCAATTTACGATGCTTTTGGACAAACTTTACGATTGTAGATTAAAACAAAATATAATACGTTTCATAAAGAAAAAGAGGACATAAATAACATGACGTCATGAAGGAGGGCCATTTATTTATCTTCTGTATCGCTTATCTTCATTTGGGTTACGGTTTTAAGTCTAGCCAAATATGTAAAAGTAAGTTGGAATGCTTGTTTATGTTCCGACATTGACTGGTTAGTTGTTCGTCTCTTTGCCCTGACTTTGACTGGCGACCAGTTCATTATTTGGAGGAAAAAGATTTAGTAATTTCTTCAATAGTTGCATAAATTGCTCATAAAATGTGGTCTGATCTTATAAATCTCCATCATGTACTAACAGAGTCTGCTCAAGATATTACCGCAAAAATAACGTTTTTGTTTAAACTAACACATAAACATTGAAAAGACATGAAGGGAAAAGTAAATCCTTGGAATCAATAATTGGAGATGATCTCAAGAGCTATTCAGACCAGACGTCACAGGAATTTTGCTCAATTTCAAGTTTTGTATAGAGGAATGGTCCAAATTTAATCCTGATCTTTTTACACGTGATCTGCAATTACAGGAAACGTTTGGTTGCAAATATTGCTGCCAAACGAGAAGACGAGACCAGTTCTTAAATGCAGGTTTTGACGTACTTTTCCTCCCAGTTCAATCAATGATTACAAAATATGTTTATAAAAATATGAATAAAAATGCAATCGTTTGCGTGGTATTAGTTGAAGCAGAATCTGTTTGATTTTTCTTCTTTGTTTATTCTAATGATGTATATACTCTGGCTTCCACTTTATGTCCTGAGATTTACAGGTGACCAGGCCATTGTTTTGTCAATAATTTGGAAACACAAACAATCGAGTGTTTTTTCACTTTAAAAAAATCCTGAATTAAAGATTAATACTTTTTATTTTTTTGGTATTTATCTTTACAACCTGGACGGACGTCGGCCTAACACTTCAGAGGTGCAGGGTTCAAATACGTTCTGGGGTTGTCGTGTTTTGAGTTTGCAGCTCGGATAATGGATGGATCCTTATGAACTGGAATGACGTTCAGTTCACAGCTCGGTAATATCTAGTGTGAATGGCTTTAATTTCATGATCTCGTCATGTGTTTGAGACAATTTGATTGTGAAGGTGTTTCCAAACTATTGACTGGTACTGTATGTACTCTGCAATTGGTTGGCGACCAGTCCAGGGTGTACCCCACCTCCCAACCGAAGTCAACTGGGTTATGCTCCAGCCCCTCCAATGACAACAAGCGCTCTACAAAACATATAGATGAACTAATAAATAGGGAAGTGAGTAAAAATAAACTTTATTGTTTGTTAAAAGTGATGAGACGTGACATGACGTCTTTGCAATCACTGTCCATTCAAAAGGCCTCATATCACGGATGGAGACAAGTCTAGCGGCGTCGATACAATATGTCCCAGGAATTCCTCCACTTGAGCGCTCGCAGCTGATTGGCCGACAGCTCTGGGTTCCCAAATGTCAAAGGACTGAAGACGTAATAGGACAGGAAGACACACACCAACACGACAAAAGAACACCCCAGCAGCATACGGCGGTGTGTGTCCTTGCTGAAAACACACGGATGCACATGCGCACACATATTTCTGGGGTGAGTGAGATGCCTTTGATTGTGCATGCATAACTCTGTCTGTAAAGTGAGTAGGTTTGTGTACATGTGTGTGGGTCTTTAATAAGTCTTGGTATGTGTGTGTCTGTGCATGTATGTGGACATTTGTGAATGTGAGCAAGTCTTTTTTAGCACGTGTGCCTGTGCAAATACCTGAGTAAGTGTGTGTACACATGCTCCAGCAGGGCAGCGCTGAGCAGGTGCAGGAAGACGAGGGCAGGCAGATAGTGGTACAGGAACAGACGCTTGTCCATCAAGACGAACGGAACAAAGTTCATCAACCAGCCACCGACGCACAACACGCCCAGTGACACGAAGCGCTCCCACGCAGCTACATGGGCCCGTGTGTGCGTACACAAAAACACACAAACACATTTAAATGAGATGCAAGAGTTGTTTGTTGGTTGGTGCGTGTGTACGTACCATCAGGTAAGTCTTTGATGCCTCGCCTCCTCCTCAGCAGGTAGATGGCTGCCATGACATGATAGGCCAGCAGGCTGAGGTTGGTCACACCCCATGATACTGGGTTACCAATCAGATGGATTTGAGCCTGACACAACAACACACTCAGGTTACAATCACTCATTCATTTACTTACTTTAATAATCTCTCAAACACATTTGTTATAACCTCTCACACACAGGTTACAATCTTTCTCACACTCACAAAAACGCATGCAGACAGACACACTCATTCACTCTCAGATGTTATAATCGCTCTTGCACGCATACATGAACAAACACACACACACAGGCTATAATCTAACAGACACACGCACACACACAATGACATGAGCATTGAGCTTCCGCATGTGCGAGCGTCTCACATTGGTGGAGGGGTGAAGCCAGTAAGCGATATTTGTTTCCATAGTAATCCATTCCAAAGGGGCGGAGCTATATTTGTGCTCATTGTCTTCCTGTTTCACCGTCAGCATCCTCCACTGGTGGTGACATTGCAGCATGACATCAACCTCGACGACAACGACATGTTGCAACGTCACCTGCGGCGACAATGACGCACCTGAACCTCCAGAAACTTCGACCACAGGGAAATCTTCCGGTTCACGTCAATGTGCGCGGGGGTGTGAAGTTCAGCCTCCCTGTCCTTCTGCTCCTCACCTGCAAACGCATAGAACACAAACTACCTGTCTGTCTGTATGTCTATTAAGGTTGTTGCAGCTTTCTGCATCCAGATGATAGCATCAGAGTCAGGGTGTCACCACTGACGCAGGTTGCCCTCTGCCACCGTTACCTACAAAGTTGGCCTAATTAACCAATCAACTTGAGTAAGGGTTTGTGTAACAATAATAAAGTGTGAGAGATGCCGGGGGCGTACTGGTTCCATATCTGTGCTCCTCCACCGTCCACGTCACTCCGTTGCTGTGACCTTTTACCTTCTCTCCAACCACCTCCATCTGTCCTGACGCCCAGTCTGGAAGAGACAAGCCACTCAACTAACACGCACACACACACCCACACGCAGGCACACCCCCACACACACGCGCGCGCGCGCACACACACACACAGATGGGTTTTTGTGAATCAGGGGGAAATGTCAGCATTGTGTGTGAGGCGACTTCCTGTTCCAACCTTGAGGACTGCTGACGTGTTGACATGAACCAAGCGAACCTCTGACAAGATCGTCTTCCAAACCTCGAAATCATCCTCGCGGTTCACAATGTCCTGAAACAATCGCATCATTATTGCCATCGTCGTCATCGCAATAACCATGAATGCCAACATCGATATCGGCATAATCATCACCATCGTCACCTCTATAAATCTCAACTTATTTTTACACTGTCATTTAGTTCAACCTGGCCCCTGACATCTCGATTTTGTCTCGTTTTACTGACGCGCATCTCTAAGCAACACAGTTGTCATTTATTTGTAAAAGAAAATGGAAAGGCTGTGAGATTCATTCATGTCATCAATTAATCCCGCACATGTCACGTAACCCGCAAAATGGGTTTAGGGGACCATCGGTACTTGCACCGGAAATCCCCATTCCCAAATTGTTTTGACGGCAGCTAATGAGAAAACTAGAATCCTGCGTTACACTGTGGCCAAAGGTAGAATAGTGCTCAGTTACTGCCGCCTGTAAAACAAGGTGGCGGTAATGCACCAAAAGTATTTGGCAACCACCAAAATTTAGTTTTTTGTCAAATTGTCCTTGAGAAACCAAACCCAAAAAACCTGTGAGCTGTGACGTTCGCAATGCAAACCCAAAAAGTTCCAAAGAGGTGACCTACCACTCTCCAAAGATTCTGTGCGGGCATCGACACGTTGAAGTCTATGTAGCCCGAAACTTCCTGTGCATGTGGGCTGATGGGGGCTGCGACGTCATGGCTGTCGCACACAACAACAGACACAAATAAGTCCCTTGCGAGCAGGTGCCCCCAAATGCGCCATTGAATGAAGGCAAATTACCTGTTGAGGAATCGCGTAGTCAT